>NC_092735.1:24559888-24859888 GCF_047496885.1 Scyliorhinus torazame | reverse complement strand
GAATCTCCGCTGGGCCGCTCCAGTGCCAGTATGTCCTTCCTGAGGTGTGGGGCCCAAAATTGCTCACAGTATTCAAAATGGGGCCTAACTAGTGCTTTATAAAGCTTCAGAAGTCCATCCCTGCTTTTATATTCCAAGCCTCTTGAGATAAATGGCAACATTGCATTTGCTTTCTTAATTATGGACTCAACCTGCAAGTTTACCTTTAGAGAATCCTGGACTAGGACTCCCAAGTCCCTTTGCACTTCAGCATTATGAATTTTGTCACCGTTTAGAAAATAAAAGAGCTGCGATGCATTGGCCGGGAATCGAACCTGGGTCTCGGGCGTGGCAGGCAAGGATTCTGCCACTGAACCACCAATGCAAACCACTATAGGTCCAATTCGCACAACCTCTCATCACAGGATAATCCCCAATCCCAAAGACAAATGTAATGTCCTTTCGCTGTCTTTTAACCTGAGGATCACCACACCTCAGGCAAGGGGCAAGTTTGAGAAGGTGGGGCCTTCGTGAATAATCTAAGCCGATGCGGGCCTCACTCTGCATTCAGGGATCAGCCAACTGAGCTAAACCGGCCCCCTTTCCTCATACACAGAGTCCAAAACTGCACACAGTGCTCCAGGTGCAGTCTCACTGTGGCCCTGCACAATTACAGCAAGGATTCTTTTTTAAAAATAAATTTAGAGTACCCAATTATTTTTTCCTATTGAGGGGCAATTTAGCACGGCCAATCCACCTATCCTGTACATCTTTTGGGCTGTGGGGACAAAACCCATGCAGACACGGGAAGAATGTGCAAACTCCACACGGACAGTGACCCAGGGGCAGGATTCGAACCCAGGTCCTCAGCGCCGTAGGCAACAATGCTAACCACTGCGCCACCATGTTGCCTGACAGCAAGGATTCTTTATTTCTTATCCCCTTCCTTGCATTGACTTCCTTTAAAAAAAATTTTTTTAGAGTGCCCAATTCATTTTTTCCAATTAAGGGGCAATTTAGGGTGGCCAATCCACCCGCCCTGCACATCTTTGGGTTGTGGGGGTGAGACCCACACAGACACGGGAAGTCCATGCTCAGAGTTGTGTGTAAAGGCAGCTCTGGGCTGACCAATCTTAACTCCTCACCAGGCTATTGAACCATGGGATGATTCACTGAAGTAACTTCTACTTCACTTCCAGACAAATTAGCTTTCACATTTCAGCAAGAATCTGAATTAGATAAGGTTAACCGAAACAGTGGTTATCTAGTCAAGCATTGACACAATTCTGCTTCCTTGCCTGGGCTGATGTCAGCTCAGAATAACGATTCCACTGGTTTGTTTGTTGAGAAAGGAAACTTCAGCAGTTTCCAATAAAACAAAGTTGACAGCACAGACCTGATCCTCTACCAATTCCATTTATACTATTATATGATTATAAATATACTCGGCATAGTGTTAATTTCTAACAATAAAGATATGGCACACACACACACACAGACACACACAGACGCATACGCACACACACAAAGAGAGACACAGAGGGAGATGCACACACAGCCACACACACACACAGCCACGCAAACAGACACAGCCGCACACACACACACAGACACACACACACACACACACACACACAAAGAGAGACACAGAGGGAGATGCACACACAGCCACACACACACACAGCCACACAAACAGACACAGCCGCACACACACACACATAGACGCATACGCACACACACAAAGAGAGACACAGAGGGAGATGCACACAGCCACACACACACACACACAAACAGACACAGCCGCACACACAGACACACACACATAGACACACACACACACACAGAGACGCATACGCACACACACAAAGAGAGACACAGAGGGAGATGCACACAGCCACACACACACACACACACAAACAGACACAGCCGCACACACAGACACACACACATAGACACACACACACACACACACACAGACGCATACGCACACACAAAGAGAGACACAGAGGGAGATGCACACACAGCCACAAACAGACACAGCCGCACACACAGACACACACACATAGACACACACACACACACACAGACGCACATGCACACACACACACACACACAAACAGACACAGCCGCACACACACACACACACACACACACACAGACGCACATGCACACACACAAAGAGAGACACAGAGGGAGATGCACACAACAGACACACACAGACACACAAACAGATACAGCCGCACACACACGCACACAGACACACACACATAGACACACACACACAGACGCATACCCACACACACAAAGAGAGACACAGAGGGAGATGCACACACACACACACGCAGATTTGTTCATTTTCCAAATGCCACCAGATATTCACCCTCCCCACACACAGAGACACACATTGACGCACAGACAAATGCAGGCAAATGCACACGTGGACGCAAACACATACACACAGCTGACACACACACTCGCACACACAGCCACATGTACTTAGACATGCACACACACAGACGCACACATACAGATACACGCACACACACAGACACGTGCACACATATAAACACACACACAGACCCCCGCACACACAGTTTTGGTTATTTTCCAAATGTCACAGGGGTGGCACGGTGGCACAGTGGTTAGCACTGCTGCTTCACGGCGCCGATAACCCGGGTTCGATCCCGGCCCCGGGTCACTGTCCGTGTGGCGTTTGCACATTCTCCCCGCGCCTGCGTGGATCTCACCCCCACAACCCAAAGATGTGCGGGCTAGGTGGATTGGCCAGGCTAAATTGCCCCTTAATTGGAAAAAATGAATTGGGTACTCTAAATTTATTTTTCAAAAGTGCGTTTAAAGAGAAGAGGTGAGAGATCTAGGGAGGGAATGCTCAAGTTTAGAGCAGGCATCTGAAGGTGCGGCTGTCACCAATGGGGCGATTAAAATCAGGGATCCACAGGAAACCAGAATAGGAGGAGCACAGTATTTGAGTGGGTTGCGGAGAGGATTACACAGATAGCAAAGGGCCAGGCCATGGGGAGATTTGAAAATAAAGATGAGAATTTAAAAATTGAGGCGTTGTTCTACCAGAAGCCAAGGTATTTCAGTGAGCATAGGAGCAACGGGTGAACGGTAAGCGAGTGACACAGGCAGCAGAGGTTTGGACGAGCTCAAGTTTACCAGGTTGGAAGATGGGACAACCTGCCAAGAATGCATTGGAATAGCCAAGTCTAGAAGCAACACAGAGGGGATGATGGGGGGAACTGACGTCCTGTGAGACAGAAGGCTGCCACCAGAGGTGACAAAGTCATTGGCGATCTCTACCATCTAGAAGGACAAGGGCAGCAGATACATGGGGAACGCCACCAACTGCAAGTTCCCCATCAAGGGCGGCACGGTAGCACAGTGCTTAGCACTGTTGCTTCACAGCTCCAGGGTCCCAGGTTCGATTCCCCGCTGAGTCACTGCCTGCGTGGAGCCTGCACATTCTCCCCGTGTCTGCATGGGATTCCTCCGGGTGCTCCGGTTTCCTCCCACAGTCCAAAGTAGTGCCAGTTAAGTGGATTGGCCGTTATCAATTGCCCCTTAGTGTCCAAAAAGGTCAGGTGGGGTTACTGGGTTACGGGGACAGGGTGGAGGTGTGGGCTTAAGTAGGGTGCTCTTTCCATGGGCCGGTGCAGACCTGATGGGCCAAACGGCCTCCTTCTGCACTGTAAATTCTATAAGTCGCTCGCCATCCTGACCCTAGTATATCGGCCGTTCCTTCACTGTCGCTGGATCAAGGTCCGGGAACTCCCTCCCTAACAGCACAGTGGGTGTACCTACACCACACGGACTGCAGCGGTTCAAGGAGGCAGCTGACCACCACTTTCTGAAGCGCAATTATGGATGGGCAACAAATGCTGACCCAACCCAAGCGAAGCTGAAATCCCGACAAAAGAAAAGGGTGACAGCAACAGGTGGGCAGAGGCAGGGGCAGAGGTGGGTGATGCGATAGTGGAAATAGGGGGTCTCAGTGGTGGCACAGGTGTGTGGTTGGAAGCTCATATTTGCGCCGAGGTTGCAAGCGGACTGGTCCTGCCTCAGACGGTTACCAGGGAGAGGGATGGATGCGTTATGTTAAAGGCACTATACAAATATCAAGTTATTGTTGCCGGAATATTACAGGGATAAGGGGAGCTGAGACCACAGAGAAAGATTTGAACAAAAGGCTGAGAATTTTAAAATCAAACCGTAACTAAAGTGGGAGCCAGGGGATGAGTGGTGAATTTTAATGTCCGTTAGAGTATGAAAGAGGGGCAGCAAGCTGGCACAGTGGTTAGCACTGCGGCCCCACGGCGCCGCGGTCCCGGGTTCGATCCCGGCTCTGGGTCACTGACCGTGTGGAGTTTGCACATTCTCCCCGTGTTTGCGTGGGTTTCGCCCCCACAACCCAAAGATGTGCAGGCTAGGTGGATTGGCCACGCTAAATTGCCCCTTAATTAGAAAAATGAATTGGGTACTTCTAAATCTCTTTAAAAAAAAGAGGAGAAAAGAGGTTTGGATGAGTTGAAATTTGTGGAAGCAAGTCAGGAAAGCAGTGGGATAGTCAAGTTGCTGAGGTAAGGATGCCTGGTGGGGTTTTCAGCAGGAGAGGAGTGTGGAAGGGCAATGTTATGGAGCTGGAAGTGGATGATCTTGGCGACGAGGAGGATGTTGGGTTGGGAGCTCACCTCAAGGCCAAACAGGGCACCGCGCGTAGTCGGATTCAGCCATTGGACAACAACCATACCACAATTATGCTACATTTAAATTAAGCTCATCCAGCAATTATATCTATTATGCCGCATTTTATTAAGGGTGGCACAGTGGTTGGCACTGCTGCCTCACAGCGTCAGGGGACCCGGGTTCGATTCCCCGCTGAGTCACTGTCTGTGTGGAGTTTGCACGTTCTCCCCGTGTCTGCGTGGGTTTCCTCCGGGTGCTCCGGTTTCCTCCCACAGTCCAAAGATGCACAGGTTAATAATAATAATAATAATAATCTTTATTGTCCCAAGTAGGCTTATATTAACGCCGCAAAGAAGTTACTGTGAAAAGCCCCTAGTCGCCACATTCCGCCGCCTGCTCGGGGACACTGAGGGAGAATTCAGAATGTCCAATTCGTCTAACAAGCACGTCTTTGGATTTGTGGGAGGAAACCGGAGCACCCGGAGGAAACCCAACGCAGACACGGGGAGAACGTGCAGACTCCGCACAGACAGTGACTCAAGCCGGGAATCGAACCCAGGACCCTGGCGCTGTGAAGCAACAGTGCCAACCACTGTGCTAGGATTGGCCATGATAAAAGTGGCCCTTAGTGTCCAGGGATGGGCAGGTGAGGTGGATTGGCCATGATCGATGTGTGGGGTTAAGGGAGTGGGACTAGGAGGGATGCTCTTTCGGAGGGTCAGTGCAGACTCGATTGGATGAATGGCCTGCTTCTGTACGGTAGGGATTTTATGGATATTGTTAGCACGTGGGGATTTGGAATTGGGTCCTAAGATTTATGCGATGATCTGGTAGTAAGGAAAGAGTCCAGGGTGCTCCGGTTTCCTCCCACAATCCAAAGACGCGTAGGTTAGGTGGATTGGCCGTGACATATTTGCCCCTTAGTGTCCACGGATGTGGGACTGGAGCGACGGGTTAAGCCTGGGTTGGATGGTCTTTCCAAGGGTCGGCGCAGACTTAATGGGCCGAATGGCCTCCTTCTGCACTGTAGTGATTCTGTGTCAAGCTGGAATAAGTCGATAGGTTTGTGTATTCAGGATGAATGAGAGCAGAAAGGGGCAGATGTGATGCCCAAGTCGGATAGAGACGGGCAGATGCAATTTTGGTGAGGATGAAGGTGTTCACCGCGAGAATACTCAAGCTTGTCACAAGGGAAAACATTTCCTAAGATTCTCCATTCAATCCACTTTGCAGAATCACAGAACTGTTATGGTGCAGGAGGTGGCCATTGGGCCCACTGGGTCTGCACCAGCTCTCCGATTGGAACTCACCTCGTTCCATTTCCTCGCCTCCATCCCGTCCCACCCTGCACGCTCTTCCTCTTTGGGTCACATAAACACTTCCTGCCCACCTCAGAACCCTGGACGAGCTACAGTGGGTGTGTGAGAATGGCTCCAGGCAGTAAGTGTGACGTACCATCACAGCAGATCTCCTATCTCCCTCCCTAACAGCACAGTGGGTGCATCTACACCTCAAAGACTGCACCGGTTCAGGAAGGCAGCTCACCACCACCATCTGAAGGGCATCTAGGGATGGGCAATAAATGCTGGACCTATCCAGCGACGCCCACATCCCGTAAATGAATCAAAACGAAACCTCTCGACCCTCAAACCAGGGAAAACAGCCTTTTGGCACCTGACCAGTCAAGTTAAGAATTTTATATAATTCACTGTTGCTTCACAGCTCCAGGGTCCAAGGTTCGATTCCCGGCTTGGGTCACTGTCTGTGCAGAGTCTGCACGTTCTCCTCGTGTCTGCGTGGGTTTCCTCCGGGTGCTCCGGTATTCTCCCACCGTAAAGATGTGCAGGTTAATTGAATTGGCCATTCTAAATTGCCCTTAGTGTTCAAAAAGGTTAGGTGGGGTTGCGGGGAGAAAGGGGATAGGGTGGAAGCGTGGGGCTTAAGTAGGGTGTTCTTTCCAAGGGCTGGTGCAGACTTGATGGACTGAATGGCCTCCTTCTGCACTGTAAATTCCATGATTCTACAATGTTAGATCACCTCTAAACCCCAGAGAGTAGATAGGTGAATACTCTTAGGGTGTCCCAATGTTCTGTGCAGCCAATGTAGCAAGCCCAGCCACCAATTTGCATACAGGAAGCTCCCACAAACAGCAAACACGCTCGTGGGAAGATCACCTTTTTAGTGACAAAAGCAAATCACTGCGGATGCTGGAATCTGAAACAAGATCAGAAAATGCCGGACAATCTCAGCGGGTCTGACAGCCTCTGTGGAGAGAGAGAGAGAGAGAGAGCGGAGCTAACGTTTTGAGGCTGGATGACGCTTTGACCTCCAGACTCGAAACGCAAGCTCCCTTCTCTCTCCACAGCAGCTTTTTTGTGACGTTTTTGCTGAGAGATTAAATGAAATATTGGTCCCAGGACACGGGAGACAAATCTCTGCTCGTCTTCAAACATGACGACATTTTGGATGTGTACGGGAACATTCTTCTGCACCCTTATGACAGGAGAAAGAGGACACATGAACCCGGTGCCTTCAATTTGATACCGACCACAACAGCAATTGATAATCCAGCCTTGGGAAATGTACATTAAAAGGCATCTAGATAAATCATAGGGAGTCACAGCATGGAAAGAGGCTCTTTGACCCATCCTGTCCATTCCGACTATCAAGGACTTCACTACTTGAATCCCATTTTCCAGCACTTAGTCCGCAGCCTGGGATGCTGTGACATTACCACGGCTGATCACCCTTTCAGGCAGCAAGTTCCAGACTCCCACCCCCCTCTGGGTGAAATGGATTTTCCTCAAATCCCCCCTAAACCTCCTGCCGCTTGCCTTAAACCTATGTCCTGTGGTCAATGACCCCTCTACTAAGGGGAACACTACCTTCCTGTCCACATTCTCTATGTCCCTTAGATACACCTCAATCAGGTCCCCTCTCAGCCTTCTCTGCTCCAGGGAAAACAGCCCCAGCCTATCCAGGCCCCTCTCCATAGCTGAAACGCTCCAGCCCAGGCAACATCCTGGTGAATCTCCTCTGCACCCTCTCTCGTGTGTAAGGCCTTTTAGCTACAGTACAACCGGGGGCTGCATGGAAGCCATATAAAACTCCTTGGTCTGTCTGTACTGGAGAGTGTTTGAAATGAGTTGTTAAAGTATTGATGTGCAATCAATTACTCTCAAGACAAGGTGAGTCATAACTAATAGGCTTTAATCTGCTAGAACTGTACCCAGCAGCTTCAAAACCGAAAGTGAAGGCTGCTGGGATGGCATTGGTTCTTATACTCCGCCTCTCAGGGCGGAGCTATGTACATCAGCCAATGGTAGACTCCTGGGTCTAGCCAATGGTCATCCACCTCTCAGGTACTGCAATACCTGGTATCACCACAAGTATATTTGTTTTTAAAAAAATTTTGGAGCACCCAATTATTTTTTCTCCAATTAAGGGGCAATTTAGCGTGGCCAATCCACCTACCCTGTACATCTTTGGGTTGTGGGGGTGAAACCCACGCAGACACGGGGAGAATTTGCAAACTCCACACGGACAGTGACCCATGGCCGGGATTCGAACCCGGGTCCTCAGCGCCATAGTCCCAGTGCTAACCACTGGGCCACGTGCCGCCCCCCCCACACACACACACAAGCACATACACACACACGTGCACTTATTAGCCTTTGGGGAATAGTGGGGGGAGATGGTGGCAGGATTCCCGAGTTGATTATCAGCCCGTTGAACTGGTTATATGAATAACGCCCCTTCCGTGACGAACAAGTCCTGGCGTGGACACGAACCTGGACCGTCTGATGCAGTGGGAGGGATGCTACCCAATGAGCCACAAGGTCTCTTATAGCGTATACTGTAAATGCAAACTATAATTGGTTAGCACTGTTGCTTCACAGCTCCAGGGTCCCAGGTTCGATACCCGGCTTGGGTCACTATCTGGGCGGAGTCTGCACGTTCTCTCCGTGTCTGTGTGAGTTTCCTCCGGGCGCTCCGGTTTCCTCCCACAAGTCCCGAAAGACGTGCTTGTTAGGTGAATTGGACATTCTGAATTCTCCCTCAGTGTCCCCGAACAGGCGCCGGAGTGTGGCGACTAGGGGCTTTTCACAATAACATCATTGCAGTGTTAATGTAAGCCTACTTGTGACAATAAAGCTTATTATTCCCATTAAGTGCAGTGAAAGGCCTCAGGATGCAGGGAACTGGGTTGAAGATACTAAACTTTATGTGGCATCAAAATTGAACTGCTTTGGAACGCACTTTGAGAAATCCTGTGAATAAAGTTTCCCATGTGACAGGGAAGTGGAACCAGTTATTGAGAGGGCCACGCACCTGCTGCCTGACGCACTACTTTAATATAAAAGCACATTTAATTGTAGTCTCTGTGTTGCA
Organism: Scyliorhinus torazame; assembly: GCF_047496885.1. Taxonomy (NCBI): domain Eukaryota; kingdom Metazoa; phylum Chordata; class Chondrichthyes; order Carcharhiniformes; family Scyliorhinidae; genus Scyliorhinus; species Scyliorhinus torazame. Next base: position 24,850,810 of record NC_092735.1, on the reverse strand, counting down.
AGACAATTTGTTTGCAATTAATGAAAAAGCACCAAACTCTTTTCTGAAGAGGAGGTGCAGAGCCAACAGTGATGGGATGGTGCCCTCTTCTGGTGAAGGGAGATTGCTACGCTGCGCCGTGCTGTTAGAGCGACATCTTCTGGCTGACCAGAGAGTTGCGGCAGGAGAGTTGTGAAAAGGGTTAAAAGAGCTCACAGGTTCGGCCTGAGTCTCACCCAGTCAAATAAATAAAGGCCCTCCCTGGACAAGTGAGAAATGGTTTGCAAGGATTTGCCTCAGAAATCCTAAGTTATGGAAAAATCGGCTGATGCTTCTAACTGTTGACCAGAAATGCCTCCCAGTAACTCTATGCATGTGGACAATGGATAGGGGCAAATTCAGCATCGACCCTCTGAAAGAGCACGTTATCTAGGCCCACTCGCCTGCCCTATCTCCGTAACCCCACCTAAGCTGCACACCTTTGGTCACTAAGGGCAATTGATCATGGCCAGTCCACCTAACCTGCAAATCTTTGGACTGTGGGAGGAAACCGGAGCCCCTGGAGGAAACCCTCGCAGACACGGGGGAAATGTGCACACTCCACACAGACAGTCACCAGAGGTCGGAATTGAACCCTCTCTCCTAAGGTGCGCCTGATAGACATCAATTCAGACGAAACGCTGAGAAGCAGTGAACCGATGCTTTTAATTTTCTTTTCAAAAAAATATACTTTATTCATAAAATCTATCATACACATTACAGAACATTTCGAATTGTCTTGACTGTACATTTCCATCAGAGTTACACATTTCCTTGACTTTCTTCCATTCAATTTTGATAACATTACGCACATATCGCTCTTTACGTTACAATTCCTTCTTATACATTTACATTGTCATGTCGATGCTTTAATAAGCTAAATATGTATCGACCTGTAGATCCTCCCGCACTGCAGGGCTGACCCAGGTCAACAGGCTTTATACCTCCACCGCTAGGCCACTGGCGGAGCCAACAGCAGCACCAATAATAACATTCCAACAGTACAACAGCAACAACCAATAACAGAACAGCAATAACAATAAGCATGTACAACAGTGGAGATAACAATACTAATCGAACAGTAGAACATATGTACAACAGCCTTACGTGGCTCACCACAGCGCCCTCCCTTTTTGGTAGTTGCCATGACAGTTCCCACCTCTCTAGGGCGGTGTTCCCCCTTACCTGCTGGGATCTGATGGTATCTTTCTTAACCTCGGGCCTCATGGTTATTTTGGTGTTCCCCCAAGAGGAGGTGTCGTCGCCCGGTAGTTCTGCGGCCTGTTCTTTATTTGGACCTAGGTCCCGGTGGATGGGGTCCAGATAGCTCGCATCTTGGCTCCTCACTCTTTGCTCTCCTAATCTTCTGCGGGAGGCCCTGACTTTCCGGCTTGAGGCCTGAGATTTCCTTGGATTTGTGGTACCCGATACACGCCGAAGATTTCATAACGAGTTCTAGAAAATGCTTAATCATTTATCAATATCAATAGAACTGTCACCAACTTCAAATGGTACAAACAAAATAAATGTTTACACATGGACTCAGAGGGTGTGCACGGCTCTCACAGTCAATGTCGTGAGCAATCGGCACGCTCCTCACTTCACTCGCCCTTGCTTTACGCTCGAATCACTTCAGTCATACCGGCAGGAAAAAAAAAACACGCGGACGGAAATCAGCGGACTGTGTAACGGTCAACAAAATGTCTCGTGGGCTGCACTCAGGACCCTGATGGGCCGCATGTTTCCCCCCCCCCCCCCCCCCCCCCCCCCCCCCCGCCGGTGGGTCAATAATCCAATGTCCATAAATTGACAGGGCGGCATGGTGGTTAGCACCGCTGCCTCACAGCACCAGGGACCCGGGTTCGATTCCCACCTCGGATGACTCTCTGTGCCGAGTCTGCACATTCTCCCCCCGTGCGCGCGTGGGTTTCCTCCGGGTGCTCCGGTTTCCTCCCACGGTCCAAGGATGTGCAGGTTGGATAAATTGCCTGTAAGTGTCCAAATGTTGGGTGGGGATACAGGGGATGGACCAGTGGGGCCAGGTAAATAAATAAATAAAACCATTGACAAAGGACCTTGAGGAGGAATGCTTTCCATTTAAGAGAGTTGGCGGGATCAGGGACATTCTACCCGAAAAGGTAATCACCTTAAAGAATTTTAATGGCAAGTCGGCGGGTACTTAATGGAGAATGAGGAATTTTTAGGCTTACACCTGGAAAGCTGAAGTGCGGAACTAAGCATGGCTAGTCTGTCAAAGGAACAGCACAGGCAGAATACAGAATACTTCAATCCCGTGTGTTTCTGTGATTCCAACCGGAAACTTAGAAATTGAACATGGGGAATGCTTTCAGAACGCTGTGTAAAAGGCAGGACAATCAGAACACGAGGCCTGAGCAAACAGTCAGCTCGATAGTGGCATGGATGAAACATTACACACGGGAAATAAATCTGAGGGGAAAATTAGGCTGGAATGTGTTATAAAAACACTATTGACTCAACCATTATCCTTGAGAGCTTTGAAAGTACCTAGGTTACCTGCTGCCCATTTGAATTGGTAATAAGATATTATTGATCATTTATTACGCGTACAGAGCTTATGGACCCGTTCAAAAACAAATTCAAAACATTGCAGATATTGCTTCCAGGTCTGTCAAAAGGTCATTGACCTGAAATGTTAACTGTTTAGCCTTCCATGGATGTTGGCTTACCTACTGAGTATTTCAGGAATTTTCTGGTTTTATTCCGGGTAAGTTAACCTGGACTATCCGCCACGTTGAACTCACCTCCTGACTCCCCAAAGCCTGTACAAGGCACAAGTCAGTGTCATGATATTCAGATAAACATCATGGTGCAAACACACATACACACTGATGGACAGATCAACGGACCAATCAATACACACACAACATCACAGCCAATCACAGGCAAGAGCATACACACTATAAAACGGGGAACACGACACTTCCCGCTCATTCCAGCAGGAGACAGCTCAGGGCACAGAGCTCACAGCAAGCCACTCAGACATTCACCATGTGCTGAGTGCCTCTCCAAGATAGTGTTAGGGCTGGGTCCACAGGTTAGAGGGTAATGAACGAACCACAGTAACCAGTTTACAGATGTTGTTATTGTTAGTAATAAAACTGAGTTGTACCATCCACAACCGTGTTGGTTCGTCTGTGTAGCAGAGCACCCAACACAACAGTCAGGAGTGTGATGAAATACTGTCCTTTTGCCTGGGTAAGTGCAGCTCCAATAACACTCATGCACAGTGGTTAGCACTGCTGCCTCACAGCGCCAGGGACCCGGGTTCAATTCCGACCTTCGGTGACTGTGTGGAGTTTGCACTTTCTCCACGTGTCTGCGTGGGTTTCCTCCGGGTGCTCCGGTTCCCCCCCCACAGTCCAAGGACGTGCAGGTTAGGTGGATTGACCGTGCCCCTTAGTATCCAATAGGTTAGGTGGGGTTTCAGGGATAGGGTGGGTGTTTGGGCCGAGGTAGGGTGCTCTTTCAAAGGGTCTGATAGACTCAACGGGCCAAATGGCCTCCTTCTGCACGGTCGGGATTTTTATGACTCTTCCATGACTCCGTGGCCACCCTGAACAAAGCAACCCACTTGACTGGTACCTTCTACATTCACTCCCTCTACCACTGGCACCCAGTGACTGCCATGTCTGCCATCTGTAAGATACACTGCAGCAACGTGCCAAGGCTCCTTCGACAGCACCTTCCAAACCTTAACCTCCATCACCTAAGAGGACAAGGGCAGCAGATATTTGGGAACACCACCATCTGGAGGTTCCCCTCCAAGCCTCACTCACCATCCTGACTTGATTTGATTAGATTTTTTGTCACATGTACCGAAGTACAGTGCTAAGTATTTTTCTGCGGCCGAGGGAACGTACACAGTACGTACATAGTGGACAAAAAGAATAATCGACAGAGAACATTGACAAATGGTACATCGACAAACAGTGATTAGTTACAGTGCGGAACAAGGGGACAAACAAGGCAAATACATGAGCAAGAGCAGCATAGGGCATCGTGAATAGTGTTCTTACAGGGAACAGATCAGTCCGAGGGGGAGCTGTTGAGGAGTCTAGTAGCTGTGGGGAAAAAGCTGATCCTATGTCTGGATGTGCGGGTCTTCAGACTCCTGTACCTTCTGCCTGATGGAAGGGTCTGGAAGAAGGCAATGCCTGGGAGGGAGGGGTCTCTGATAATGCTGTCTGCCTTCCTGAGGCAGCGGGAGGTGTAGACAGAATCAATATGGGGGTGGCAAGCTTGTGTGATGCATTGGGCTGAGTTCACCACACTCTGCAGTTTCTTGCAATCTTGGGCCATATATCGGCCGTTCCTTCACTGTCGCTGGGTCAAACTCCTGGGGCTCCCTCCCTAACAGCACCGTGGGTGTACCTACACCACATGGACTGCAGTGGTTCAAGAAGGCGGCTCACCATCACCTTCTCAAGGGCAATTAGGGCTGGGCAACAAAATACTGGTCCAGCCAATGGTCCAATGCGACGCCCATTTCCCATGAGAAAATTAAACAAATTCCTTAATGTGGACAATATAATCCCTGATAAATCAGCACTCTAATTTCAGGAAGTAGCCTTTTTGCTCCCCCTTGGCTCCCTCCGCAAATATATATAGTTTGTTGCCAAGTGGAACCTCGTCTGGTATTGGCAATTGATCCTACATCGATTGTTAATTTAAATCTGAGGTTGATGGGCTTTTTGTTAACCGATAGATGTTTTAGGGATCTCAGGCAATATGGAGTTTTAGGCCCCAGATCAGGAATAATCTCATTGATTGGGGAAATAATTTTGAGGGCGAAACAGTCTCCTATTCCAATCTTTTTATAATGTTGTTATGATCCCAGCTGATGTTACTACCGGACAAGTCAGGTCCCAGGGTGGAAGTCAGCATGATAGATTCTAACCTTTAATTTGTGTTTAGAAATGTGGAGGGAAGCTACTGAACAGAGTCACAGGAGTCCGCAGATGAATCTTTAACTGAAGAATAAAACATTTATTAAACAAGAAAACTTGAACTTTCGTACACCATTCCTTCCCCCATAACTATTGATAAATTCTTGATTTTATTGATAAATTCTTGATTTCTCGAGGAATTAAGGGCTATGGAGAGAGAGCGGGTAAATGGAGTTGAAATCAGCCATGATTGAATGGTGGAGTGGACTCGATGGGCCGAATGGCCTTACTTCCGCTCCTGTGTCTTATGGTCTTATGGTCTTTACCTTTACAGATATATGCAGATTTGTAAGGATAATACAAATTCTATCTTATACTTTTGTGTTCACAGTAAGTACACAGTTCATGTAAACCAATAGGAGCTCTGTGACTGCAGGCATCATACTTTGAAAGCAAGAGACAGATTCTATGGATCTCTCATCAACCGCCTCCTCCCCAGATGCTTGCCACACCATGAGCCAAGTGGTCTCACAGACGTTCTGGCCTTTGACTAGGGTTTCCAATCTCCACTCTCAAGGTGCTCACCTTGGAATTTCCTTTCAAACGATACTTCCACTTGGATATCTTCAACATGGATCCACCTCCAGGGTTTCGATCTCTCCTTCCGATGTTCCACTGCCCTGGATCACCACGTGAATTCAAGCATCGCCTTCCACTCTCTCTCAGATACTCAGCCTCGCCAACAGAACACCACTGCTTCACAGGCTTGGAGTAAGCAGTCACTAACCTTTGGCTGTCTCCACGGATCTTAAACGGTTAGACCAGAAGACTTGGGAGCAGAAGTAGGCCATTTGGCCCATCGGGTCTGCTCCACTATTCAATGAGATTGTGACTGATCTGATGTGATAATCTCCAACTCAACTTACCCATCTTACCCCCCATAACCCTTGATTCCCTTACTGATTAGAAATCTGTCTATCGCAGTGTTATGGGGCGGAATTCTCCCCCCCCACGCCGGGTGGGAGAATCGCTGGAGGGCCGCGCGAGTCCCGCCACGCCGCCCCGGCACCCGCACACGATTCTCCCACCCCCCCAAACCGGCACGGCGAGAATCACAGCTGGCCGCTCGGAGAATCGCCGCTTGCCGTTTGTAACGGGCGAGTGGTGATTCTCCGGCCCGGATGAACTGAGCGGCCTGCCCAACACGACAGGTTCCCACCGGCGCCGTCCACACCTGGTCGCTGCCGGTGGGAACAGCGCGGGAAAGCTGGGGGGGGGGGGGCGACCTGTGGGGGGGGGGGGGGGGGAGGGGGGTTCCTGCACCGAGGGAGGACTCAAAAGGGGTCTGGCCCACGGTCGGTGCCCACCGATCGGTGGGCCGGCCTCTCTGAAGGAGGACCTCCTTTCCTCCGCCCCCCCCCGCAAGATCCATCCGACATCTTCTTGCGGGGAGGACGGCAACCGCGCATGCGCGGATGACGTCATTTACGCCCGCCGGCCGCGTCATTTACGCGGCGCCGCTATTACGCAGCGGCAAGGCCCAGCGTGCGTAAATGACGCGGCGCCGCTCCTAGCCCCCCGGGGACGGGAGAATAGGGGGCTGGGAGGGGGCTCCGACGCCGGAGTGAAACACTCCGGTTTTCAGTCCGGCGCCGGGACTTAGTCTCCCGATGGGAGAATCGCGCCCATGGTCTTTGTTGCAGCCACAAAGAAGAAGAATCAGAGGTGACACACGGCGAGTTCATGTAACACAGCTCGAGGGGTTTATTTACAAAACGCTGCACGGGGCAATTCACCTACCCTGCACATCTTTGGGTTGTGGAGGTGAAACCCACGCAGACACGGGGAGAATGTGCAAACTCCACACGGACAGTGACCCGGGGCTGGGTTCCCCCTTGGCTCAGGCCAAGTGAGGGTAGGAGGAGCGCTTTGGCCCGTACGGGACTGAGTTTGTGCAACCTCGGAGGGGCGTAGGGGTCAGTGCGATGTGGAGGCCCTTAGGGGTTAAGTTCTCCTGGGTTGTTTTTTTCTGTGACAGTGCTGGGCTAGGCCAGGCCTGCCACCATGGTCCGTATCCTGTTGTTCCCAGGGTTCAGGGTATTCCTTCTTGTGACGTCCGCAAGGGAGCCCGGTGTGGCTGGATCTGCACCTGGATGGGTGATGATTTTAGGATTGTCCGGGCGTTGTGCCGAATAGTTATCCTTGTTCCTCTCCTCCTCGGAGTAGGAGGGGGCCCCTTTGTGGTTTAATTGGCTGGTTATCATCTGAGTGCAATACGTCGGAGGATAGCCTGAGATATCTTGTTATCCGAGTGATTAGTTCTGAGAGTTCTTGTACTTTCTCTCTAATCTTCTTTTTTCAGAGAGACCCCGGAGATGTTGCTTCCGATCTGTCCCTCACTTTGCACTGTTTTTTTCCCTGCTGACTGCCGTGATGCAAGATGGCCGGTCTCAGCGTTATGGACAATTAGGTGCAGGCCTATTGGATGTCTTGTCTTATGGTTGCCCTAATCCTGTCATTCTGAGTGGTCCTCGTTGTTGGGGTGGGTTTCCTGGTGCTGTGGGGAGGTGGACTGGCCCTGCCTCCCAGGGCACGTCCCCTTTTGGGGATTTCTCTGATGGCCCCCTCTCTCTGGGGCGGGGTTCCCCCTCTTCGACTAGGTCGCGACGATACAATAGAATTCCACAGAATCCCGACTGTGCAGAAGGTGGCCATTCGGTCCATCGAGTCTGCATTGACCCTCCAAAAGAGCCCCCTACCTGGGCCCACTCTCCCATCTATCTCCGTAATCCCATCTAACCTGAACATTTTTGGACACTAAGAGCAATTTATCATGGCCAATCCACCTAACCTGCACATCTTTGGACTGTGGGAGGAAACCCGAGCACCCGGAGGAAACCCACGCACACACGGGGAGAACGTGCAGACTCCACACAGATCCCTTCTTGACCCCGGGCCTCATAATATGTGAGAAGTAAAAGAATGACCAGGATGAGGGTAGGGCCGGTCAAGGACAGTAGTGGGAACTTGTGCATGGAGTCAGAAGAAATAGGAGAGGCGTTGAATTAATACTTTTCTTCAGTGTTCACAAAGGAGAGGGGCCATGTTTTTGAGGATGAGAGCGTGATTCAGGCGGGTAGGCTGGAGGAGGTAGATGTTCTGAGGAAGGATGTATTAGCATTTTGAAAAACCTGAGGGTCGACAAGTCCCCTGGGTCAGATGGGATATATCCTAGGATTCTTTGGGAGGCAAGGGATGAGATTGCAGAGCCTTTGGCTTTGATCTTTGGGTCCTCGCTGTCCACAGGGATAGTGCCAGAGGACTGGAGAGTGGCGAATGTTGTTCCTCTGTTCAAGAAAGGGAATAGGAATGACCCTGGTAATTATAGGCCGGTTAGTCTTACTTCGGTGGTCGGTAAGTTAATGGTAAGGATCCTGAGGGATAGGATTAATGACCATTTGGAAAGATGCAGCTTAATCCGGGGTAGTCAACACGGATTCGTGAAGGGTAAGTCTTGCCTCACAAATTTGATTGAATTCTTTGAGGAGGTAACTAAGTGTGTAGACGAAGGTGGAGCAATTGATGTCGTATACATGGATTTCAGTAAGGTGTTTGATAAGGTTCCCCATGGTCGGCTCATGAAGAAAGTAAGGAGGTGTGGGATAGAGGGAAATTTGGCCAATTGGATAAATAACTGGCTATCACATAGAAGACAGAGGGTGGTGGTAGATGGAAAATTTTCAGACTGGAGAACAGTTACCAGCGGTGTACTACGGATCAGTGCTGGGTCCTCTGCTATTTGTGATTTTTATCAATGACTTGGAGGAGGAGGCTGAAGGGTGGGTCAGTAAATTTGCTGATGACACCAAGATTGGTGGAGTAGTGGATGAGGTGGAGGGCTGTTGTAGGCTGCAAAGAGACATTGATAGGATGACGAGCTGGGCTGAAAAATGGCAGATGGAGTTTAACCCTGATAAGTGCGAGGTGATTCATTTTGGTAGGACAAATTTAAATGCGGACTTCAGGGTCAACGGCAGGGTTCTGAGGAATGTGGAGGAACAGAAAGATCTTGGCATTCATGTCCACAGACCTATGAAGGTTGCCACTCAAGTGGATAGAGCCGTGAAGAAGGTGTATAGTGTGTTAGCGTTTATTAACAGGGGGCTTGAGTTTAAGAGCCGCGGGGTTATGCTGCAACTGTACAGGACCCTGGTGAGACCACATTTGGAGTATTGTGTGTAGTTCTGGTCACCTCATTATCGGAAGGATGTGGAAGCATTGGAAAGGGTGCAAAGGAGATTTACCAGGATGCTGCCTGGATTGGAGGGTAGGTCTTATGAGGAAAGGTTGAGGGAGCTAAGGCTTTTCTCATTGGAGCGAAGGAGGATGAGAGGCGACTTAATTAAGGTTTGTAAGATGATGAGGGGGATAGATAGAGTGGACGTTCAGAGACTATTTCCTCGGGTGGATGTAGCTGTTACAAAGGGGCATAACTATAAGGTTCGGGGTGGGAGATATAGGAGGGATGTCAGAGGTGATGTGTTAAGTAAGTTGGTTCAACGTTGACTGTAACTGGATGCTGTGAAGCAAGAAACACGCTTCTGACACAGGAGATGGTCCAACACTGTTTTATTGAACTTCCTGATTGCTGTACATAGTCTGCTGTGAGTTGACACTCTATCAATCTAACTGATAACCTCCTACTGGCTTGACCAGACTAACTCTCTACCTCATGGTGATGGTGCTCACTGGCTTGTGCACTCTTACTATCTCAGTAGCTGTGTCCTGTAGAGAGAGGGCGAGTCTTAATGCCCTGTGTGCTTTATAGTGGTGGTGTCCTGTCTGGTGATTGGTTGTTATGTGTTGTGTGTGTTCATTGGTTATCCTATGTGCCAATCACTGCCTTTCTGCATCTCATTATATACATGAGTGGATATTATGACATCTCCCTTTTTTTAATTAAATTTTGGAACGTGGCGATATATATACATGCATGATTATATACAAGAGTGAGTGAATGAACATATGTACGTGGGAAGGTGTCTATCGTGCCGATACAGAGCAAACTGAACTAAATTTACAAGATTTAAGTCTATAGATTCAGTCTCTGTGGCGGGCGACGAATTCATGTCGATCGCCTCAGAGGTGGAGGGGGGGACGCCGGCACTTGGACAGGCAGGATTGCTGCCATGTCGGTGGCCTCATGGAGTGGCTGGATCGCTGCCAGACCGGTGGGCTCGTGGAGCGAGATGTCCGGAGGAGGCATGATGACATGCGGAGAAGTGCGGCCAGGCGGTGGGCAGGGAACTTTTCGTAGCGCCCACCTGTTGCGCCGTAGAATGGAGCCATCAGCCATTTGGACAACGAAGGACCTGGGGGCAGCCTGCCTGACGACTATAGCTGGGGCTGACCAACCTCCCTCAGGCAACTGGACACAAACAACATCGTCTAGAGCCAGCGCGGGTAGATCTTTGGCATGAGCATCATACGTGATCTTCTGCTGGTCCCTGGATCGCTGCACTTTCTGCAGCACCGTGAGGCGGTCAAGGTCTGGAACATGGATGGCCGGAACAGTCGTCCTCAGGTTGCGGTTCATGAGCAGCTGCGCCGGAGACAAACCAGTCGACAGAGGGGTTGCCCTGTATGCCAACAGCGTCAGGTTGAAGTCCGAGGCTGAGTCTGCAGCCTTGCACAGCAACCGCTTGATAATATGGACCCCTTTATTGGTCTTCCCATTTGATTGCTGGTAATGGGGACTGGATGTGATGTGACTGAAGTGGTAGGATCGTGCAAAGTCGGACCACTCTTGGCTGTAGAAACATGGGCCATTGTCACTCATTACTGAGAGTGGTATGCTGTGCCTGGCAAACGTCTCTTTGCAGGCTTTAATCACTGACTTGGACGTGAGGTCTGGAGAAGTAGTCGACCAAGAGCACGTAATCACGCCCATTTGCGTGAAAGAGGTCTATCCCCACCTTGGACCAAGGAGAAGTCACAATCTCGTGCTGTTGCAGTGTTTCCTTGGGCTGAGCTGGTTGAAACTTCTGGCATGATGTGCAGTTGAGGACCGTGTTGGCAATGTCCTGGCTGATGCCAGGCCAGTAGGCTGCCTGCCGAGCTCTGCGTCGACATATTTTGATCCCAAGGTGACCCTCATGGATCTGTCTGAGCACCATGCCTTGCATGCTTTGGGGAATGACGATTCTATCTAGTTTAGGAAGGATCCCCTCATGTCGGACCCAGCGGGGGGGATGATAGAGGTTATGCGAATCTTGAGGAGGTTCGGGGAATTTTCGGGGTATAGGTTAAACATGGGGAAGAGTGAATTATATGTGATACATCCAGGGGACCGGAGTAGAGACATAGAAGGCTTACCGCTAAGGAAAGTGGAAAGAAACTTCCGATACTTGGGGATTCAGATCGCTAGGAGCTGGGGAACCTTGCACAGACTTAATCTGACACGGCTGGTAGAACAAATGGAGGAGGACTTTAAGAGGTGGGACATGCAGCCTTTATCGCTGGCGGGCAGGGTGCAAGCAATTAAGATGATGGTCCTCCCGAGGTTCTTATTTGTATTTCAATGTCTCCCTATTTTAATCACCAGGACTTTTTTTAATAAAATAGATAGGAGCATTACGAGCTTTGTGTGGGCAGGGAAAGTTCTGAGAGTAAGGAGGGGGTTCCTTCAGCGCAGTAGGGACAGAGGAGGACTGGCACTACCGAACTTGGGAGATTATTATTGGGCCGCCAATGTGGCAATGATACGTAGGTGGATGATGGAGGGTGAGGGAGCGGCGTGGAAAAGGCTGGAGAGAAGGTCCTGTAAAGGGACGAGTCTAGAGGCGCTGGTGATGGCGCCGCTACCATTCTCACCGAAAAAGTACACCACGAACCCGGTGGTGGCGGCAACACTGAACATATGGGGACAGTGGAGGCGACAGAGAGGGGCCCTGGTGGGGTCCCCTATCAGGAACAACCATAGGTTCGCCCCAGGAAGAATGGATGGAGGATTTCAAAGCTGGTACCAGTTGGGAATTAGGAAGGTGGGAGATTTATTCATAGATGGGACTTTTGCGAGCTTGGGAGCACTGGAGGAAAAGTATAAGTTACCCCGGGGGAATTTCTTGAGATATATGCAGGTGAGGGCGTTTACTAGACAACAGGTGAGGGAATTTCCGCGGCTCCCGACACAGGGAATACAGGACAGGGTGCTTTCAGGGGTGTGGGTCGGAGAGGGCAAGGTGTCAGAGATTTATAGAGAGATGAGGGAAGAGGGGGAGGAGTCGGTGGGCGAACTAAAAAGAAAGTGGGAAGAAGAATTAGGGGAGGAGATAGAGGAGGGTATGTGGGCTGATGCCCTAAGCAGGGTAAATTCCTCTTCCTCATGCGCCAGGCTTAGCCTGATTCAATTTAAGGTGCTACATAGAGCACACATAACGGGAGCAAGATTGAGCAGGTTCTTTGGAGTGGAGGACAGATGTGGGAGGTGTGGTGGGAGCCCAGCAAACCACGCACATATGTTTTGGGCGTGCCCGGCACTGGAAAGGTATTGGAAGGGAGTGACGGGAGTGATTTCGCAGGTGGTGAAGGCCCGTGTCAAACCAGGCTGGGGGTTAGCTCTATTTAGAGTTGCGGAAGAGCCGGGAGTGCAGGAGGCGAAAGAGGCCGATGTCGTGGCCTTTGCGTCCCTAGTAGCCCGGCGTAGGATCCTACTCATGTGTAAGGAGGCGAAACCCCCCGGACTGGAGGCCTGGGTAAACGATATGGCGGGGTTTATTAAACTGGAGCAGATAAAGTTTGCCCTGAGAGGATCGGCTCAAGGGTTCACCAGGCGGTGGCAGCCATTTCTCGACTACCTAGGGGAACGTTAGAGGGAAGACGGATGACCAGCAGCAGCAACCCAGGGGGGAGGAGGGGGGGGGGGAGGGGGGGTGGCAGTTGAGTATAGGTCAATAGAGTACGAGGTTTTGTTACTTGTATATTATTACTACTATTATTATTATTGTTAAAAAGTTTTAAAATTTCTGTTTTGTTACTGTTATCGTTTCGCTTGTTTTGTAAGCGAGAAAAATGTTGCTCAGGGAAAAAAATTTCAATAAAATATATTTTTTAAAAAAGGAAGGATCCCCTCGACAACCGTTAACTCGTCCTTAACGTTGAAGAACTGGGGGCACTGCCCCTTTTGCCAGCCATGGGCAAGGTGTTGCATCACGCGCTACAGTAAAGGATCTTTGGCAGTTTCTTCATGTATCTGGACAACTCGTTAATCAGTGGCTGGGAGGTTGCTGGCATACAACTGCCCCTGTGCCTCGATCTGGCGAATGAAGTCGCCCGGTTCAGACGGCATGGTGATGGATCGGGATAGGGCATCCGCGACGATCAACTCCTTGCCCGGTGTGTAGACAAGTTCGAAGTCATATCGGCGGAGACGAAGAAGAATTTGCTGCAGCCGAGGTGTCATGTCATTTAAATCCTTCTGGTTTATGTGGACTAAAGGCCTGTGGTCTGTTTCCACCATGAACTTCGGCAGACCGTATACGTAGTCATGAAACTTGACTATTCCTGTCAGGAGACCCAGACACTCCTTTTCGATCTGGGAATACTGTTGTTCGGTCGGAGTCATGGCCCTGGAGGCATATGCCACTGGAGCCCGGGACAAGGAATCGTCTCGCTGGAGGAGCACCGCCCCAATGCCGTCCTGGCTTGCATCTGTGGATATCTTGGTATCCTTGGTTGGGTCAAAGAACGCCAGTACTGGGGCTGTGGTGAGCTTCACCTTCAGCTCAAGCCACTCCGCTTGATGTGCGGGAAGCCTCTGGCACACTGTCGACTTTTTAACGAGATGCCGGAGGGTCCTGGTGTGGAATGCCATGTTGGGAATGAATTTTCTGAGAAAATTTACCATCCCGAGGAAGCGGAGGGCCGCCTTTTTGTCCTCTGGTATCTTCATGGCATTGATTGCCAGCACCTTGTCGGCGTCAGGTTGCACACCTTGCTGTGAAATGTGGTCACCTAAAAACTTGATAGCGGACCGCCCAAACCCAAATGGCCCTGTTGAGCTGGAGGCCATTTTCACGAATCCTCTGGAAAACCTGTCTGAGGCGAGCGATGTGATCCTCGGGCGTCGTGGACCAGATGATCACGTCGTCCACATAGACTCGCACCCCCCCCCCCGATGCCCTCTATCATTTGCTCCATTATGCGATGAAATACTTCGGAAGCTGATATGATACCAAAAGGCATGCGGTTGTAGCAATACATGCCTAACGGAGTGTTAAAAGTGCACAGCTTCCGTCTGGAATCATCCAGCTGAATTTGCCAGAAGCCACGGGAGGCGTCAAGCTTGGTAAAGAATTTGGCGTGGGCCATCTCACAGGTCAATTCTTCACGCTTCGGGATGGGGTAATGCTCTCGTATGATGTTGCGATTCAGGTCTTTGGGATCAATGCAAATGCGGAGTTCGCCACAGGGTTTCTTGACACAGACCATGGAGCTGACCCAGTCTGTGGGTTCCGTGACCTTTGAGATGATGCCCTGGTCTTGGAGCTCTCGTAGCTGCGTTTTCAGACGATCCTTGAGAGGAGCTGGCACCCAGCGTGGTGCATGGCTGACTGGGGTGGCATTCGGCTTGAGCAATATCTTGTAGCGATATGGGAGCGTGCCCATCCCATCAAACACACTGTGGTATTGTGTGAGAATGTCGTCTATCTCAGCCTGGAGATTCGCATTGGGCGAGGCTGTCGCTGGTGTCGAGGACGTGGCATGAACACGCTGTACCAGATTTAGGAGTTTGCATGCGCGAGCACCGAGCAGGGATGCCTTGTCAGGCTGGACAATCTCGAATCTCAATGTCGCCTTGATTGCTTTGCGAGAGACACTTAGCTGACACAACCCACTGGCATCTATGGCATTACCATTGTAGTCAAGGAGCTGGCGGGCTGGTGGAAGAATGCTAGGTTGGTGTCGGATGCTGTTGAGGTCTGACTGTGATACAAGGTTCGCAGACGCGCCAGTGTCCAATTTAAATCGGCTGTGAGACTGGTTGACCGTGATGACGGCACACCACTCGTCGTCAGGATCCACACGGAGGATCGAAAGGCGGTTGGCAGGCACGGTAGAGACCAACTCGTGTGTGGTGATGGTGCCCACCCGATGTGGAGACTCGAGGCAGTCAGCATCGGAGTCCGTTGGGCTGTCTGGATCAGAATCCTGCATGCCTTGTTGTATGCAGCGGACACGTGTGCGCTGCAGCTGGGATCGCTGGCTGTTGTTCGGTGGAGCGGACCTGCAGAAGGCCGCGTAGTGGCCAGGCTTTCCACACTGTAGACATCGCCTGCCTTTGGCTGGACATTGCCGCTTTAAATGGGCGGAGCCACAATTCGGACACGTCATGACGCTGACATCAGCACATTCTGTGCGCCATCGCGCATGTGCAGTGCGGTCGACCGACGTTCGCGCATGCGCCTCAGGGTCTTCGGCCTCATCGTCCACCCAGTCGTGGCGCGCATGCGTGGGGATCCGAGAAAAGTGTGCGAAACGGCCACTCTCCTCGATGCTCAGGCCTTGCATTTTCGCTATGGCCTGCACCCTTCTGCCTCATGGGAGGCCAGTTTTGCAGTTTCTGCCGCCCAGATGCGGGAGTAGCGATTTCTGGCATGCTCATGGACAATGCACGTTTCGATGGCAACGGACAGGGTCAACTGTTTGATTGAGGAGCTGCTCCCGCAGGGAGTCGGATTGGAGCCTGAAAACGATCTGATCCCGGATCATGGAATCAGTCGTCGAGTCATAATTATATGACTGCGCTAGGATGCGGAGATGGGTCAAGAAGGACTGAAAAGGTTCATCCTTACCCTGAAGCCTCTGCTGGAAGATGTACCGTTCAAAGCTCTCATTCACCTCAATGTCGCAGTGGCTGTCGAATTTCAGCAGAACTGTCTTGAACTTTGTCTTGTCTTCACCATCGGCAAACGTAAGCGAGTTATAGATGTGGATGGCGTGATCCCCCGCAGTCGACAGGAACAGCGCAATCTTTCTGGCATCCGATGCTGCCTCGAGGTCGGAGGCCTCGATGTACCGGAGGAACTTTTGTTTGAAGACTTTCCAGTTGGCGCCAAGGTTGCCGGAGATCCGGAGTTGCGAAGGAGGCTGGATCCTTTCCATGCCGCTGGATGGCTGCTCGCTGGGCGTTGCAGATGCACTCGAGGTAGGTTTGTTAGGATTAATAGCACTCTGGTACCATGATGTGTTTAGTAAGTTGGTTCAACGTTGACTGCAACTGGATGCAGTGAAACTAGAAACAGGCATCTGACACAGGAGATGGTCGAACACTGTTTTACTGAACTTCCTGATTGCTGTACATAGTCTGCTGTGAGTTGACACTCTATCAATCTAACTGATGTACTGGCTTGACCAGACTAACTCTCTACCTCATGGTGATGGTGCTCACTGGCTTGTGCACTCTTACTATCTCAGTAGCTGTGTCCTGTAGAGAGAGGGAGCGTCTTAATGCCCTGTGTGCTTTATAGTGGTGGTGTCCTGTCTGGTGATTGGTTGTTATGTGTTGTGTGTGTTCATTGGTTATCCTGTGTGTCAATCACTGCCTGTCTGCATCTCATTATATACCATGAGTGGATATTATGACAAGAGGTAGGTTCTTTACTCAGAGAGTGGTTAGGGTGTGGAATGGACTGCCTGCTGTGATAGTGGAGTCGGACACTTTAGGAACTTTCAAGAGTTATTGGATAGGCACATGGAGCACACCAGAATGACAGGGAGTGGGATGGCTTGATCTTGGTTTCGGACAAAGCTTGGCACAACATCGAGGGCCGAAGGGGCTGTTCTGTGCTGTACTGTTTTATGTTCTAATATCCTCACTGCTGGTGACCTGCTCCTTTCTTTAATCTGGGATCCAGTGGAGGGGGGTTTGGTAGCTCAGGTCTTTGTTCTTTGCTCCTTGTTCTTCTCTGATCTTTCTAAGGCAGACTCTGGGATTGAGGTTGAAGGTCTGAGATTTTCTTAGACTTGTTGTCTCACAGTTATGTCAGTTGTCTGCTCTGCTTTGGGCCTGCGGGACAGATTGTCTGCGTTGTGGGTATCAGTGTAATTCCCCCTTTAGCTCAGGGAATCTCGGGATGTTTATCTTCCCGCTATTATTTTTTAATGAAGCAATGGGCATGATGTGGGTCTGTGCTGCTGCCTGTATCCAGTTTTGGTACAGACGGGTCTTGTCCTTGAATTATTCACGGTAGCACAGTGGTTAGCACAGTTGCTTCACAACGCCATGGTCCCAGGTTCGATTCCCAGCTCCGGGTCACGGTCCGTGTGGAGTTTGCACATTCTCCCCGTGTTTGCGTGGGTTTCGCCCCCACAGACCAAAGATGCGCAGGCTAGGTGGATTGGCCACGCTAAATTACACCTTAATTGGTAAAAATGAATTGGGTACTCTAAATTTTTTTTAAAAGCCTACTTGTGACAATAAAGATTCTTATATTATTATTATTCGATCTTATCTGTTCCTAGTTTCCAATGATTTTGGTTTTGTGCTGCAGCTGTTGTACATTAATGTTTGCTTTGATGTGATATTTGTAAAAACTTGAACATATCAATAAAAATACATTAAAAAAAATAAATTTAGAGTACTCCATTCATTTTTTCCAATTAAGGAGCAATTTAGCGTGGCCAATCCACCTAGCCTGCACACCTTTGGGTTGTGGGGGCGAAACCCACGCAAACACGGGGAGAATGTGCAAACTCCACACGGACAGTGACCCAGAACCGGGATCAAACCTGGGACCTTGGCGCCGTGAGGCAGCAGGGCTAACCCACTGCGCCACAATACATTTTAATTGCAGGTATGCAAACGGCTCCATTTTTTCTGTCTCCACCCAAAAATGAAACTAGACCCAGCTTTCACCTTTTCAACCCACAAATAGAAACTACGAATTTAACCTGAAGTTAAATCTTGGGCGAGATTCTCCGACCCCCCGCCGGGTCGGAGAATCGCCGGGGGCTGGCGTGAATCCCCCCCCCCCGCCGGTTGCCGAATTCTCCGGCACCGGATATTCGGCGGGGCGGGAATCGCGCCGCGCCGGTTGGCGGCCCCCCCCCGCGCGATTCTCCGGCCCGGATGGGCCGAAGTCCCGCTGCTAAAATGCCTGTCCCGCCGGCGTAGATTAAACCACCTACCTTACCGGCGGCACAAGGCGGCGCGGGCGGGCTCCGGGGTCCTGGGGGGGGCGCGGGGCGATCTGGCCCCGAGGGGTGCCCCCACGGTGGCCTGGCCCGCGATCGGGGCCCACCGATCCGCGGACGGGCCTGTGCCGTGGGGGCACTCTTTCCCTTCTGCCTCCGCCACGGTCTCCACCATGGCGGAGGTGGAAGAGACTCCCCCCACTGCGCATGCGTGGGGATGCCGCCAGCGGCCGCTAACGCTCCCGCGCATGCGCCGCCCGGAGATGTCATTTCCGCGCCAGCTGGCGGGGCACCAAAGGCCTTTTCCGCCAGCTGGCGGGGTGGAAATTCGTCCGGCGCCGACCTAGCCCCTTAAGGTTGGGGCTCGGCCCCCCAAGATGCGGAGCAATGCCCGACTGATTTGTGCCGTTTTGGGCGCCAGTCGACGGACATCGCGCCGATACCAGAGAATTTTGCCCCTTGTTCCTGACACTCACAAACTCAAATCTAGCTATCGCTATTTCCTGATAATACAGAGACCAGAATTGAGCAGCTGTTTTCCTGCTCCCTGCACAGCCATTTCCCAATCCTTGCATGGCCTGTCATCCCTAATCCCTGCGTTGTCCCACCCATCCAGTTGTTGAGGCTTTACCATCCCAGCTGGGTGTCATGTAGCCGATCCTGCTGGTGGAGATTGCACATATGACAGGGATTATAATCTGCCCCGCTCCGTGTAAACTGACTGAGGGATCTGACATCATCCTACAGAATATCACTTGTGAAAGCAGACTGTTGATTGTGAGCTTGGCGATTTACTCAATGACCTAGTTTTTTTTTTCTGTTTTCTTGACAACACCGCATGAGATAGGACCTTGGGGATATGACATGCGCCAAGCATTACCAGGATACTTTTCATAGTAAATTACACAACAGCAACCAGAGGAATCACTCCCTAAACGCTGCCTTGAATGTCAGCGGGGTAAAGGCACCATTCCCTGGCATTAAATCATCCGGTCTATGGGCAGCGATTTCAAATTCCTGCCAGGCAGGAGTCCCACCGGATCAGACGCAGTCCCAGTTTTACAATGAACAATGATAGAGAAATGATGGAAAAATCCAGCAGATCAGGCAGCGCCTGAGGAGAAAGGAACAGAGTTGGAGATCGAGTGACCTTTCATCAGAAACAGACCTGCAAAGTTAACTCTGTTTCCCTCTCAGGGCAGCACGGTGGCGCAGTGGGTTAGCACTGCTGCCTCACGGCGCCGAGGTCCCGGGTTCGATCCCGGCCCCGGGTCACTGTCCGTGTGGAGTTTGCACATTCTCCCCGTGTCTGCGTGGGTCTCGCCCCCACAACCCAAATATGTGCTGGGTAAATGGAGTGGCCCTTAATTGGAAATTCTTTTTAAAAAGGCTTGGTTAAAATGGGCACCCCTCCCCTGATTGCCCTCTGGAATTCTCAGTTGAGGTTGCCTTGTGCAGCCCCAATGGGTTTGAACTTAGGCAAGGGACATGTGGGAGCAAACCGGAGCACCCGGAAAAACCCACATAGACACGGGGAGAACGTGTACACTCCGCACAAAGGGTTGGTGCAGACTCGATGGGTCGAATGGCCTCCTCGTGCACTGTAAGGATCCTATGATTCCCAACCTGCCCATCTTTGGACTGTGGGAGGAAACCGGAGCACCCGGAGGAAACCCACGCAGGTACGGGGGAAGAGCGTGCAGACTCCGCCCAGACAGTCACCCGAGGTCGGAATCGAAACCGGGTCCCTGGCGCTGCGAGGCAGCAGTGCCCAGCACCGGTAGCCATCGTGCATCCCTTCTAAATGTAAAGGATACTGAGGGGGGGACGCCTTGCAAACAGAGACAATGAGAGAGACTGGGAGCAATGTTTTATCGTCTACGGAAGCCTCTGAAACAATAGAGCAGCCAGCAATGCAACCACCCGGCTGATTTATGTGGAATAAACTGGGGCAGGGAAACGTGTGCAAGCTCTTCATTATTTTTTTAAATGCAAACATGTTTTGGGTCTGACTGTCAGCTTGGTGGATTAAGCTTTAATAAAACCTCTTGTGCATGTCCTAGGGAGAGAGAGAAAGAGGGCTCGACATATATAAAAACCCCTGACATCAGTTAAGAAAAAAAAACAACACGAGGGGAAAGCCTGCTATTGGTCAGAGATGACATATTTGCTGTACCTGAACTATTTTTAACCGCATTACCTCATCGTGTTCAGGGAGGGAGGGGAATTGAAGCTATTTCACTGGGTTACAGAGAGAGACGCACAGAGAGTGTGTGCATCCTGCATATGCGAGAGTGCCAGGGACTCGCTTTCACCTGGTATCACCATCAAAGCAGCTGCCGCCGACAACGAGAATTTAAAAGAAAGATATATAATCCTGCAGCAGCAAAAAGGGGTTTTTATTTTGCAAAAAAAAAATAAAGGTGAGTTGCTATTTGCAATAGGAATTAAATACCTCACCATTGTAATGACAGGTGTGAAAATGCATCCAAACCAAAATCCCGAGGAAGATTATGTTAATCTGCATCGTGACATTAAGCTAAATATTAATTTTAGGATTGCATTGATATGCGAGCTGCGTGAAATAACCCTAATATTGAGATGGAGCCATGTTTGCAGGACTGTGTCTGCATCTGCTGATTTTTAAAACAAATATATATGATTCATTATCTATCATCACTGCAACTTTTCTTTTTAAAAAGTCAGCAATTATAAAACTTATTCGTTCTGTTTTATTCCTGTGTGACCAGTTCTGCAGTCAGGTTTCCGTGTTGCCAAATATTTAATCGATTTGCTGCAATTTACCTGGGGGCGAGAGGTGAGGGTTGGATTTTTGCAAAGTCTGCTGTGAGATTGTTGCCCCTTCACTGGTGCGAATGAGCAGAAGGTGCTGGGCAATCGCAGCAGGTCTGACAGCATCTGTGGGGAGAGGAGGGAGTGTGGGCGACTCTTTGGCAAGGCTAAAGAGAGCTGGAAATGGGATCAGTTTTGTCCTGTTGTTGGGGGGTTTAATATATTTCCCTCCACATGTCATTTAAAAGATGCAATGCAAATGGGGTGGATCCAGCTTAGTTATGGGGTGGCATCGGATACAAAAGCAGAGGAGATGATGGTGAATCTGTACAAGACATTTGGTGAGACCATTATTACGTCGTTGATCGTAGAGTCGAGGACCCCAACTGTCTTCAAGGATGAGGAAGAGCTAAATGACAGATTGTCGGAAGCTATGCCAGAAGGTTGTTTTGCGGTGCCAGATTTTAAATACAGGGGCTACATACTCTTTTTATAATTTTTAAATAAATTTAGAGTACCCAATTCATTTTTTTCCAATTAAGGGGCAATTTAGCGTGGCCAATCCACCCACCCTGCACATCTTTGGGTTGTGGGAGCAAAACCCACACAAACACGGGGAGAATGTGCAAACTCCACACAGACAGTGACCCAGGGCCGGGATCGAACCTGGGACCTAGGCGCCGCGGGGCAGCCGTGCTAACCACTGCACCACCGTGCTGCCCCGCAGGGGCTGTATACTCACTGGGGTAAAGCAGGGGTAGGGGAAATTCGACAGCGCTGCTCAACAAAAAAAAATCAGGTTTGAGAAGCGACGAATGAGCGAAGGGGCACATTCCATTTAGGAGATTAGGATTGCTTTTATTGCAAGGATTATTACCCGACTCGAGCAGGGGAAGGGGGGGTGGGGGAGTTCCCTCTAGTGTCCTGGCCAATAGTTATCCTTCAAGATGTCACTAATTCAGATCATCTGGACATTATGACAGTGCTGCTTCGTGGGAGCTTGCTGTGCATAGATTGTTTGCCATGTTTCCTTCAGAAGCACTTCCACTGGAATGTCTTTGGCTGTGAACAAAGACAAGTACAGCCCAGGAACAGGCCCTTCGGCCCTCCAAGCCTGTTGAACGCTTTTTTAATTAGATGTTTCCTGTTTGTAAATATAGAACAGGTGACCACAAGGGGCGGGTGAAGTCATTGATCAAACAATATTTCGGCGGGGGGGGGGGCGGAGAAAAGAAAGAAACATTTGTGAGGAAAGATGTTAGGGGTGCGAGGAAAATGAAAGGGTACAATATGAAGTATTTAGCCTCGATGTGGTTGCACAGATCTGGTGGGGCAAATCCTGCGCTGAATTTTCAAATGTATCAAAATCCAGGCCTGTCTCCCGAAAGGTTTTGTTTTGACGAATCGAGTGATTTTGAGTCATAGAGGTTTACTGCACAGGGGAGGACATTCAGCCCATCATGAGACATGATAGCCCATTTTCAGCCAGCACCGACATGATTCACTCTCTGATTCAAAATCACTAGATTCATTAAAAAAACATTTTGTTTATTTAGAATGTCTGTTTTGGGCAGAGCTCAGCAGCAGGAGAATCTTGACCTCTTGAGGAGATTCTCGTGGAGAAAAATGGGAGTCGGAAAACAGAGAGAGGGAGACATGGAAGCTTCTGGAGTATAATACACTTTAACCCAGGCAGAATCATTCCACTCAAAATAATAGACAGCGACAAATATAATGTATACATATTTTAAAAATAAATAAATCTAGAGTACCCAATTCATTTTTTCCAATTAGTGTGCCCAATCCACCTACTCTGCACATCTTTGGGTTGTGGGGGCGAAACCCACGGAAACATGGGCAGCACGGTAGCACAGTGGTTAGCACTGTTGCTTCACAGCTCCAGGGTCGATTCCCGGCTTGGATCACTGTCTGTGCGGAATCTGCACCTTCTCCCCGTGACGTCGTGGGTTTCCTCCGGGTGCTCCGGTTTCATAGAATTTCATAGAATTTACAGTGCAGAAGGAGGCCATTCGGCCCATCGAGTCTGCACCGGCTCTTGGAAAGCGCACCCTACCCAAGTTCAGCACCTCCACCCTATCCCCATAACCCAGTAACCCCACCCAACACTAAGGGCAATTTTGGACACTAAGGGCAATTTATCATGACCAATCCACCTAACCCGCACATCTTTGGACTGTGGGAGGAAACTGGAGCACCCGGAGGAAACCCACGCACACACGGGGAGGATGTGCAGACTCCGCACAGACAGTGACCCAAGCCGGGAATCGAACCTGGGACCCTGGAGCTGTGAAGCAATTGTGCTATCCACAATGCTACCGTGCTGCCCATGAACCTCCCACAACAGTCCAAAAATGTGCAGGTTATGTGGCCAATGCTAAATTGCCCTTCGTATCCAGAAAGGTTGGGTGGGGTTACTGGGTTACAGGGATAGGTTGGAAGTGTGGGCTTAAATGGGGTGCTCTTTCCAAGGACCGGTGCAGAGTCGACGGGCCGAATGGCCTCCTTCTGCACTGTAAATTCTATGATTCTATGAATGTGCAAACTCCACACGGTCAGTGACCCAGAGCCGGGATTGAACCCGAGACCTCGGCGTCGTGAGGCAGCAGTGCTAACCACTGTGCCACCATGCTGCCCCTATTGTATACATATTGACGTCATAACAGCATCTGCACACTGGATGGTTTGTTTAACAGACACAGGGGGGAGAATCCTCCAGCTCGTCTCCGAAATAGTGTCTTGGGATCTTTTACTCCCACCTGAGAGGGCGCTGTGGTTTTAACATCTCATCTGTAAAGATGGCACCTCCAACAGGGCAGTGCTCCCTCAGCACTGCACTGGGGACCCTCAGCTCACAACAGAGCAGGTCGTGAGCACACAATCTCGTGAGAGATTGGAAAAAAACAGTCTTTGCCATTACTGGAGTGTTGAGCTCGTCTCTCTCTCCGTCTTTGTTATACTTTCACTTAACCTTTAGTCAAAGGCCACAGACAACGACTACATTAGCTGTTCCACCTGGAGTGACGCAGCCTGCGCTCTTGTAGTGTACAGTGTTGTTGGCACTCCTGATTCTCAAGGGAGGCACAGATTTAAAACAAGGGATTCCCCTGCGAGTTCTTCCCACCGCTCCACTTTGACATCACCTTGCGCTATCCACAGGGGAGTTCTTGTGTTGGATCTCCCTGTGTCAGTGTCCCAGAGCGCCTGCCAATCAAAGGCTGGTGGTGTTCCCATGTCACCTGGGAGCGTTCCCCAGCCAGCGGCGTCAAACCCTGCCTGGCGGTTTGTGCAGCATGGTCACAGAACCTTCAACAGCAACAAAACCCTGCATTTAGATAGCACCTTTGATGTGGCGGACCATCCCACGGCGCTTCATGGGGATGAAATCCGATACCGAGCCAAATAGGGAGATATTGGGACAGATGATCACGGGTTTCGTCAAAGAAATAAGTTTTAAGAAGCATCTTGAAGTCAAAAAATGAGGGGCGCGATTTAACAGGAAGATAAACCGAGTCCCGTTGTGGGCGGGGCCGCCACGTTCCTTCGTTTCCTGCACCGGGAGCTCTGCTCGCCAGTGGAGGAAGAGATCGCAGCACCATTTAAACACGGTCTCTCGAATCCCCAATGCGACGCCTGGACCCTCCCGGAAACCCACAACTTATCTGTTGGGGGATCCTCGAGCCCCCCCGCACCCCACCTCATAAGGATAGTGCACCCCCTGGGCCTGATGCCAGGCCGGCAGTGCCAGGATGCCATCTTTCCCAGACCCAGGGGCCTCCGATCGCCTGGGGGACGCCCCCACAAGTGCCCTTCCGCCTGCTCCCCGTTTGTGGAGACCAGTGCTAAATGGAACCCGGCTGGGGTCTCCTCGGCGAGGATGGTAGATCCTGGTTAGCTCTGGTGGAGACATATTGAAGTGTGCCTCACTGCACACTTGGTATGCAAATTTAGCTCGCCCGTTGTGGGCGGGATCCCGATCGTGACATCTCACGAGATTTCGTTAGATCTCGCGAGCCAAATACAGCTCACGGCCGAGGTAGAGAGACGGCGAGGCCTAGGGAGCGATATCCAGAGCTTAGCCCCCAAGGCAGCTGACGGCACCAATGTTAGCAGCACAAAAATTATAGATGCTCAGGAGGCTGAAATTGGAAGTGCTCAGAGGGGCCTGGGCTGAGGAGAATTTACTTCAAATTCAAAGGAATGATTAATTTGTCCACTGACGCCCCCGCCCCCCCTTCACCCCACCCCAAAATGAGACAGGACACAGGAGGCGACCGCACATTCACTGCCCCACCCACTTAGCTGCAGCAGACATGTATGCACCCCTCCTGATCGGGGTCACCGGCTGATGTTGGCAGGCTGGACTCCGGCTCCAGCATTGTGCACCAGAGGGGACCGGATAGTGATGCCCCTCACAGTCAAATAGCCCACCAATGGCATGGTAGACGCACATGTGACAAATAGAGTGGGAGCCCAGGATGGATCAAGGTCTTCAGGAGAGGTTGAGGGAACTATTGGGGGAGGGGCGTTGTGGGGGGGGGGGGGGGGGGGGGGGGGGGGAGAGAGAGCGGGAGTGTTGTGGGAGATTAAATAATGAATAAAACAGCGATTTAAAACCAAAAAAAAATCATTCTTCTCCAGTTTCCAATGGCAGGAGACAAGAAGCCAGTGAGAGCCATCAGGGCCAATCGGCTGGCAGCCATGTTGCAGGGCCAGAGGGAGAAGACGTTGGTGGTTGACTGTCGTCCTGTTGCTGACTATCACGTTCTCCACGTGCTGAACGCAGTTAACATCTGCGCCTCAAAGATCACAACTGAGAGAGAGTCGCTCGCCGAAATCCTGCAGTCCAGTCCGACAATAATGGTTTGTTCTGGTCGTTTTCCTCTCTTTCTTCTTTTTCTCTCTATTGTTTCCATTTTTCTTCTCTATCCGTTTGCCTGTTGCATGGAGCAGGGTGTTCACATGGGTTGGGTGTACACACAGTTAGGGTTGGCAATCCTCCAGCATTACCAGGAGTCAGAGATTAATCTCCCAGTCGGTGCCTTCAGCAACCCCGGAGAGAAAGTCCCAAAGCGCAATAGAGAAATGGTTCTTGTTCACGTTGAACACTTTTTTAAAAAAAAATTAAATTTAGAGTACCCAATTCATTTTTTCCAATTAAGGGGCAATTTAGCGTGGCCAATCCACCTACCCTGCACATCTTTGGGTTGTGGGGGCGAAACCCACGCAGACACGGGGAGAATGTGCAAACTCCACACGGACAGTGACCAGGATCGAACCTGGGACCTCGGCGCCGTGAGGCAGCAGTGCTAACCCAGATGTTGAACATCTTCATCTGACAGTTGTGAAAGGTATTGCACGTGGGGCAGGGGAAGAGGGAGAAATAGACTGTGACAGACAGATAAATCATCAAAGTGTGCAATGACAGAATGGTCACAGCATAGAGGGAGGCCATTCAGTCTGTCGAGACCATGCTGGCTCTCTGTAAAAGCAGCCTAGCTCGTCACACTCCCCCGCCTTTTACCTGCAAACGTTTTCTCCTTGGATACTTACCTCATTCCTTTCTGAAAGCCACGATTGACTGACTCTGTATCCACCGCGCACTCTCGGGCAGTTCAGATTCTGACCACTTGTTGGTGTACAATAATAGATTGTTCCTCACGTCGCTGTCGTTCCTTTTGCCAGTCACCTTAAATTGTGCTGGGCTTGATCCATTCCACCAATGGGAACAGCTTCCCCCTGTCACCTCTGCCCAGACCCCTCTGGTTGTCTGGAGTCCGTTTGCTTTCTGATTGGCTGTGGGAAGGTTCGACAATGCGACGGCGAATGTACTAAGTGGTGGTGTGTGGGGGCAGGGCGGTGGGCGGCAAGAGGTCCATAGAACCATGAAAATCCCACAATGCAGAAGGAGGCCAGAAGTGACCCTCCGAGAGAGGATTCCACCCAGGCCCACTCCCTCCCCCTCTCACCCGCCGTCTCCAAGTAAGCTAACATTCACATCTTGGACATCAATTTTTAGCACGGCCAATCCACCTCACCTGCACATCTTTGGACTGTGGGAGGAAACGGGAGCGCAGGGAGGAAACCCACGCACACACGGGGAGAACGTGCAGAGTGCACACAGACAGTCGCCCAAGGTCGGAACCACTGTGCCACCCTGCCACCCAAACCATGCGATGATACCATCAGGCATATATCTGACGAGTCCTAATGGGAGCGGGTTGGAGCAGTGATGATGTTGGGGAGGAGGGAATCAGGGTAAATTAACAGAGGGAGGAAAAAAAATCGATAATCTTTAGCTTGAGCCCTATTGTCTCTCACACCTCCTCAGATAAATGACCTGGAAGCAAAGGAGCTGGTGCTGTACGACCAAGAAACAGAAGAGGCGAAGGGTCATCTGGCCAGTGACATCATCACCATCCTCCTGCGAAAACTGGAGAAACAGTTCAACAATGTATATTTTCTTAAAGGTACAGCGGATGATTTAAACGTCTCAATGTTAGTATCTGCCAAGTGGGCCTGGGAGCAATGGGGTTATGTCGCTGCGTTAGTCACCCAGAGAGGTCAATTAACCATCCAGAGTTCGAATCTCACCACGGCTGGTGGGGAATTTAAATTCAGTTAGTTGAATAGACCTGGATGAAAAGTTAGTGTCAGTAATTCCTGTATTTTTTTTTAGCATATCGTCACACACACTCCCCTCCCCGCCCCCACTCCCTGTTGGGAGCTGGTGGAAAGGTTTCCAGCCAATGTGAAGGCGCCATAGTGTCACATGACCATTGGCTACTTTCCCCTTTGAGGGGAGAGAGCTGACTGGCGGGGCTGGTTTAGCACAGGGCCAAATCGCTGGCTTTTAAAGCAGACCAAGGCAGGCCAGCAGCGCGGGTTCAATTCCCGTACCAGCCTCCCCGAACAGGCGCCGGAATGTGGCGACTAGGGGCCTTTCACAGTAACTTCATTCGAAGCCTACTTGTGACAATAAGCGATTTTCATTTCATTTCATTAAAAAAAAATTTTTTTTTAGAGCACCCAATTATTTTTTGCCATTTAAGGGGCAATTTAGCGTGGCCAATCCACCTACCCTGCACATCTTTGGGTTGTGGGGGTGTGACCCACACAGACACGGGGAGAATATGCAAACTCCACACGACAGTGAATAAAAAAATATGTTCAAAACTACCTTGTGGGCTATTTTTCCCCCCCACCCCTTCTGTTGTTCTCTCACCCCCTCCCTGTCGTAAGGTTACGAGTCCGAACGTGGCAGTTATGTCCACAGTGCCTTAGCTATTCTCCGGGTGTGAGCTCAGACAGTGAGGAGGGGCAAACTGTTTTAGCGTGGAGCGCCTCACAGCCAGGCAACCATATTCACCCAACATCCAAATTAACATGTTCTCCAGCAGGTTCAACTGGAATGGTGATCAGGAGATGGGACTGTAGTTGAATTCCCCTTCACCAAGTAGTCCAGTGATGAGTAACTCTTAACCCTTACTGCCCTAGGGCAGCACGGTAGCACAAGTGGATAGCACGGTGGCTTCACAGTGCCAGGGTCCCAGGTTCGATTCCCCGCTGGGTCACTGTCTGTGCGGAGTCTGCACGTTCTCCCCGTGTGTGCGTGGGTTTCCTCCGGGTGCTCCGGTTTCCTCCCACAGTCCAAAGACGTGCAGGTTAGGTGGATTGGCCGTGATAAATTGCCCTTAGTGACCAAAAAGGTTAGGAGGAGTTATTGGGTTATGGGGATAGTGAGGGCTTAAGTGGGTCGGTGCAGACTCGATGGGCCAAATGGCCTCCTTCTGCACTGTATGTTCAATGCCACCCCAGCCTGATACAAATATTAACACTTATTTTATAATCAGATTCTCTCACTGATCTTGGGTGAGGGAAGAACATCCTCTCTCCTGACTTTTGTCCCGTGATGGATATTGCTTATGCATGGACACCAAAGACAGGATTGGGTCCAGCTGTGATGCCTGCAATGGTGGAATAGCCTTGCCATCTAGGCTCAAAAAACAATGACCATCTTTTAGGGAATGTGGCCAGAGAGCATTGAACTGTACCCTGGGAAGGAGGCAATATTTCCGGTGACAAATTTGGGATGACAATTGTAAAATAACAGGAAGGTGGTGGCGGAGTGATAATGTCACTGGGGTATTAACCCAGAGGTCCAAGCTCGTGCTCTGGGGACATGGGTTCAAAACCCCCCCTCGGCAACACATGGAATTTAAATTCAAACAATGAATGCTCTGACAATGATTGTTGTAAAGATCCATCTGGTTCACTAATGACTCCTTTAGGGAGGGAAATCTACGTCCTTGCCTGGTCTGGTCTCCATGTCACATGTCGTCACAGCAATGTGGTCGACTCTTAACCGCTCCCCGAGATGGCCGAGCGAGTCTCTCAGTTCAAGGGCAATTAGGGACGGGCAACAAATCATGGCCACATCCCATAAAAGAATAGACAATGAAATTGGGGGTGTGGCGAGGCAGCATGGCACCCTCTGAACAATACCCCAGCAAGAGGCCACTGTCTTCAGCATCGAATTTGGGATGGTAATTGTAATACTTTGCTCTGGGGTGGAAGGTTATAAAGGAGTCTTGGTTGTGAGTTTAGGGGGCATTGAGTTATTCGGGAGAGAGCTTTGGGAATGTAAAATGTCCTTTCCTCACTCTCCGCCTTACCTTCCCTCTAACCCGATAATCCTCTTCTCTTTCCAGGGGGCTTTGTGGAATTTTCCTCTTGCTTTCCCAGCTTGTGTGAGGGGAGGTCGAGTGGCTCCCTGCCCAACAGCCTCTCGCAGCCGTGTCTCTCCATGTGCGACGTGGGACCCACTCAGATCCTCCCCTATTTCTACTTGGGCTCCCAGAATGATGTTCTAAATAAGGTTAGTATGGCGGAAAGTTAGGGGAAAGTTACAACCGTCGGCCTCGTGTGAAACCATAAACCCCCATTTTCAAAACCCCAAAATCTGGCAATAGAACCTCCGTGGGGATGGTGGGGGAGGGATTGGGTGGGGGTGGGGGGGGGGGGGGTGGGAGGCGTTACTCCCAGAACTTCTTCAGAAGATTGGTGGAACTCACGGAGAAACGGTGAAAAAAAACCTCTCTGGATTCTGCCAATTGTCTGCTGCCGGGCATCGAATGGAGATCACCATTCGGGAATGGGATTGAAGCTGGATTATTGAGATCCTGGAGTTTTGCTTAATCACTTCCGGGGAATATTAGAGGAGCAGTTGTCGTGAATCTTACCCGAGGAGACTAAGCTGCTGCATTAGAGTCCATGTTAGGTGGGATGGTGCAGGGTCTGTGGGAGGCATCAGGTTTTGAGGGGGGCTTTTAAAGATAGGGGAGGTGGAGTGAGCGGCAGAGAAGATTGCAAAGGCATCTCTGGTTGTGACTGTGAGACTGGAGGGCGCCCATGTTTGTCAAGCCTCATTCATTATTACAACAGAGCCACTGACCCGGGAGTGGGATTCCCTTCAAGGTTATTGGGTTTTAAGAAAGGGATGATATGATTATCCAGCAATCAATGGGCCCAAAAGTTATAACGGTAGACATAGGCAGAACTGAGTGAATAACCCACGGCGCATTTACTGTACATTATCCAGTGCATGTTGTTAAGATCCCAGGACCAGACCCCAACATTTGCTAGCATACCAGACAAGAACCTCAAACCCTTGTAAGACATTGAGGCAAGGATACTTCACTCCGGGAGTGATTCCACTGTCAAATCAGGATATGTTACATTAAAATGAACTTTATTATTAACAAAGGAATAAACTACATTAACATCACAGAAATTAACAGTTAAACAATTCTTAACAATAAAAGGAAATACTTTAACTTCTAATTGATACCGTCTCTATCTCCAATCAAGCAAACCCCATCACAGGTCACAATCCATTGTTATGGGCCAGGGTTTAGAGAACCCTAAAGTGTATAATGGAGTTCACCTGACCCACAACTTTGACTAGATTGTGGTAGGGGGAGCACACGACCCACTCTACAGGTGTGGTACAGCAGAAATGGAAAAGTATTTTTTAAAGCAAAACAATGTTTATTCTATTAACTCAAGTCAACCTTTTTAACACATACAGTGAACATCTTAGCAACCATCAATTCAAATACAACCCCCAAAGAATACAACACTAAGTAATCCTTAATAACTTCCCAAACAACATCCAGAAGACAAAAGAAACACCTTTTACCAGAAGCACATTAGGTTTACATTCACTACTGAGAACATTTATAATTCTGAATTCACCAAATGATCAACGGAGAGTCTTTTCATGGCAGAGAGAACAGCAGTACACCGACTTTGTCTGGCTTCAGCTCCAACACTGAAAACGAAACTAAAACACACCCTGCAGCAACCAGCCTAAAACAAAAGTAAAAAGCTGACAGACAGCCCAGCTCCACCCACACTCTGACATCACTGATAAACACTAATTTCTTAAAGGTACATTTCTTAAACACCCATTTCTTAAAGGTACTCTCACATGACACCATTTCTGAATGAAGTTAGCAAACAAGGGATACTTGCTCTCTTCCTGGAAGAGATTTCTTGGAAAAGACTGCTTGGAAAGAGAGAGAGAGCGAAAAACCCTTTCAGACACCAGCTGCAAGTCCTTCTGTACTTTGGGAGACGACTGCAAAGTAACGCGACACCCTTTGGCAAAAGCGCCTGCTCAGCTTTAAGCCCCTAGCAAAACTAAAATTAAACTGCCTGCTACAGACCTGGCTCTTCCCATCACCTTCATCCAAGTCTGATCTCCTGACCAGCTTCCCTAAGTCTGAAACACAATGTCTCAAATGATCTTCTCTCCAGCAATCATAACAACATTCCATTAGGCCATATATAGGCAAACACACACTTGGTTGGAATGAATGATGATCCCACTTTTACGACATCTTAATTGCAACTTTTGCAGCCACAAAGTTTGGATGCATATTAACCTAGATTCTTTAATAATATTTTTGCAACTATATACCTGAACTCAGGCTTTTAAAAACATTAATGCAACAGATATAATATATACAAATTTCTTAAGTTATCCACAATTGCAAGACTCGTTGATGGGAAATTATTGGTTTAAGTCTGGTTTAAATTGCTTCCCCTGGAATATTTCGATTGACCAGTGCACTGGGACACTGAAAGAAATGAGCTCAAAGGACTGGAAGATAAGGTTGAGGGAGTTGGATAGTTGCGCAGTTAGGAGCTCTCGGATAGAACGTGTTTGAGCAGGAGACAAATCTTCATTTCAACACAGAGATAGGAGGGAGAAGGCAGCGCAGAGTGGTGAATGGCCTTTGATTGCTTGTGCGACTTTCTCTCGCAGGAACTGATGGTTCAGAATGGGATCACGCACATCTTGAACGTGAGCAGTAACTGCCCAAAGCCTACCTTCATCCCCGACAGCCATTTCCTGCGAATCCCGGTAAACGACAGCTACTGTGAGAGCCTCTTACCTTGGCTGAACAAGTCTGTGGAATTCATAGGTACGGTGCTGATATGTGAAACATAGACTAAGACACAGAGGACAATTATACAGTTAGTAATCCACCCTGGGATCAGTGACTATCATAAGCCAGATTTCTCCTCTCACTTGCACCAAGTTTAGTCCACCCATTACCCCTTGTGCACATTGATCCACGTTGGCTCTTGGCCTAGCAAATGGCGCAAACTTAAAGTTTCCACCAATAGACAGAATTTTGGTGTCCCGGGAAATCAACGGATATGGGAATCGGGCGGGAAAATGGAGCGGATGCCGAAGATCGTAACGAATGCCCGAGCAGGCTCAATGGGCCTGCACATGTATTCAAATCCTACCATGGCCTTGTCATCTCCGTGACCTGCTCCAGCTCTGCCATCCTCCAGGAATTGTCGCTCTTATTCTGCATCCCCCCCCCCCACCCATACCCCTCAAGGAACTGACCCTCCCTGGGCACCATGTCACAAGTGCCCAGTTCTCCCAGGGTTCACCCAGGTGGGAGTTCTTCAAGAGTGGTTCTGGAGGCTGAGTGTCAATCATCTTCACAATGATGGAAGATGTCCTCCCCCTCCCTTAATGGCGATGTGGCCAATTCTAGCACCCTCAGGGAATTGTCTGTCTGCAGCGAGTCTTTCTAACCCACGGGATCAGCAGAAGAACCACAAACATCCTTAGAGTCAACGTTTAAAAAAATATATATTCTTATTAAAGGCATTTTACGTATGTACATGAAAATATCAGAAGATCAAACAACAGCATGAACAGAAACCACGGACCCCAAATCCCCGATCCCAACACCTCAAACCCACCCCGCCCCCCCAACACCTCAACCCCCCCCCGCCCCCCCAACACCCCAAACCCACCCCACCCCCAACACCCCACCCCCAACACCCCAAACCCACCCCGCCCCCCAACAACCCAAACCTACCCCGCCCCCCAACAACCCAAACCTACCCCGGCCCCCAACACCCCAAACCCACCCCGCCCCCCAACAACCCAAACCCACCACGCCCCCCAACACCCCAAACCCACCCCGCCCCCCAACACCCCAAACCCACCCCGCCCCCCAACAACCCAAACCTACCCCGGCCCCCAACACCCTAGACCCACCCCGACACCACAAACCGATCCCGCTCCCCAACACCCCAAACCCATCCCGCCCCCCAATCCACACCACCTCTCCCAACACACCAAACCCACCCCGCCCCCCAACACCCCAACCCATCCCACCACCCAACACCCCAACCCACCCCACCCCTCCCAACACCCCAAACCCACCCCACCCCTCCCAACACCCCAAACCCACCACACCCCCAACACCCAAAACCCACCCCGCCCCCCCAAAACCTCAAACCCATCCTGTCCCCCCAACACCCCAAACCCATCCCATCCCCCCAACACCCCAAACCCACCCCACCCCCCAACACCCCAAACCACCCCACTCCCCAACACCCCAAACCCACCCATGCCCCCAACACCCCAAACCCACCCCACCCCAAACACCCCCAAACCCACCCCGCCCCCCAACACCCCAACCCCCCCCCACCCCCCAACACCCCAAACCCACTCCGCCCCCCAACACCCCAAACCCACCCCGCCCCCCAACACCCCAAACCCACCCGCCCCCAACACCCCAAACCACCCCCCAACACCCCAAGCCCACCCCGCCCCCCAATTCCCCAAACCCACCCCGCCCCCTAACACCCCAAACCCACCCCGCCCCCAACACCCCAAACCCACCCCGCCCCCCAACACCCCAAACCCACCCCACATCCCAACACCTCAAACCCACCCCACATCCCAACACCTCAAACCCACCATGCCCCCAAACACACCCCACCCCCAACACCCCTAATCCACCCCACCCCCAACACCCCAAACCCACCCCACCCCCAACACCCCAACCCACCCACCCCCAACACCCCAGACCCACCCCGCCTCCCAACACCCAAACCCACCCCCCCACCTCAAACTCACCCCACCACCCAACACACCAAGCCCACCCTCCCAACACCCCAAACCCCCCCCAAACCCCCCAAACCCCCCTCCCAACACCTCAACCCACCATGCCCCCCAACACCCCAAACCCACCCCACACCCCCAACACCCCAAAGCCACCCACCCCCCAAAACCACCCCATCCCCCAACACCCCAAAACCACCCCACCCCCCCATCACCCCAAACCCACCCCGCCCCCCAAACACCACAAACACACCCTTAACACCCCAAACCCACCCCACCCCCAACACCCCCAAACCCACCCCAACCCCAACACCCCAAACCCACCCCAAACCCACCCACCCCACCCCCCAACAACCCAAACCCACCCCACCCCCAACACCCCAAACCCACCCCGCCCTCAACAACCCAAACCCACCCCGCCCCCCAACACCCCAAACCCACCCCACCCCCCAACACCCCAAACCCACCCCACCCCCCAACACCCCAAACCCACCCCGCCCCCCAACAACCCAAACCCACCCCGCCCCCCAACACCCCAAACCCACTCCACACCCCAAACCCACCCTGCTCAGAGACAAAGGTTTTACAGGTCCACCCAGTGGTCTGAAGAATAGGGAAGATCCCACAGCACTTTCCAAAGATGAGGAGAGAGATACACCCAATGTGCCAACCAACATGTCTCTCTCTTGACCAACAGTACTAAAAACAGTTGTTGTATCAGTGCAAGTTGGTGCTCCCTTAATTATATTCTTGTTACTTTCTGTTTCACACAGACACGGTGAGGTCAATGAAGTCCAGGGTTTTGGTTCATTGCCTGGCTGGGATCTCACGCTCTGCGGCAATCGCTATAGCTTACGTCATGAGGACGATGGATTTCTCTTTGGACGATGCATACAGGTACAGGAACACACTCTGGGGGATTTGATATGGAGAGGTATCAGATAAAGGTGTGGGCTCCGAGAGACAAGAACAAGGTTTTGGGATCGGGAGTGTGTGAAGCTCGTCCAGTCTGCGTCAGATCAGGTTTCCAAAAGTTAACTGAAAATCGGTTGAAATGCAACGCGGCACGCTAGCACAGTGGTTAGCACTGTGGCTTCACAGCGCCAGGGTCCCAGGTTCGATTCCCGGCTTGGGTCGCTATCTGGGCGGAGTCTGCACGTTCTCCCCGTGTCTGCGTGGATTTCCTCCGGGTGCTCCGGTTTCCTCCCACAAGTCCCGAAAGACGTGCTGTTGGGTGAATTGGACATTCTGAATTCTCCCTCCGTGTACCCGAACAGGCACCGGAATGTGGCGACGAGGGGCTTTTCACAGTAACTTCATTGCAGTGTTAATGTAAGCCTACTTGTGACAATAATAAAGATTATTATTGTTATTTCAGAGGGGAGGAGAGAGGGAGAGTGGCCAATAGAGAAGGAGAGAGAGGGAAGTGTAAGGACAAGAAAGAGAGAGAGGAACACAATATTTTAAAACAAAATTCCAATTTTGCCCCAAAAGGGGCAATTTAGCGTGGCCAACCCACCTACCCTGCACATCTTTTGGGTTGTGGGGGTGAAATCCACGCAGACACGGGGAGAATGTGCAAACTCCACACGGACAGTGACTCAGAGCCGGGATCAAACCCGGGCCCTCGGCGTCGTGAGGCAGCAGTGCTAACCACTGCGCCACTGTGCTGCCCAGGGGCACAGCTTTGACAGGAAAATAAGATCGAGAAAAGGAACAATGGTGAAATGGAGAGCAACAGAGAGGCACAGAGTGAGAAGGAATGAGAGATAGAGGGAAAACAGTCGAGAGACATGGCCAAACAAGTAGAGGGAGAGAGAGAGAAGTGAAAAGATCATGAGGAGGGAAATCAGGGAGCATTTCGCAGAAGAATAGCTGAAGTCTGGAGTCCTCTCTCCCAAGAGATGGATGAGGGAACTTTCATGACTGAATTTGTCTTGTTAAGTAAGGGTATCGATGGTTTAATAAAAATTGAACGCTGGGACAGACCTGAGCATTCCCCTGTTTTTACTGTTCCTAAGGAGCAGGCTTGATGGGCTGAATGGCATCTCCCCAAACTGTACCTGGTCCCCAATCAACCTCCCTCAGACTTTCAGCATTCTGTCCTCGATTGTAGTCTGCTCTCCATTTCCTCACCCATGTAGCAATGAGGAGGCTCCAGCTGATTGATAGGGAAGGGTGTCAGAAATAAGCGGATTGCTGTCCCAGCTGGTGGGGGTCCCTGTTAAAGATCAAGAGTGGGTGGGTGCCTTTGGGCCTCGCCTCCCAGTTTTCAAGGCCTGAATGCTGAAGCCAATTGCTTGTGTGTTTTTTTTAATGCTTTTTGTTTGTAGCTGTCTTACGTGGAATAATATTTTTTTGCCTCTTATCAGGTTTGTAAAAGATCGAAGACCGTCAATATCTCCGAACTTCAACTTCCTGGGTCAGTTAGTGGAATATGAAAAGAGCATCCAACATATCCAGGCTTCGGCCTACTCAAAGCAAAGCCTCCTTCACCCTGAGAACAGCCCAAAACAAGAAGAAAACCCCCAACCGGAGGCTTTTGAAGAGTCCAATGTAGAGGTAGAAACATTTTCCCCTAATTTTTCCACAAAGATCATGGTGGGACAACATCCGGATCTTCTGGATAAAGGAACTGGCAATGACGCGAGCAGCAATCCCGGAGATTTTGAGAAGGCAGAGCTGGCAGACTTACAGCACGGGTTTACCGACCTCCGCCTCTCAGCGGAGCGAACCTCGCGCACCAGCCACTTGAAACGCTCTTTCTCGCTGGACGTGAAGTCCGCCTACTCTTCCACCCCGCGGTTCGGCTGCTACCCGGCCGCACAGCCAGCGGAAACAGGCCCCGTCCCAAAGCTGCTGGGCTTCCAGAGCAAGTTAGTCGCCAGCACCTTCAACCCGTTCGCCCTCTTGTTCGGGAATGCCAGGAAAGGGCGCGGGAAAGACGGAACCGCATCCAGTGGCGCCTCGTGGACGCCGAAACCCCAGCAGAACCCCAGCCTTGACCCTGCTTCCCCTCTCCGCGGTCCAGTGAGTCACAAGAAGGACAGTGGTCAGGACAAGCCCACCACCGGGCTGGCGCTGAGCTTGCCCATTCCCAGGCAGTCGTCATCGCCACTGCTCGATTACAGCGCCTGCCTCATAACGGTGCACGGAAAGAGGACAGAATTGTCTTTGTTTGAACACCCTTACGGTGCCCCCGCAGATTGCAAGTCCATCAAACCCGGTCACCTCACGAGGAACGTGGGCCTCTACACTGACCACGTGGTGAAATCGTAATTCTCGTGGTGAAAATGAACACCCCGCAATTTGCTCAGATTGGATTCGCTGCTTTAAAGAGGAAAGGTAGACAGGCCAAAGAACTGCCCTTTGAACTTTTAACCTTTCATGAGGCGCAGACAGGCCTCTTATCGTTGCAGTTGATGCCAGGCCATTCTTTAAACTATGACACCGTGCTAATACCAGAGCACAGTTACACTCTGTGAAAATAGTGCACACAGGAACAAAGCGAACGTGTGTTTAAGAGTTCAGAAACGAACTAAAATTAAAAACGTCAAAGTTGGGAGCAAAAGAGTGGACTGGAATTAAGACTGAATTTCTTCGAAAAACTTTTCAAAACTTGAGATTATTTTTAGGACCGAGTTTGACTCCCAACTGATGTATGTTGTACTGAGGTTCATGGTGCCAGGGGTTTATTAACAATGAACGTTTTGCAGTCGCTTAGGGGAATGTGTGTTGATAAAAATGATATTAAATGAAATATAATGCTTTCTTTGCTGCTAAGGCCATGGGAATGTTATGTGTTGAATTGAAAATGGCCATGAGGGAACATTGGAAATGGGTGGGTTATTCCTGTAAGATTTATATGATCGTATATGTGTGTGTGTGTGTGTTTATTTTTGTGGAGGGGGAGATTGAAAAGAAAGCTTCACAGCATGTTCCCTCCCGATATAAGTAAAGTGATTGGTGTCCGCAGTAGGTTAGATTGTACGTGTTCCTTGGGCGGGACTGGCTTGATGGGCCGAATTGTCTCTCATTTCACGCTCCCTTACGTAGTGGGGTTGGGGATGGGGTGGGGGTGGATTATCTCTCTGGTATGTCCACGAATGAAGGAGCCAGGGAGAATGAGTGTCAGTTCCGAGTGGTTGAATGAACTGTATTAGGTTAGATTTGAGACTCCAGTCTGACTAATTTCTCCTGCAGTAGTTGCACTGATTTTGTGAATCGCGGCTGAAGAGGAAAATTGACCTGGACTAACTTCCCTACCAGGAGGCAACAGGTGAGGGTTGACGGGCCAGATTCTAGCACTGCACCTCTGGTAGAACAGAGGCAGAGAAAGAACTACCCCAATACAATGAAGCCCAGAACTCATTGGGGGAACTCTTGACAGACTAATTATGATCTCCTACTCGGTCTAAGTATGAACTATTCATTTAGGTGGTGTGTTTAAAAGTGGACTCTCCATACAGTCTTTAATGCAGACGAGGGGGACACTGTGCTCTAGTTTACAAGACCCAACCGTTTCAACAGAAAGATGTTGGACTCTCAAACAGAGCTCCTGGCTCGCATCAAGCATAGTAAGGCCAGATTTTTATAACAAAGAGGTTTTTTAAAAAATTCATGATTTAAAGGCGTAGGCCCGTGCAATGATTCTCAAATGCCAATTGTTTCAGATGATGCAGTCTTAGAGACTTTGAGTACATCAAGTGTTCAGTCCCCAGTCCGAGGTAGCACCATCAGGCTCTTGCTAAGGGGGCCCAGTAGCTCTTCTGGTGTAGTCTACCAGCTTCCCATTCAGGGTACCTCAAAGTAGGAGTGCCAAATTAATTCTTTGAGGTCGGGGTTGACAGCAGGCGCGGGAGGTGGGGATGGGGGGGGAGGAACAACATATCGGACACATTTCCTTCTTAGCCCACAACATTTTGTGCTACTTAGACCACCCCTACTTAAATATAAACATTACCTGACAGAACTAATGGGGTCGAACAGCTCATCTCAAAGCTGGCACCTGTGACAGTGTAGCACTCCCTCAGTGCGGTACTGGAGGATCAACCTAGATTTTGTGCGCAAGTCTCTGGAGTGGGATTTGAACCCACAAACATCTGACTCAAGGGTCAAGAAGCTATCGGCTGAGCCACAGCTGATATCACGGCTATCGTGGTGTCTCACAAAGTGTGTAAGCTGTAACACCACATAAGACCATGGCACCAGACACATTGGAAACAGGAAAGTCAATACTGTTGGCATTTAAATTTAGTTTATGGTTATTGGACGTACATTGGTTGGAAACCTCCACTGCCATTTCTCGAATCTGGAGTTAAATCCAACTTGGACCAAACGGCAGGAAGACCTCTTACTGACTGAAACGAGTAGTAGTAGTTGCCGGAGGTTAAAATGCCCTCAAATAAATACAGTCCAGCTTGCTCAGGAAACTAAGGCGGCCTAGAAAGGAAATGGAAAGGTCAAGCTGCTACTCACCTGAATGTACTTTATCGGGACAGTGCAGCGGAATCTTTACTCTGCATCTAACCCTCGCAGACCTGGCCTGAGAATGCTTGATGGTCCAGTGTATATTGAGCTTTACCCTGCCTTTAAACAATGGCAGCATGCTACCAGGCCTGTACGTTTTGCTTTTCT
The DNA here is from genome assembly GCF_047496885.1 of Scyliorhinus torazame. Taxonomy (NCBI): domain Eukaryota; kingdom Metazoa; phylum Chordata; class Chondrichthyes; order Carcharhiniformes; family Scyliorhinidae; genus Scyliorhinus; species Scyliorhinus torazame. The sequence continues at coordinate 24,810,775 of NC_092735.1, read as the reverse complement.
GCATGAAAATCGCCAAGGTTTCTTACCTCAGTGTTGATGGAAGATATCCTTGTTTCGTATTAATATGTTCCCTTTGAGTTTTGGATTGACATGTTGATGAATGGGGAATCTGAAGGGGAATCTCCTCCCTCTTTAAAAAGTGTAGCTGTTTCCTTGATACGTTTTCTCCACCTGCACAGATATTGTCACTGATGTCTTCTTAGGGGCTGGTTTAGCTCACTGGGCTAAATCGCTGGCTTTTAAGGCAGGCCAACAGCGTGGGTTCAATTCCCGTACCAGCCTCCCCGAACAGGTGCCGGAATGTGGCGACTAGGGGCTTTTCACAGTAATTTCATTGAAGCCTACTCGTGGCAATAAGCGATTTTCATTTTCATTTCATCGCCAACCTTGCTGTGGGTCAGTGCTCCTCTTAACAATTCCTCCTTCTTCGTAGTCTCCAAAGCTGATTTGCTCTTCCTTCCTCCCTCCTCCTCCTTCAAATCTAAGACTCATCTAGCACTACCTGCTGTTCCAACTTAACCCTTTCCCAAAACCCCAAATCTGTGGAAATGTTCACCTCTACAAACTTCTTCCACTTGCATCTATGGTTTTTAAAAAAAAAACTCATGTCACCCAACTGTTATTTCTTCAAATTTGCCATTTGGACTCCAGGTTGTTTTGTAGCTGGCTGGGGGCTTGATACTATGGGCTCCCATAGTCACAGAGAAGGAGGCCATTTTAGCCCATTGCATCCACCATTTTGTTTCTTACTTATAAAGAGCTGGTTCATGGCACTAGACGAGTGTATCACATTTAGTGTTGAATTCAAACAGAGTAAAATGACTGACGCTCATCCCCTCAGTCGGGAATGTGTTTTTTGTTGATAATTTGTATTTGACATTGAAGGTCTCCAATAATGTTTTTTGACTTATATTTAAGGATTATTCAAATAAAGTGGAATTATTCAAAATTGTGTTGATATCTTCATAATACTACCCACTCCAGATGACGCATGGGCCACACAGTGAAATATACCCAATAATGTGGAGGATTATCCAGATATATGAAGACCACAAAAACAATAGCGGGCAAATCCAATTACTTGCATCAGCAGTGAAATGCTGGAATTCATCAGTGATTCCACAAAGCGGCGCTCACTCAACGATAACCTGCTCGCTGCTGCTCAGTTTGGGTTCCTCCAATTCCATTTGTCTCCAGATGGTGAAGCTGCAGCACCTCTGCTGGCAGGAGAGTGGAGTTACAGTGTGACATTTACATAGGCAGTTTCCATTATAAGCATGGCCATGGTGGGACAATTTGGCAAGAAGTACGCAGAGAAGCAAGATTTTTAAATATTCAGCCAGGTTACCTCTGCAATTCAAAATATGCCCAATTGTCGACTGGAGGTTCACCTTCCTCTCAGTTACCCTGTGCCCGCCTGAAGCTGACCCTCCAATGCAGTACTGAAGGGGTGCTGCACTGTTGAGGTGCACACTTCCAGGTGAGGAATTGAATCTGGGCCCCCTCACATGTATGTGAAATATCCTGTGGCACTATTTAAAGACTCGGGTTGCAATACTCCCTAAAGAATGTAGCTGTTATGCGCATCTTGCTTATTCACAGCACGATTGTGCAATCTATTTGCGTGGTCTTGCACCCGTGCAGCACAGCGTGCGCATTGCAAGGCAGCTCTCTCCAATGTCACCGATATTTTTTTTATTAAGGGGCAATTTAGCGTGGCAAATCCACCTACAGTGCTCATCTGGGTTGTGGGAGTGAGACCCATGCAGACATGGGGAGAATGTGCAAACTGCGCATGGACAGTAACCCGGGCCGGGATGGGACCCGGGTCCTCGGCACCATGAGGTAGTGCTAAGCCCCATACCGCCGTCCAATGTTCATTCCTTAACACCAGTGGGAAAAAAACAGGTTTCCTGGTGAGTGTCAAGGTTACCTTGCTATGTGCAAATTAGCTGCTACATTTCCTACATTACGCCATTACATGGTGGCACGGTGGCTGTTGGAATCTTATTTTACCTTCTATTAAGAATCGGTAATCCAGGGGTAGCACAGTAGCTAGCATTGCTGCCTACGGCACTGGGGACCCGGGTTCGAATCCTGGCTCTGGGTCATTGTCCGTGTGGAGTTTGCACATTCTCCCCGTGTATGTGTGGGTTTCGCCCCCACAACCCAAAGATGTGCAGGGTAGGTGGATTGGCCACGCTAAATTGACCCTTAATTGGGAAAACAAATAATTGGGTACTCTAAATTTCTTTTTTAAAGAATCGGTAATCCGATTGGTGGGAGGTGTTAAAATGCGACTTTATTGATAATACTGGTATACACTTGAATAAGAACTGAATAAAAACTTAGAAACAAAATATCAAACAACATATAAAAAGGGGGGTTCTGGGTGGGGGTGGCGAAGGTGCTTTCAAAGGTGGTGGGGGTCCGGGTCGAGCCAGGCTGGGCTGGCTATATTCGGGGGTTGCAGAGGAGCCGGGAGTGCAGGAGGCGAGAGAGGCTGATGTTTTGGCCTTTGCGTCCCTAGTAGCCCGGCGAAGGATACTGCTTATGTGGAAGGAAGCCAAGCCTCCGGGCGTGGAGACCTGGATAAATGACATGGCAGGGTTTATAAAACTGGAACGGATAAAGTTTGCACTAAGGGGTTCGGCTCAGGGGTTCACCAGGCGGTGGCAACCGTTCATTAACTACCTCGCCGAACAATAAAGGAAATGGGAAAGTAACAGCAGCAACCCAGGGGGAAGGGGGGGGCAAGGGGGGGGGGGGGGGGGGGGGGGGGGGGAGGGCTCAGGTGGGTCCTCGGGTGTTTTTGTAAAGATATTGGTACTTGGTTATGTATATTGAATTGCAGATTTTATTAATTGGGAGAGCTATTATTTTTGTTATGGCAGTTGCCATTTAGTTTATATATTATTTACTTATTTGTTAAAATACGGTCACGGTTATTTATATTGTTTTGCTGTTGTAAAAAGGGGAAAAACCTTTGTACTGTTTTGTATGGCCGAAAAAGTTGAATAAAATATATATTTTTAAAAAACATATAAAAAGGGCAAGCACATGGGAAAAGCATTGAGGACCAAAATAAATCACTTTAAACTCAAACAAACAGATAGATGATTCAAGAATTCAGGAACAAAGACCTCGACTATGAGGTTTGACTTTTAAGGGAATTTTTATCTCTGGTTTAACCCCTCATTTACTTTCACCGGCTTCCAATTCTCAGCTGAGACCTTCTGGTTTGTTCAAATGAAAGTCTGTTACTTAAGAGGATGATTTGTAAGTCAAACATTGGACATTACTTAAGATTGACTTAAGGGATGAAATTCTCCGGTATCGGCGCGATGTCCGCCGACCGGCGCCCAAAACGGCGCAAATCAGTCGGGCATCGCGCCGCCCCAAAGGTGCGGAATCCTCCGCATCTTGGGGGGGCCGAGCCCCAACCTTAAGGGGCTAGGCCCGCGGCGGACGAATTTCCGCCCCGCCAGCTGGCGCGGAAATTACATCTCCGGGCGGCGTATGCGCGGGAGCGGCCGCTCACGGCATCCCCGCGCATGCGCTGTGGAGGGAGTCTCTTTCGCCTCCGCCATGGTGGAGACTGTGGCGAAGGCGGAAGGAAAAGAGTGCCCCCACGGCACAGGCCCGCCCGCGGATCGGTGGGCCCCGATCACGGGCCACCCCCCGGTGAGGTAGGTGGTTTAATCTACGCCGGCGGGACAGGCATTTTAGCAAGCGGGACTTCGGGCCATCCGTGCCGGAGAATCGCGGGGGGTGGGCCCGCCAACCGGCGCGGCGCGATTCCCGCCCCTGCCGAATATCCGGTGCCGGAGAATTCGGCAACCGGCAGGGGCGGGATTCACGCCAGCCCCAGGCGATTCTCCGACCCGGCGGGGGGTCGGAGAATCTCGCCCAAGGTGTTTATCAAAACTAGAATGCATTGCAGTCTTAGGAAAAGTATTGCATATGTTTTCCCACATTTTGCTATGTCTCATAGCTTGACAGAGACCTTACAAATTGATCAGTTGATTAGACAGAGAACAATACGTTCTCAGTGCTAAATATACTGGAATACAATGGTTAATTCATTATATGAAACACTGACTGGATTCCCACAGTCAAGACACTTTTAAAATGTTTGCTTCTTAGCTATATGCATTCAATTAGCCCCAATATGAATACAACTGTAAATAAAACTAGACTCTATCAGTCCCCAATTAAAGTAAAGCAAAAAGGAAAATAAAACAACTAAAAGAGAAAAGGAACACTTTCACAGTTGCCTTTGATGGTCCCTTTGTTTCGCCTTCAACACTGGAATGGGAAATCATTGAAAGAGTTACAAGCACTTTGGGCTAATAGTTTTTGTTATTAGTTTAAAAAAAAAAAATTTAGAGTACCCAATTCATTTTTTTCCAATTAAGGGACAATTTAGCGTGGCTAAATTTAGTAAGAACCACATATACCCTGTGGAGGTATTTAAGCGAATACAGAAGCACTAATTTAGGGGTAATTGACATTTGCAGATTCCATTGATCATCAGAAACAAAACATACATAGCAAAAATGACTATAAAATCATGACCAAGTCTTGCATCACTGAGGCTCCCAAGGATCCTAGCCACCCAGTAGCCCAACCCCAAAGAGTGCTGGACTTGGGTTGCTTGAGTTTTCCAATCTCCTTCTGGATGTGTTTTGCCAAATCAGTGATCTCTTCGGAGCTATCTGGAATGTAAGAGCAACATTCTGACTCAATCAGGGCACATGTCCCACCTCTCTCGGCGAGACTGTAATCAAGAGCCGTTCGATTTTGCAAGGCCTCAGTACGGATAGCTAGCATTTTGGCGGAAATCTTGAACAGGTCTGCAGAGGTAGCATTAGCTACCTTTTCTATAATGACTGCCATTTTATTAAACTCTTCGGCTACGTTGGCATCACCATAAAAAGGAACAAAGTGAACAAACTGTCATGGGCAGTAATGGCACATTTACTTCTTCCCCCGACTACCTTTAATAGTAAGAAGTCTTACAACATCAGGTTAAAGTCCCAACAGGTTTGTTTCAAATCACTAGCTTTCGGAGCGCTGCTCCTTCCTCATGCGCGCTGTGACCGCAACCCCGCCGGCCCCGACACAACATGGCATAGAGCTACAGGGGCCCGGTGTGGAGGAACATAGGCCCCCACCAGGAGAAGCCGACCCGCCGATCGGTAGGCCCCGATCGCAGGCCAGGCCATGGTGGAGCCCCCCCCCCCCCCGGGTCGGATCCCCCTCCCCCCCCCACCAGGCCGCCCCCCCCCCCGCTGGGTAAGACCACATGTGAACGGCCCCGGCGGGACTCGGGCTATCTCGCTTTCTCGGTGGCCACCGGCCCACCCCGCGCGGATAATCGCCGGGGGGGTGGGGGGGGGGGGGGCCGCATAGAGCGGCCCTCGACCAGCGCCGCGCCGGCGCCGATGAGCGCCGATTCTCCGGCCTCTACCATCTGGAGCACTTGTCCACTATTAACAGGACGTCAGTGTATATTTGACATGGTAGAAGGGTGATGTAATCGACCTGCGTATGCTGGAATGGTCCTGCAGGGGCAGGAGCTCTTAACTGAGGCATTGATGTTATAGGTCCTAAATTGTTCTTCTGACAGGTGACGCAACGATCTGCCGCCACCTGGGCATGTTTCTTGAATCCTCGACCCCACCAGCTTTTCTGTAATCGAGCCAACATCTGTTGGGGGTGGGGGGTGATGGGGGGGGGGGGGGGGTAGCTACTCCAAAACCGCACCTTGAGTCTGTATAGATATTAGCTGTCTGGCCTTTTGCCACATGACATGCTTTGGCTAAGGCCCCAAACTCAGCTTGTTGGGCTGTTGTCCCTGGGGGCAAACTTCCCTTTGCCACAACGGTGCACAGGCTTGCGACTGGCCGTCCTGCTTTCCGAATGCCATTCTCAACAAAGGAGGACCCATTTTGTAATGGATCCTCTTCTTTAATGGAGGCCATCAGAATGTCATCTGCTTCAATCAGGAGAGCCTCCTCCATTTCCTCCGTGATTTCCTCACAGTCATGCTCTTCTCCCCCCTCTTGCTCCTCGAGAAGCGGGAGCATTGATGATGGGTTTACCAGACTTGCCCGTTGGAAATGGAGGTTAGGGGCTTCCAAAACTGCTACCTGGCTGTGGTAACTTGTGCAACTTTATTCATTGAAAGTAACGCATGAACTGTATGACGGCATTTAATAGTCAGTTGACCTAACCTGCTCATCTTTGGACTGTGGGAGGAAACCGGAGCACCCGGAGGAAACCCACGCAGACACGGGGAGAACTCCGCACAGACAGTGACCCAAGCCGGGAATCGAACCCGGGTCCATGGCGCTGTGAAACAACAGTGCTAACCACTGTGCTACCGTGCCGCCCACAACATTGGGGACCATGTAACTACCAGATTGTTGCAAAGACCCACCAGACTCACGAATGTCCTTGAGGGAAGAAAATCTGCCTTCTTTACCTAGCCGGGCCTACAGGCTCACAGCTAACTGGTTAACTCTTAGCTATCCTCTGAGTGAAGCACACATCCCATCAACAAATTCTAAACAAAAACACTGTGTGTATGTGAACAACTGAAGGGAAACAGATTGGCCAAATGGAAAATAAGAAAAATTGGGAGGCTTCCCGGAGTCTGGCAGAAGAAAAGAAAATAAGGTTGCCGCTAAGGTAGCAAACCGTCCCACTGATAATTCCAACAATGGATCCCCATCACATTCCGCAATTCCATCCCTGTCCTCCATCCCGTCCTAGTTTAGCATCGCCAACTGCGAGACAGAAAATGGGGACTGTGGTTAAGGTCTCCAGCTGTCCAAGTCAACATTAAAGTGTTGCTCTGTTTATCTGGTTCTAAATATGGCGATCAATATGGTCGCCTTCCTTAATTCTAATTACGTTTTGCTCTAGAGTCGCCAGGTATCTTTCAATACCGCCACAAGGTTCAAACCGAATACTGATCAAAGAGCCAATACACCAGTTAGTTAGTTCAAAGTCAATACTATTTATTTACACCCACAGTAAGATCTACACATGCACAAAGTACTACAAACTAAACTATCTCTAACGCTAACGCCTATACTTAGCTTCAGGTGCCCACTCAGTCAGAGGAACAATGGCCGTTGTTCAGCTAAGGTCGTCCATCTGGTAGTGAGCGTTGACCTTGGACTTACTTGCTTCTGGTGCAGCTGGTGGACGGGTCTCTCCGCTTTGAGAGCCAAATCCAAGAGAGCGATTCGCTCTCGGGGGTTTCCTCTCATACCCGGAGGGGCTTTTGGGCAGGCCTTCAACTTGGCCCCAATTAATTGGGCCGTACCTTGATCACTGGTATTGATCTCGACCAATAAAGGGGTGGGTGCCTTGATGGCTGGGCGTGTCCTAGGTGGCCGTTGGCCTGGCTTTGTTTGCGCTTTCGGTTTGGGGAATTGGCGCCGGGGTGTCTGGAGCTGTACCGGTTGCTTGAGTGTCTTTCCTTTGTTCCCGGAGATGGGCCATTAATATGTTAATTAGCCTACAGTTTCAGTCTCGTCTGGGAGCTGCCGTCCCAATAGGCATACAGGCTCTGTGCCTGCTTGCCTTCCTAACATTGTCCATAGTTCCCGCTCATTCATTGCGGGCATCCATTTTGTATTCTGGAAGTGGCCATCTCAGATGCCTACAAAAGCAAGGGGATTTTTCAAGGTTCTGAGCTGCAAAAGGAGGTTCTGCTCCTTTGAGGTTGAGATGTGCTTCAGGAGAGCAGCATACGAGGCTGAGGTCAGATGGGAATAGGAGAATAAAGTGGCATACGAACATATGAATTAGGAGCGGGGTTAGCCCACACAGCCCCTTCAGCCTGCTCCACCATTCAATAAGACCATGGTTAATCTGAGCTCCACATTCCTGCCTACCCCAATAACCTTTCACCCCTTTGTTACTCAAGAATCTATTTCATTCTGCCTTAAAAATATTTTCAGGAAGAGAGTTCCAGAGGCTCACTACCCTCTGAGGGAAAATAAATTCTCATCTCCGTATCAAATGACTGACGTCTTGGGCAAAATTCTCCGTTATCGGCGGAAAGTCCGCCGATCGGCGCAAAAAACGGCGCAAATCCGACTTGCGTCACGTCGGAAAAATGTCTCTGGCCCGAAATGGGCTAGCAGCGATGTAACGGGATCCACGCTTGCACAGTGGTTCACGCCGAGCAGCGTCATACGCGCTGCACGGCGTGACGGCTCATAAGGCCGCGCTGCTCCCCCCCACCCGACCGGAACACCCGACCGCAACACCCGACTGGATGGCTGGCCGTCGCTCAGCCCCGAGGTTCGAGTCACGGGATGTGGAGGCGCTCCTGGACGCGGTGGAGCAGAGGAGGGACACCCTGTATCCCGGGCACGGCCGCAGAGTTGCCCCACGCCACAACCGGCGTCAGTGGAGGGATGTGGCAGAGGCCGTCACCGCTGCGGCCCTGACACCACGGACAGGCACCCAGTGCCACAAGAAGGTGAACAACCTCGTCAGAGCAGGCAGGGTGAGCCTCCCCATATCCCCCCCTCCACCATATCCCCCCCCTCCCCCATATCCCCCTCCCCATATCCTCCCACCCCCATATCCCCCCTTCCCCCATATACCCCCTTCCCCCATATACCCCCTTCCCCCATATCCCCCCTCCCCCATATCCCCCTCCCCCATATCCCCCCTTCCCCCATATCCCCCCTCCCCATATCCCCCCTCCCCATATCCCCATATCCCCCCTCTCCATTATCCCCCCTCCCCCATATCCCCCCTTCCCCCATATCCCCCCATACCCCATATCCCCCCTCCCCCATATCCCCCTCCCCCATATCCCCCTTCCCCCATATCCCCCCTCCCCATATCCCCCCTCCCCATATCCCCCTCCCCCATATCCCCCCTCCCCCATATCCCCCCTCCCCCATATCCCCCCCTCCCCATATCCCCCCTCCCCATATCCCCATATCCCCCTTCCCCCATATCCCCCCTTCCCCCATATCCCCCCTCCCCATATCCCCCCTCCCCCATATCCCCATCCCCCATATCCCCCCTCCCCCATATCCCCCCTCCCCCATATCCCCCTTCTCCATATCCCCCCTCCCCCATATCCCCCTCCTCATGTCCCCCCTCCCCCATATCCCCCTCCCCCATATCCCCCATATCCCCCCCTCCCCCATATCCCCAAGTGAATCCAGCCCTAACCTTAACCTCTGCAATGCACGCGCAACCGATGGAGTGCATTCATATACCTGCCTAACACTGTTGCCTTTTACCCCTGCCACCCCCACCCCCACAGGATAAGCGCGCACACAACAATAGGGAGCATGTGAGGACTGGAGGAGGCCCCGCTGATGAGAGGCCACTGACCGTACACGAGGAAAGGGCCCTGGAACTGGCTGGCGGACCTGAGGACCGGGAGGTTGCTGATGCAGAGGTCGGGGGCGTAGTAGCAAGTGGGCCACCGACAGCCCGTCCCCATAACCCCCCTCCCCTATATCCCCCTCCCCCATATCACCTGATCACTGCCTGATGTCTAACCATGCATGCTGCATTGTGTATCGCAGGACCAAACGTCCAGGCACCCATCCCCGCAGATGCAGACCGCCCGCAGGATGCCCCTCGGAGGCCACGGGAGACGGAGAGACACGAGCCCTCCAGCATGCGACGCCCGCAGGATGCCCCTCGCATACCACGGGAGACGGAGAGACCCGCACCCTCCAGCATGCGACGCCCGCAGGATGCCCCTCGGAGGCCACGGGAGACGGAGAGACCCGCACCCTCCAGCATGCGACGCCCGCAGGATGCCCCTCGCACACCACGGGAGACGGAGAGACACAGACCCTCCAGCATGCGACGCCCGCAGGATGCCCCTCGGAGGCCACGGGAGACGGAGAGACCCGGACCCTCCAGCATGCGACGCCCGCAGGATGCCCCTCGCAGACCACGGGAGGCGGAGAGACCTGGAGCAACAGGGAGACGACACCCCCGTCACGTGCGGGAGCGACCACCCAGCGACGAGGGGGGCAGCCACAGGCCCCCGTCACATCCGAGCCAGGACACCACTACCCAGGACACCACTACCCAGGACACCACTACCCAGGACACCACTACCCGGGACAGCACTGCCCAGGACACCCCTACCCGGGACAGCACTACCCAGGAAGACGAAATACCGGACAGTGACTCAGAGTGGATGGGTGGAGACGAACCCCCACCCCAAAGTGCCATGGACTCAGAGTGGGACGAAGAGCACGACACAACGCCACTGCTGTAACCAACACCCTCCACCATCGCAGAAACACTCACCTCGGTTGGGCACTTTAGTGATGAGGCGTCTGGTACACTCACTGGTGCGCACAACACAGCCGTCCCGGTACAGCAGGTGGAGGTAGGAGCAGCAGAGGGGCCGGGCGGTCGGAGGGCAGCCCAGGCCAAGCGAACATCTGCCGCCCAGATGGATCCCGGGTTCCTGCAGTTACCACACCCACACATAGATCCGATGCAACCACCGACCCGGAGACGAGCGAAGAGGGTGACGGCCGGCTTGCGGCGGCTGCAGTCGCAGGTGGAGGAGTCCACCCGCGTCCAGGAGCTGGGAGTGGTGCCGGTCATGCGTGCCATCCAGGCTGACACCGCACGGGTGGCGTCCGCGGTGGAGGCAATGGGTGCGACGGTGTCAGACATGCGGAACGGTTTGCGAGGCCTGGGGCTTTCCGTGCAGGCGGCGTCTGTGGCCCAGGACATGGCTGCCCTCTCACAGGAGGCCATGAGCCAGTGCCAGCACCAGATGGCAGAGGCGATCAACGCCATAGCCCAGTCTCAGCAGGCCATGGCCCAGTCTCTGCAGGCCATCGCTGAGGGCATCGGCGCCAGTGGCCATGTGCGAGCACTGTCACAGACAGGGTTTGCCAACCCCCTGGGCTCCATGGCTGCAAACGTGCAGACCCCTGTCGATACCAGCACGGGCCTCCAGGACTGGCAGCGCCAGATATCGGGGGGGCGTCGGATGGCCAGTCCGTTCGCATCCCCCACCGATGTAGAGGCCTGGGGGCCATCGGGCACTCCGAGGGAGGAGGAGGTGGTGCGGTCCGTCCCGGCTCCCCCTGTAGGGGAGGTCCCGGTACACCGCGACACCTCGGACTCCCCCCCTTCCGTCCCAGGTGCATCGGGTGGGTAACGGGCAGGACAGGCTGGTAGCTCGCCATCCCAGTCGCCCGGGCCGCAGCCTGGCCCATCTAGGCCAGGACGCCCCAGGAAACGGCCGCCAAAGGGATCCAGTGTCAGAGGGCAGGAATCACCGGAGTCCACCTCCAGTTCTGCTGTACCGTCTGGGCAACCACGTAGACGTAGTCAAAGGGCCCGTAAGGCCAAACAATTAGACACTGAGTAAGGTGGCACGGGTGCAGGGCACAGATGAGTTTTAGGGGCTAGGGCACGTGCATGAACTCCTTTGGTTATTAAAGTCAATGTTACACCTACAGAAGCTGCCTTTGTGCTCTGTCCAAAGTGTGCGGGGGTGTCATGTACGTTGAGCGCAAGTGTGTGTGTGAGGGGTGGTCTTACCTCAGCCCCAAGTGAGTCTGCCCCCTTCCCCGCCATCAACATCCCCCGGGCAGAGGACGGGACCGTGCGCTGCAGTGTCACAGCCGCATGCAGGGATGGTCCGGGTGGATGGTGGTACTGTGGCCATGGGTCAGACATAGTCCAACGATGTAGAGCCAGGAGCTCACCGCAGGGCGGGTTGTCATCATCCTCCATGTCCTGCAATAGACACGCGTCCACCCGCAACTGTGTGAGCCCGGCCGGTTGTGCCGCAGGTGGATCGGCAATGGGGGGGGGGGGTGTGCATGCAGGTGGGGTGGGTGGGGTTGGGGAGGGGGGTGAGGGTGCTGGGTGGGTGGATGGGTGGGGGGTGTGGGTGGTCAGCTGTTGCCATGGTGTGCGGTCTGTGGCCATACTACCCGATTCCCACGCCCATCTAGTCAGTGAAGCGGGCGGCTATCAGTCTGTCCCGTGCCCGCTGGGCCAGCCGGTAACGGTGGACAGCCACCCGCCTGTGTCTACCCCGTCTGCCCTGACCATTACCCCCATCCCCCTCACCTGGGGAGGACTGCGCCCCTCTGCTGGGCTATGTTGTGCAGGACGCAGCACACCACAATGATGCGGCCGACCCTATCTGACCGATACTGGAGGGCGCCCCCAGAGAGGTCCAGGCACCTGAAACGCATCTTCAGCACGCCAAAGCACCTCTCTATCACTCCCCTTGTCGCTACATGGGCATCATTGTAGCGGTTCTCCGCCTCATTGCGTGGCCTCCGTATAGGCGTCATCAGCCACGATCGCAATGGATAGCCCCTGTCGCCCAGCAACCAGCCCCTCAGCCGGGGATGGCGTCCCTCGTACATGCCGGGGATGGATGACCGCGACAACACGTATGAGTCATGTACACTGCCTGGGTAACGGGCGCAGACGTGCAGGATCATCATGCGGTGGTCGCAGACCACCTGTATGTTCATCGCATAGGTCCCCTTCCTATTGGTGAACACGGCCCTGTTATCTGCAGGTGGCCGCACGGCGACGTGCATCCCATCGATCGCGCCCTGGACCATGGGGAACCCGGTCACGGCAGAGAAGCCCACGGCCCGGGCATCTTGGCTGGCCCGGTCCACGGGGAAGCGGATGTAGCGGTGCGCCATGGCATATAGGGCATCTGTCACTGCCCGGATGCACCGGTGCACTGATGTCTGCGATATGCCGGACAGGTCCCCACTCGGTGCCTGGAATAACCCCGTTGCATAAAAGTTCAGGCCACCGTAACCTTGACGGACACGGGGAGAGGGTGTCCCCCGCCAGTGCCACGCGGTGACAGGTGTGCCAGCAGGTGGCAGATGTGTGCCACGGTTTCCCGCCTCATCCCGGAGTCTCCTCCTGCATTCCCGGTCCGTGAGGTCCTGGTATGACTGCCGGGCCGGTACACACGGGGCGCCCTCGGGTGCCTCCGTTGCCGTGGGGCCGCGACGTTCTCCTCCCCCTCCTCGTCCTGTCGGTCAGGTGTCCCTCCAGCCTGGGCGGCTGCCGCCTGTCCCTCTGCGGCAGCCTGCGCCGCCTCTCTGGCACGCTCCTCCTCCTCCTCCTCCTCCTCCTCATCCAGGGCAACAGAGACATGAGCGGCTGCCACCACGGCGGCCAACATCGCTGGATGATCGGAAAACATGATGGCCTGGTGGGGGGGAGGGGAACGACGACATGTCATCATTGCCCATATCCCCTCCACCCCCCAGCCAGGTGGCATGGACCACATGGGTCCAACTGTTGGAGGCTGGCACCTGGCCAGGTGGAACAACTCACTTGCCCTCGCATCCCCCTCCCCGGCACGGACCCCCCCATCCCCCTCCCCGGCACGGACCCCCCCCCCCCCCATCCCCCTCCCCGGCACGGACCCCCCCCCCCAACCTCCACCCCGGCACGGACCCCCCCCCCCCAACCTCCACCCCGGCACGGACCCCCCCCCAACCTCCAGCCCGGCACGGACCCCCATCCCCCTCCCCGGCACGGACCCCCCCCCCCAACCTCCACCCCGCACCCCGGCACGGACCCCCCCCTCAACCCCCACCCCGGCACGGACCCCCCCCCAACCTCCACCCCGGCACGGACCCCCCATCCCCCTCCCCGGCACGGACCCCCCCCCAACCTCCACCCCGGCACGGAACACCCCATGCCCCTCCCCGGCACGGACCCCCTCCCAACCTCCACCCCAGCACGGACCCCCCCCCCAACCTCCACCCCGGCACGGACCCCCCCCAACCTCCACCCCAGCACGGACCCCCATCCCCCTCCCGGCACGGACCCCCAACCAACCTCCACCCCGGCACGGACCCCCCCCCATCCCCCCTCCCCGGCACGGACCCCCTCCCGGCACTCCCCCGGAGCCCAGCCTACTCTAACCCCCCCCCCCCGCCGCACACACACACACACAACCCGAGACACACCTCTCCTCACGCATTCAGACTGCGGCCACGCCATCGCCTGCCCAGAGCCAACCCCCCAGGCCATCACTCACCTCCACGCTGGTCGGCGTGAACCTGGAGCACAGGGTCACGCCGATGAAAAGGAGGTTTAATTTACGCTGACGTGAACGGTCATCACGTCGACGGGACTTCGGCCCATCCGGAAGGGAGAATATCGGCAGGCCGAAAATCGGCTGCCTTGCGCAGACCCGTGACATTCTCCGCGGCAGCGGCGCCATTAACGCCCCGCCGACTTTTCTCCCTTCGGAGACTTCGGCAACCGGCGGGAGCGGGATTCACGGTGGCCAACGGCCATTCTCCGACCCTCTGGGGGTCGGAGAATGACGCCCCAGATTTTTAAACTGTGACCCCCTACTAGATTCTCCCACAAGAGGTATCAATCTTCCACATCCATCCTGTAAATTCCATTTAGGATATTAAAGTTTTCGATCAATTGTAAAGTCCTTTCTGTTTTTTTCCTTTGCTCTCATTTCTTTTATTATTTTGGCCAGTTTTGTGAGGGCCACGAAGAATCCAGCACGAGTTTTAAGGATACAAAGTAATAACATTTATTTACAATAACATATATATATATATATATATATAACAGCAGCAGCAACTTCCCTTGCTGCACATTCCTTCCTGCTGGTTCCAAACTGGCCAGCTTTATTTATACTTGAAGTTTACTAATGGTTTCTCCGCCCCCCTCATTGGGGAAGCTCATACTCCCATAGGATTGTGGGATTGTCATTAGTCCCCAGCCAATGGTAAGCTCTGCCAACCCATTTGAAGCCGGGTGGTAAGGGGCAGTGCGGATATGGCGTACGCCGTTCATCTTCATGAACCTCGCAAACTCCTCACTCGTGAATGGAGTGCCGTTGTCCGTGACCAGCACCTCGGGGAGGCCATGCGTACTAAAAGACAAACGCATCTTTTCAATTGTTGCGCAGGACGTTGTCCCCTGCATCTGATGCACCTCTAGCCATTTACACTGGGCGTCGATTAATAGAAGGAACATGGATCCTTGAAAAGGGCCTGCGAAATCTGCATGCACGCGTGCCCAAGGCCGCTCTGGCCATTCCCAGTGATGTAGGGGCGTGGCTGGTGGAAGCTTCTGATGCTCCTGGCAAATGGAGCAGTTTTGGGCCACCTTCTCAATGTCGGTGTCGAGGCCTGGCCACCAGACATAACTCCGGGCCAACATTTTCATTTTGGTCACACCTGGATGCCCATTGTGCAAGCCCCTTAGTATCAGCTCCTGGCCTTTTTCCGGGACAATCACACGCGTCCCCCACAAGAGGATGCCGTCTTCCACGCTGAATTCTGACAGCCTGTAGGAAAATGCCCGCAACTCGCCTGGTAGCTGTCTATGCTGCCCACCATACAGGACTATGTGCCGAACCTTTGACAGGACTGGCTCCGTCTGGGTCCACTCACGGATCTGTGATGCCGTGACAGGCAAGGTGTCCATAAAATTTAGGGTTGCAACCACCTCACCGGTCGTGGGGGTCGACATGGGGCCGGTCGATAAAGGCAATCGGCTCAGTGCGTCGGTATTTGCTATCTGCGTTCCTGGTTTGTGCTCCAGAGAATATTCGTATGCAGCAAGCAATAAAGCCCAGCGCTGGATCCGTGCGGAAGCAATGGGCGGTATTGGCTTATCCTCTCTGAAAAGTCCCAGCAGAGGCTTATGATCAGTCACGATAGTGAAATGGCGGCCATACACGTACTGGTGGAAGCGTTTCACTGCAAAAACCACTGCCAGGCCCTCCTTCTCGATCTGCGCGTACTTTTTCTCCACTGCAGTCAATGTGCGGGAGGCGAAAGCTATCGGTCGCTCGACCCGTTCTCCATCTTGTGGGACAGGACGGCCCCAATACCATACAGGGATGCATCACATGTGACGAGCAAAGGCTTTCCAGGATCATAGTGGGTTAGTAACCCAGACGATGATAATTGTTGCTTTACCCGCTGGAAAGCGGTTTCTTGCGGCTGACCCCAAACCCAGGTATGATTTTTCTTTAGCAGAAGGTGCAACGGGGCCAGCGTAGTTGCCAGATTGGGGGAGGAACTTCCCGTAATAGTTTACGAGACCGAGAAAAGAACGAAGATGCGAAGTGTCAGTCGGGGCAGGGGCCTGTTGAATCGCACGCACCTTCTCTGCGACAGGGTGTAAACCTTCGCGGTCCACCTGATAACCTAGGTAGACTACTTCCTTTGCCTGAAATACGCACTTTGTGCGACGTAAACGGACTCCAGCCTCCGAAAAGCGTCTAATGACAGCCTCCAGATTTTCCAAATGTTCCTGCTCCGACTTCCCTGTAATCAAAACGTCATCTAAGTAGACAGCAACACGTGGTAAACCTCACAAAATGCCCTCCATAACACGTTGAAAAATAGCGCAGGCAGAGGATACTCCAAAGGGCAACCTTTATATTCATCCAGGCCCCGGTGTGTATTAATTGTTACATATGGTCGGGAGGCAAGGTCCAGCTCCAACTGTAGGTAGGCGTGACTCATATCTAATTTTGTGAAGGAGAGTCCGCCTGCAAGCTTCGTGTAGAGATCCTCTATGCGAGGCATTGGATATCGGTCGAGTCGGGAAGCCGTATTCACTGTAAGTTTATAGTCGCCACACAAGCGAACTGTGGCATCTGGCTTCATTACAGGTACAATTGGTGCTGCCCAGTCAGCAAAACGGATGGGCCTGATAATACCCAAACTCTCCAAACGAGTGAGCTCCCCTTCTACCTTCTCGAGCAAGGCGTAAGACACCGGGCGCGCCCGGAAATAGCGCGGCGTGGCTCCTGGTTCGACTTGGATACGGGCTACGGACCCTTTTATTTTCCCCAAACCAGGCTGGAATACATCTCGGTATCATCCTAGCACCTCAGTCAACCCTTCAGAAACTGTTTGGAGGATGTGCTGCCATTGCAACCGCAAATGGCGCAACCAGTCCCGACCCAACAGGCTGGGCCCATGGCCGCGCACCACGATAAGTGGGAAACGCCCCTCCTGGCGTCCATAAACAACAGGGGTCATTGTAGTTCCTGCAATGTCCAGTGGTTCCCCCGTGTAGGTGGCGAACCTGGCCTAGGAGTCGGTTAATGTAATGGTCTGTATACCCTGCTTGATGCGGTCGAATGTCCTCTGGGCGATCACGGAGACCGCTGCGCCAGTGTCCAACTCCATCTCAAGCAGGTGACCATTGACCCGTACTGTCACCTTAATGGGGGCCACACGGGGAGCTGCCACACAATGCAGCTGCAGGCAGTCGTCCTCCGTCTCCACGTCCTCAGGAGTAGTCGCCGCAGGTTCATCCACATGGACGGTACGGCCCCTGGGCTGGTCCCAGTTTTGGTCGGAACGACGGCGCCTCTGGTGCCTCCAGGACCGGCGTCCGCGACGGGGTCGGCGCCTACAAGTCTGACACGGACATGGCTCCTAATCCATTGGTTCTGGAGAAGGCTCCCTTCGGGGAGGACTGTCCGACGGCCACTGGCGTCGATCCGGACGTCACCTTGCCCAAGGTACCGCAGGAGTGCGGGGGAATGTTTTCGGACGGAAGGGGTTGCGCCCCAAGGCATGCACTTCCATTCCCTGTAGCTCCTGCTCTCCTCGTTCTGCGCTCTCTTGGGACAATACTATTTGAATGGCCTGTTGAAAAGTCAATGTTGGCTCAGCTAACAACTTATTCTGGGTGGCCGCATTGTTAATACCGCAAACCAAACGGTCGCGTAACATGTCTGACAAGGTCTCACCATAGTCACAGTACTCCGCAATCCTGCGTAGCCTGGATAGAAAATCGGCAAGGGATTCTCCAGGTGTCCTCTCAGTGGTATTAAACCGGTAATGCTGGACTATCGTGGACGGGGTTGGGTTAAAATGTTGCCCCACCATATTCACAAGTTCATCAAACGTTTTGGTGTCCGGTGCAGCTGGGTACGTAAGGCTCCTAATCACCCCAAACGTATGCGGGCCGCAGGCGGTGAGCAATATGACCACCTGCCGCTCGTTTTCGGTGATATTGTTTGCCCGGAAATAGTAACGCATCCGTTGTGTGTACTGGTTCCAGCTTTCTAGCGCAGCATCAAAAACATCCAAACGTCTGTACAGAGGCATGGTGTAATAGAAAACAACTTCCAACCTGTATCCAACAAAAATCCAGGTAGGTGGCTTCAGCAGTGTAGACAGCTATTCACTTTAACCCTCGTCACCAGTTTTGTGAGGGCCATGAAGAATCCAGCACGAGTTTTAAGGATACAAAGTGATAACATTTATTTACAATAACATATATATATATATAACAGCAGCAGCAACTTCCCTTGCTGCACACTCCTTCCTGCTGGTTCCAAACTGGCCAGCTTTATTTATACTTGGAGTTTACTAATGGTTTCTCCGCCCCCCCTCATTGGGGAAGCTCATACTCCCACAGGATTGTGGGATTATCATTAGTCTCCAGCCAATGGTCAGCAGGCAGGTTATAACAGCCTGTCAACCCATAATCGGGATATGCCTTTACGCAGAAGACTCAAAGTTGAAACAGCCTGCTTGTTAGCACACTGTGTTCCCAGGTTTTGTTTGGAGAGGAGAAGCCAGACTTCTCGGCACCGAGTGGATCTTAGAAACCAGGTTTGGAGGGAATTGGATCGATTGTTTTACAGGCAACCGGTGTGTTGGCCAGGGACATGTTCTGCCTGACAATAGTCAGTGATTGATTCCTGTGTGATGCTTTTCTGAAAGAACTTGGCAGAAGTGAAAGAAACACACTCTCTCACCTGCTTGGTGAAGTGAAAGAACTGCTCTCTTGTTCTGAAAGCAGTGAGTGCCGGGCACATCCCTTGATGTAAACCTGAAATGATGCTGAGTTTGCAGAGAAAGTAGACAACCATGGCAGAGAAAACCATCTCAAAAGGAAGAAGTACCAAAACAAAAACCTGAACATCAGAAAGACATTAACTGGAGGTCAGTCCAGAGCGTCAAAGATACTTTTATTTTTATTAATATTTTCTTTCCCTTCCCACCACCCTTTCCAACAAGGGATGGAGATTTTACTATTTTTCACCAGGGCTTTTCCAAACGAATCTACTGGGTTTGGCTGTTTGAATTGATCTATGGTCATGAAGCACAAAGTCAATTAAAATTGATTAAAGAGAAGTTTCTGAAACAAAAAGATGAATCCTTAATGTTGGATTATGTTGATGGAGAGACTCACAGGCGCTTGTCCGGTCACCCAAAAGCATTTAAAGGTTTCGGGAGAAAGAATGAAAATGTGGGCAGACAAACATGTCTGGTCCCGAATGTTCCAAGCTGCAAATGAGGTACTGGCATTGTTGCATTTGCAGGTGGAACCCCTGAAAGCAAAATTCAGCGGCCCCTAGAAGGTAGTTAGCAGTGTAAGGTGCCTTACCTAATAGATACTCCAGACCGTAGGAAGAAGGACCAATTTTGCCACATAAACATGTTGAAAATAATATCATTGTAGGCAGGAAAATAGGATGGACCCAATGCATCAGGTGGTAGAGTGGTGGATGAGGACAGAGATAGTAAGAGTGAGGTAGGGGAAGAGGTCAACAGTTCACAGAGTGGCCCTCCTGTGGTGCGACTAGCATGTACGGTAATACTAGAACATTTAGATACTGAGTTTGCAAATTTAGAAGAAGAGAAACAAAAAGATCTCATAAAGTTACTGTAAAAGCATAAATAGATTTGTAGGGACACACTGGGACATTAACTGAACATGATGTAGATGTCGGTGACTCCAACCGGATAAAACAGCATCCATTAAAAAAAATAATAATTTAGAGTACCCAATTCATTTTTTCCAATTGAGGAGCAATTTAGCGTGGCCAATCACCTACCCTGCACATCTTTGGGTTGTGGGGGTGAAACCCACGCAGACACGGGGAGAATGTGCAAAGTCCACACGGACAGTGACCTACAGCCGGGATCGAACCTGGGACCCCGGCGCCGTGAGGCAGCAGTGCTAACCACTGCGCAACCGTGCTGACCTTAAAACAGCATCCATAATCGACTGATTGGCGGCCCGGTAGCACAGTGGTTAGCATCGTTGTTTCACAGCACCAGGGTCCCAGGTTCGATTCCCGGCTTGGGTCACTGTCTGTGCGGAGTCTGCACGTTCTCCCCCGTGTCTGCGTGGGTTTCCTCCGGGTGCTCCGGTTTCCCCCCACAAGTCCTGAAAGACGTGCTTGTTGGCTGAATTGGACATACTGAATTCTCCCTCTGTGTACCCGAACAGGTGCCGGAGTGTGGCGACTAGGGGCTTTCCACAGTAACTTCATTGCAGTGTTAATGTAAGCCTACATGTGACAATAATAAAGATTATTATGATTATTATGAACCCACAGGAACTATTTCAGAGAGAAGGGGAATCATTGAATTGAGCTGGGTAGGAATAGCTGGTGTTCGGCAGTTGTGTTCGTACTAAGTAAGATGGGATTACCTAGCTCTTTATTGACCACTGGATGGTCGATGCCATCACTAAAACAGATTTGTATCTGACTCCCAGGTTGGAGGACTGTATTGCTGGGATAGGCAGTACCTCATGCCTTTCGAAAATTGATTTGTTTAAAAATTTTCATTAAAAAAAAAAATCATACAAAAGAACCAACCAGAGTTGGTTAACAAGAAAACGCACCTATTAACTTAACCGCAAAAAAACCTAAACTTAATAACTGACGGTAACTCGTTCTTTAAAAAAGGAAATGAATGGCTGTCATCAAAATTGATTTATTGAGGGGCGGCACGATGGCATAGTGGTTAGCACTGCTTCTTCACAGCACCAGGGACCCGGGTTCAATTCCCGGCTTGGGTCACTGTCTGTGTGGTGTCTGCACGTTCTCCCCGTGTCTGCGTGGGTCTCCTCCGAGCGCTCCGGTTTAGAACATAGAACAGTACAGCACAGTACAGGCCCTCCAGCCCACGATGTTGTGCCGACCATTTATCCTAATCTAAGATCAACCTAACCTACACCCCTTCAATTTACAGCTGTCCATGTGCCTAAGAGTCACTTAAATGTCCCTAATGACTCTGACTCCACCACCTCTGCTGGCAGTGCATTCCACACAGCCACCACTCTCTGTGTAAAGAACCTACCTGACATCTCCCCTATACCTTCCTCCAATCACCTTAAAATTATGTCCCCTCGTGACAGCCATTTCCGCCCTGGGGAAAAGTCTCTGGCTATCCACTCTATCCATGCCTCTCATCACCTTGTACACCTCTATCAAGTCACCTCTCTGCCTTCTTCGCTCCAGTGAGAAAAGCCCGAGCTCCCTCAACCTTTCTTCATAAGACATGCTCTCCAGTCCAGGCAGCATCCTGGTAAATCTCCTCTGTACCCTCTCCAAAGCATCACATCCTTCCTATAATGAGGTGACCAGAACTGGACACAATATTCCAAGTGTGGTCTAACTAGAGTTTTATAAACTGCAGCAAAACCTCGCGGCTCTTAAACTTAATCCCCCTGTTAATGAAAGCCAACACACCATACGCCATCTTAACAACCCTATCAACCTGGGTGGCAACTTTGAGGGATCTATGTACGTGGACCCCAAGATTCCTCTGTGCCTCCACACTTCCAAGAATCCTGCCTTTAACCCTGTATTCAGCATTCAAATACAACCTTCTAAAATGAATCACTTCACATTTATCAAGGTTGAGTCCAGAAACTGGAAGGGGTTGGTTCGGGGGGGGGGAGCATCGTGTCTCACTGTATCCGGATGACCTGCTCCTGTACATTGCGGATCCGGTGGAGGGGATGGGGGAGGTCATGCAGATTCTTGGAGGCTTTTCGGGGTATAAGCTGAATGTTGGAAAAAGCGAGCTTTTTGTGATACATGCGAGGGGCCAGGAAAAGAGACTGCGAGAGCTACCGCTCAAGATGGTGGAGAGGAGCTTTCGTTACTTGGGCATCCAGGTGGCTAAGAGCTGGGGGGTCTTGCACAAGCTCAATTTAGTTCGGCTGGTGGATCAGATGGAGGAGGACTTTCGGAGGTGGGACATGTTGCCACTCTCCCTGGCAGGCAGGGTGTAGTCCGTAAAGTTGACGGTCCTCCCTAGGTTCTTGTTCGTCTTCCAGTGCCCGCCCATTCTCATCCCCAAGTCCTTTTTCAAGTGGGTAAATAGGAGTATTACGGGACTTGTGTGGGCAAACAAGACCCCGCGGATTAAGAGACTGTTCTTGGAGCGCAGTCGGGGGGAGGGGGGTGGGTTGGCGCTGCCTAACTTTTGCAGCTATTATTGGGCAGCGAATGTATCTATGATTGGGAAATGGGTAATGGAGGGAGAGGGGGCTGTGTGGAAACGGTTGGAAGCGGCGTCTTGTAAAGATACTAGCTTGGGGCACTGATAACGGCACCACTGCTGCTTCAGTCGACACGGTATACCACAAGCCTGGTGGTGGCGGCGACATTGAGGATCTGGGGGCAGTGGAGATGGCACAGGGGGGAGGTAGGGGCCTCAATCTGGACCCTGATATGGAACAATCACAGGTTCGTTCCGGGTAGAATAGACGGGGGGGGGGGGGGGGGTGGTAGTCTGTGTAGAGGTATTACGGTACCTGGTAATGCTGGAACACGATTGGTAGATATTGTATGTTTCCTATTGGTCAAGCTGTATGGTAGCTCCGCCCTGGAAGGTGGGGTATAAGAGCCTGTGCCGCCCCAGCAGCCTTCATTCTGTACCTGAGCTGCTGGGGGAAACATCTAGCTTATTAAAGCCTACAGTTGGACTGCAACCTCGCTTTAGTGGTCATTGATCGTGCATCAATTTAATAAGCTAGATTTAAAAGGATGGAGCTCCGAATCAAGCCGGAGTGTCTGCAACTCAGCCCCCACGCGATGAACTCAACGGCAATCTTTAAGCACTGGCTGGCGTGTTTTAAAGGATATCTCGGAACGGCCGAAAACACACCCACGGGAGAACAGAAATTGCAAGTCCTGCACTTGAGGGTGAGCCCGGAAATTTACACCCTCATCGAGGACGCGGATGACTTCGATGCAGCAATGGAGCTGCTAAAAGGGCATTATATTCGCCCGGTAAACCAGGTCTACGCCCGACATCTGCTAGCATCGAGGCGACAAATACCTGGGGAATGGCTGGAAGAATTCTACCATGCACTCCTGGTGTTGGGGAGAAACTGCAGCTGCCCGCAAGTTTCGGCGAGCGACCACATAGAACACTTGATCCGGGACGCTTTTGTGGCAGGTATGCTGTCCTCCCAAATCCGCCAGCGATTGCTGGAAAAAGACACCCTAGGCGTCAAGGAGGCACGGGCCCTTGCCGGCTCCCTAGACGTGGCCTCCAAAAACGCCCGCGCTTATGTTCCCGACCGCATGGCAGCCCCCTGGGTAGCGTGGAACCTCTCCGCAGCCAACCCCGACACATCCCCCATCCCCCCACAACCCCACAAGGATGCAAGACGGCCTGGGAACCCCGGGGGCCCCGCCGCTACTTTTGCGGGCAGGCCAAGCACCCCCGGCAGCGCTGCCCAGCCCGCGCATCCACCTGCAAGGGATGCGGTAAAAAGGGCCACTTCGTGGTGGTATGCCAGGCCCGTGTGGTCGCTGCGGTCTCCGGCGGCGAATGCGGACCGCCACCACAAACCTCTCCACGGTCCCCGTGCGGCTAGCGGGCGCCACCATCTTCCTCCTCCAGGGCCACGTGCAGCCCCCGGGCGCCGCCATCTTGTCCCACGGACGCCACGTTCGATGGATGGGCGCCGCCATTTTGTGCACCCCCAGCTATGTGCGACCAATGGGAGCCGCCATCTTGGATGGACTCCCAGGACCCCAGCTCGGCTGACCGCACACCGCCCGAAGAGAACACTCAACTGCTGCAATTAGCCGCGGTGACCTTGGACCAGTCCCGGCCTCGAACATTCTCAACTGCTACAACAGTACTAATCAACGGGCATGAGGCGTCCTGCTTAATCGACCCTGGGAGCACGGAGAGCTTCATACACCCTGACACGGTAAGGCGCTGTTCTCTCCTCGCCCACCTCGTTAATCAAAAAATCTCCCTGGCCTCCGGTTCCCACTCAGTAGAGATAAAGGGGTTTTGTGTAGCAAACCTCACGGTCCAGGGGAGGGAGTTTAAATATTACCGGCTCTACGTCCTTCCCCACCTCTGCGCGGCCACACTCCTCGGTTTAGACTTCCAGTGTAATCTCCAAAGTCTAACTTTCAAATTCGGCGGCCCTATAACCCCCCTCACTGTCTGCGGCCTCGTGACCCTCAAGGTCGACCCGCCTTCCCTGTTTGCAAACCTCACCCCGGATTGCAAACCCGTCGCCACCAGGAGCAGACGGTACAGTGCCCAGGATCGGATCTTTATTAGGTCAGAGGTCCAAAGGCTACTGAGGGAAGGAGTCATTGAAGCGAGCAACAGTCCCTGGAGAGCTCAAGTAGTGGTGGTAAAGACCGGGGAGAAGCATAGGATGGTCATCGACTACAGTCAGACCATCAACAGATTTACGCAGCTGGATGCGTACCCTCTCCCCCGCATATCCGACCTGGTAAACAGGATCGCGCATTATAAGGTGGATCTTAAGTCTGCCTACCACCAGCTCCCCATCCGCACTAGTGACCGTAAATACACTGCCTTCGAGGCAGATGGGCGGCTCTATCATTTCTTAAGGGTTCCCTTCGGTGTCACCAACGGGGTCTCGGTCTTCCAGCGCGAGATGGACCGAATGGCTGACCGGTACGGTTTACGGGCAACATTCCTGTATCTCGATAATGTCACCATCTGCGGCCACGACCAGCAGGACAACGACACCAACCTCCGAAAATTCCTCCAGACCGCAAGGATCCTTAACCTTACATATAACAAGGATAAATGCGTGTTTAGCACCGACCGCCTAGCTATCCTCGGCTGCGTAGTGAGAAATGGAGTTATAGGCCCTGATCCTGAACGCATCCGCCCCCTTATGGAGTTCCCCCTCCCTCACTGCTCCAAGGCCCTGAAGCGCTGCCTCGGGTTTTTCTCTTACTATGCCCAGTGGGTAGTGAGTAGTTGTCCAACTATGCGGACAAGGCCCATCCCCTGATCCAATCCACAGCTTTTCCCCTGTTGATAGAGGCCCGCCAGGCCTTCAACCGCATCAAAGCAGACATTGCAAAGGCCACGATGCACGCCATCGACGAGTCCCTCCCCTTCCAGGTCGAGAGCGACGCGTCTGACGTAGCTCTGGCGGCCACCCTCAACCAAGCGGGCAGACCCGTAGCCTTCTTCTCACGTACCCTCCATGCTTCCGAAATGCGCCACTCCTCAGTTGAAAAGGAGGTCCAGGCCATAGTAGAAGCTGTGCGACATTAGAGGCATTACCTGGCCGGCAGGAGATTCACTCTCCTCACTGACCAACGGTCGGTTGCTTTCATGTTCGATATTGCACAGCGGGGCAAGATAAAAAACTATAAGATCTTGCGATGGAGGATCGAACTCTCCACCTACAACTACGAGATCTTGATTCGTCCCGGGAAGCAAAATGAGCCTCCTGACGCCCTGTCCCGCGGCACATGTGCCACCGCACAAGTGGACCGCCTCCGAGCCCTCCACGAGGACCTCTGCCACCCGGGGGTCACTCGCTTTTTCCACTTTATCAAGACCCGCAACCTGCCCTACTCCATCGAGGAGGTCAGGACAGCCACCAGGGACTGCCAAATCTGCGCGGAGTGCAAACTGCACTTCTACCGGCCAGAGAAAGCACATCTGATAAAGGCTTCCCGTCCCTTTGAACGCCTCAGCATGGACTTCAAAGGCCCCCTCCCCTCCACCGACCGCAACACATATTTCCTGAACGTGATGGACGAGTACTCCCGGTTCCCATTCGCCAGCCCCTGCCCCGACATGACCGCAACCACCGTCATCAAGGCCCTCCATAGCAGTTTTACGCTGTTCGGGTTCCCTACTTACATACTCAGTGATAGGGGATCCTCCTTTATTAGCGACGAACTGCGTCAATTCCTGCTCAGCAAGGGCATTGCCTCGAGCAGGACGACCAGTTACAACCCCCGGGGTAACGGACAGGTAGAGAGGGAGAACGGAACGGTCTGGAAGACCGTCCTACTGGCCCTACGGTCCAGGAATCTCCCAGTCTCCCGCTGGCAGGAAGTCCTCCCGGATGCCCTCCACTCCATCCGGTCACTGCTTTGTACCACCACCAACCAGACACCTCACGAACGTCTCCTTGTCTTCCCCAGGAAGTCCTCCTCTGGGACCTCGCTCCCGACCTGGCTGGCAGCACCCGGACCCATCCTGCTCCGAAAACACGTGTGGGCGCACAAGTCGGACTCGTTGGTCGAGAGGTTCCATCTTGTCCACACTAACCCCCAGTACGCCTACGTGGCGTACCCCGACGGCTGACAAGATACGGTCTCCTTACGAGACCTGGCGCCCGCCGGAGTCCCACGCATACCCCAGCCAGCAGTCCCACCCTCCCCTCCACCAGGGCACCTTACAGGGGGATCGGTCCTTCCGCCGCCCCCGTCTAGGCCCCCCCACCCACCGACGCACTCCGCAGGCGCTCTCTTCCCAGGTCAACCGTTTTCCCCACCAGCGCCATCTAGGGGTGACGAAACTGCCATGGAGATCGAAGCCACGCTCCCGGAGTCACAGACACCCGAGCCTCCACTGGAGTGACCACCGAAGCTCCGACGATCACAGAGGACGACCAGGGCCCCCGATCGACTGATTGCTTCATTTTAAATTGTAAACTGTAAATTTAAATCATCAATTGTAAATAGTTATTAGAATTGTAAATAGTTACAAAACGCTTTACGGAGGTATTACGGTACCTCCATAACTAATTCTACCACGTTGCCATGTATGTAGTATCAGGCCACCACCCCCGCCGGACTCTTTTTTAACAGGGGGTGAATGTGGTATTATCGGTATTACGGTACCTGATAGGCTAAAGCACCATTGGTGGAAACTGTATGCTTTCTATTGGTTAGAATGTATGATAGTTCCGCGCTGCTAGGCGGGGTATAAGAACCCGTGCCGTCCCAGCAGCCTTCATTCTGCACCTCAGCTGCTGGGGGAAACATCTAGCTTATTAAAGCCTTCAGTTGGACTACAACCTCGCTTTAGTGGTCCTTGATCGTGCATCAGGGATCCACTGGGCATCGTAGGAAAAAAAACCTAGGCAGCGCTTCAGGGCCTTGGAGCAATGCGAGAGGGGGAACTCCATAAGGGGGAGCAAGCATTCAGGGTCGGGGCCTATAGCTCCATTATGCACTACGTAGCTGAGGATGGCTAGGCGGTCGGTGCTGAACACGCATTTATCCTTGTTATACGTGAGGTTAAGGATTTTTGTGGCCTGGAGGAATTTTCGGAGGTTGGTGTCGTGGTCCTGCTGGTCGTGGCCGCAGATGGTGACATTATCGGGATACGGGAATGTGACCCTTAAACCGTACCGGTCAACCATTCAGTGCATCTCTCGTTGGAAGACCGAGACCCCATTAGTGACACCGAAGGGAACCCTTAAGAAGTGGTAGAGCCGCCCATCTGCTTCGAAAGCAGTGTATTTGCGGTCACTAGTGTGGATGGGGAGCTGGTGGTAGGTGGACTTAAGATCCACCGTGGAAAAGACCTTGTCTTGCGCGGTCCTGTTGACCAGGTCGGAAATGCTGGGGAGAGGGTACATGTCATGCTGCGTAAACCTGTTGATGGTCTGACTGTAGTCGATGACCATCCTATGCTTCTCCCCGGTCTTTCCAACCACTACTTGAGCTCTCCAGGGACTGTTGCTAGCCTCAATGACACCTTCCCTCAGTAACGGCTGGACCTCTGACCTAATAAAAATCCGGTCCTGGGCACTGTACCGTCTGATCCTGGTGGCGACTGGTTTGCAATCCGGGGGGAGGTTCGCAAACAGGGAAGGCGGATCGACCTTGAGGGTCGCGAGACCGCAGACAGTGAGGGCCGCCGAATTTGAAAGTTAGATTTTGGAGGTTGCACTGAAAGTCCAACCCTAGGAGTGTGGCGGCGCAGAGGTGGGGAAGGACGTGGAGTCGGTAGTTTTTGAACTCCCTTCCCTGGACCGTGAGGTTGGCTACACAAAACCTCTTGATCTCTACTGAGTGAGATCCGGAGGCCAGGGAGATTTTTTGATTAACGGAGTGGACGGGGAGAGAACAGCGCCTTACCGTATCGAGGTGTATGAAGTTCTCTGTGCTCCCAGAGTCGATTAAGCAGGACGTCTCATGCCCGTTGATTAGTACCGTTGTTGTAGCAGTTGAGAATGTTCGAGGCCGGGACTGGTCCAAGGTCACCGCGGCTAATTGCAGCAGTTGAGTGTTCTCTTCGGGCGGTGTGTGGTCAGCCGAACTGGGGTCCTGGGAGTCCATCCAAGATGGCGGCGCACACTGGTCGCACATGGCTGGGGTGCACAAAATGGTGGCCCCCGTCCATCGCACGTGGCGTCCGCGGGACAAGATAGCGGCACCCGGAGGCCACACGTGGCTCTGGTGGAGGAAGATGGCAGCACCCGCTGGCCGCACGGGGTCCGTGGAGAGGGTTGTGGTGGCGGTCCGTATTCGCCTCCGGAGACCGCAGCGACCGCCCGGGCTTGGCATACTGCCACGAAGTGGCCCTTTTTGCCGCATCCCTTGCACGTGGATGAACGGGCCGGACAGCGTTGTCGGGGGTGCTTGGCTTGCCCACAAAAATAGCAGCAAGGCCCCCCGGGGTTGCCATGCCGTCTCGCAGCACAAGCTTGTGGGGGGATGGGAAATGCCTTGGGGTCGGCCGCGGGGGGGGGGGGGGTCCACGCTGCCCAGGGGACTGCCACGCGGTCGGGGACATAAGCGCGGACGTTTCGGGAGGCCACATCCAGGGAGCCGGTAAGGGCTCGTGCCTCCTTGAGGCCTAGTGTATCTTTCTCCAGCAATCGCTGGCGGATTTGGGAGGACAGCATACCTGCAATGAAAGTGTCCTGGATCAAAAGTTCTGTGTGGTCGCTCGCCGAAACTTGCGGGCAGCTGCAGTTCCTCCCCAACACCAGGAGCGTACGGTAGAATTCTTCCAGGGATTTCCCAGGGATTTGTCGCCTCGTCGCTAGTAGATGTCGGGCGTAGACCTGGTTTACCGGGCAAATATAATGTCCTTTCAGTAGCTCCATTGGGGCATCGAAATCGTCCGCGTCCTCGATGAGGGTGTAGATTTCTGGGGCCACCCTCGAGTGCAGAATTTGCAGTTTCTGTTCTCCCGTGGGTGTGTTTTTGGCCATCCCAAGATATCCGTTGAAGCACGCCAGCCAGTGCTTGAAGGTTGCCGCTGAATTTGCCGCGTGGGGGCTGAGTTGCAGACACTCCGGCTTGATTCGGAGCTCCATCCTTTAAAAACTAGCGTATTAAATTGATGTGCGATCAATAACTCCAGATGCGAGATTGGAGACAATTGAAGGCTTTAATGAGCTAGATGTTTCCCCCAGCAGCGCAGGTACAGAAGAAAGCTGCTGGGGCGGCACGAGCTCTTATACCCCGCCTTGCAGGGCGGAGCTAACATACAGGCTTAACTAATGGGAACAAGTACATTCTCCACCAATGGTATTCCGGCATTACCAGGTACCGTAATCCTTCTAACACAGACTACCACAATGTCCATATGTTCTGGGCATGCCCGGCACTTACAGGATTTTGGAAAGGCTTCGCGAAGGCTATGTCCAAGGTCTTGGACACTCGGGTAAAACCGAGCTGGGGGATAGCGATATTTGGGGTATCAGATGATCCGGGAGTGCAGGAGTCGAAAGAGGCCAGAGTTGTGGCCTTTGCCTCCTTGGTAGCCCGGAGAAGGCTCTTGATGATGTGGAGGGACGTGAAACACCCAAGTGTAGAGGCTTGGGTCAGTGACATGGCTGGGTTTCTCAGGTTGCAGAGGATAAAGTTTGCCTTGCGTGGGTCCTTGCAGGGGTTCTCCAGGCGATGGCAATCGTTCCTTGACTTTCTCGCGGAACGTTAGGTGGAGGTCAGCAGCAGCAGCGAACCAGAGGGGTGGGGGGAGACTCTCCTATTTATTCCCCTAACCTTTTGAGTCTCCTATCACTATTGCTTTTCTATTCTATCCCCTTCCCTTCTGAGCCAGACTCAGTGCCAGAGACCTGGCTAGTGCAGGGTGATCTTTCAGAGGGTCGGTGCAAACAGTGCCAGGGACCCAGGTTCGATTTGCGGCTTGGGTCACTGTCTGTGCGGAGTCTGCATGTTCTCCCCTTGTCTGCGTGGGTTTCCTCCGGGTGCTCCGGTTTCTTCCCACAAGTCCCGAAAGACGTGCTGATAGGTAATTTGGACATTCTGAATTCTTCCTCAGTGTACCTGAACAGGTGTCGGAATGTGGCGACGAGGGGATTGCTTCATTGCAGTGTTAATGTAAGTCTACTTGTGACAATAAAGAATATAATTAAAACTTGATGGGTCAAATGGACCCCTTCTGCACTGCAGGAATTCTAATGCTCCGAAACAAGCCCAGTCTGTACTGGGCTGGGCTGCAGGCAAGATCATGGTGCCCCTCCTCCGCACCCTTTCTAGCACAGAGTTCCAGAAATCCATACGCTTGAAGAATACGTGGGGCAGCACGGTAGCGCAGTGGTTAGCCCAGCTGCTTCACAGCTCCATGGTCCCAGGTTCGAGTCCCGGCTTGGGTCACTGTCTGTGCGGAGTCTGCACGTTCTCCCTGTGTCTGCGTGGGTTTCCTCTGGGTGCTCCGGTTTCCTCCCACAGGCCAAAGATTTCACAGATTTTTTTTAGTGCTGAAGGAGGCCATTCGGCCCATTGAGTCTGCACCAGCCCTTGGAAAGAGCACCATACCCAAGCCCACACCTCCACGCTATCCCCATAATCCAGTCACCCCACTTAACCTTTTTGGACACTAAAGGCAGTTTAGCATGGCCAATCCATCTAACCTGCACGTCTTTGGTCTGTCGGAGGAAACTGGAGCATCCGGAGAAAACCCACGCAGACACGGGGAAAACGTGCAGACTCTGAACAGATGTGCGGGTTAGGTGGATTGGTCATGCTAAATTGCCCTTAGTGTCCAAAAAGGTTAAGTGGATTACGGGGATAGAGTGAAGGCATGGGGTTGAGTAGGGTGCTCTTTCCAAGAGCCGGTGCAGACTCGATGGGCCGAATGGCCTCCTTCTGCACTGTAAATTCTATGAAATCTGTCAATTGGGTCACGTCATAATACTGAACCAAACTTTCCCAAAGGTATGGTTTGGTTCATGTTTAATTCCCAGTGTTTGTGCACAAAGAGGAGTGGGTGATGCACATTGCTGTGAGAAGTGGGGAACTGCAGAGGGAGGGTGGGGGTGGAATGGAAGGGACTGTCCCAATGAGCAGCAAGGCATTGCGAGGCAGAATGACCAGACTGAGCCTGGGACGCAGGTCGGCGCCGGCCGGTCGGCGTCATGACGTCACTGCACGCTACGCACGCCCACACCTATAAAAGCCACGCCCCGTGACGTCAACCGGCAGTG
Organism: Scyliorhinus torazame; assembly: GCF_047496885.1. Classification (NCBI taxonomy): domain Eukaryota; kingdom Metazoa; phylum Chordata; class Chondrichthyes; order Carcharhiniformes; family Scyliorhinidae; genus Scyliorhinus; species Scyliorhinus torazame. The sequence goes on along the minus strand of NC_092735.1, from coordinate 24,779,260 downwards.
TTTACTTCCGGTCAGTGAGGGCGAAAAAAAAACTCCGGTTAAATGACAGATTTGAGCCTCCCCCTCGGCCTCGTGATCCGGATAAATTGAAAGAAGTAACAGCGGTGACACTTTTGAAACGACTGAGCCACATTGATATATCCATCGGAGGCCACGAGGAGGTGCGGCGCCTATGGATTGGTTAATGGGGTAAGTCAAGGGTTTGCTGGCTGATTTGCACCTTGATTGAATTTCGGAAGGAATTCTAAACGCCACAGAATTAGATGTCCGATGAGGGAGGACGTTCTCCTCGATTTTTCGCCCCCCAAGTGCGCATGCTTCTGCATCGCGGCGTGTGCTGGGGCCTGGAGTTCCCGGACCGCACGAATCGCTGGGAACCGGAGGAGGAGGAACTACAGCTCCCAGGGTGCAGCGCGGCGGCCCCGTGCGAGAACCGTTAGCAGCCGAGCCAAGCGCGAGGCCTCTACCCGCGCGAGCCCCGCCCCTCCCAATGCAGCCCCTCCCCCTCCCAATACAGCCCCTCCCCCTCCCAATATAGCCCCTCCCCCTCCCAATACAGCCCCTCCCCAAGCCCCCCTCACTTCAGCCCCGCCCCTCCCATGCCCTGCAGCCCCTCCCATGCCCTGCAGCCCCTCCCATGCCCTGCAGCCCCTCCCATGCCCTGCAGCCCCTCCCATGCCCTGCAGCCCCTCCCATGCCCTGCAGCCCCTCCCATGCCCTGCAGCCCTGCCCATGCCCTGCAGCCCCTCCCCCTCCCATGCCCTGCAGCCCCTCCCCCTCCCATGCCCTGCAGCCCCTCCCCCTCCCATGCCCTGCAGCCCCTCCCATGCCCTGCAGCCCTGCCCTCTGCTGCCCCACCCCCTGCACCTCTTCCCCCTGGAGCGCATCCAGTCATGCTGCTTTGCCTCCAGTCCCGCCCCTTCTCCATCCTCTGCAGCCCAACCCACTCCCCTGCAGCCCTGCCGTCTCACTGCCTGCTGCAGCCCCGCCCCCTCCCCACACCCAACGCCTGTCATCACACCCCTGTCGTCCCGCCCTCGCCCCGCCCCTGTCGTCCCATCCCTCGCCCCGCCCCTGTTGCCCGTCCCTCGTCCCGTCCCTCACCCCGCCCCTGTCGTCCCGTCCCTCACCCCGCCCCTGTCATCCCGTCCCTCACCCCGCCCCTGTCGTCCCGTCCCTCACCCCGCCCCTGTCGTCCCGTCCCTCACCCCGCCCCTGTCGTCCCGTCCCTCACCCCGCCCCTGTCGTCCCGTCCCTCACCCCGCCCCTGTCGTCCCGTCCCTCACCCCGCCCCTGTCGTCCCGCCCCCTCACCCCGGCCCTGTCGTCCCGCCCCCACACCCCGGCCCTGTCGTCCCGCCCCCTCACCCCGGCCCTGTCGTCCCGCCCCCTCACCCCGGCCCTGTCGTCCCGCCCCCTCACCCCGGCCCTGTCGTCCCGCCCCCTCACCCCGGCCCTGTCGTCCCGCCCCCTCACCCCGGCCCTGTCGTCCCGCCCCCTCACCCCGGCCCTGTCGTCCCGCCCCCTCACCCCGGCCCTGTCGTCCCGCCCCCTCACCCCGGCCCTGTCGTCCCGCCCCCTCACCCCGGCCCTGTCGTCCCGCCCCCTCACCCCGGCCCTGTCGTCCCGCCCCCTCACCCCGGCCCTGTCGTCCCGCCCCCTCACCCCGGCCCTGTCGTCCCGCCCCCTCACCCCGGCCCTGTCGTCCCGCCCCCTCACCCCGGCCCTGTCGTCCCGCCCCCTCACCCCGGCCCTGTCGTCCCGCCCCCTCACCCCGGCCCTGTCGTCCCGCCCCCTCACCCCGGCCCTGTCGTCCCGCCCCCTCACCCCGGCCCTGTCGTCCCGCCCCCTCACCCCGGCCCTGTCGTCCCGCCCCCTCACCCCGGCCCTGTCGTCCCGCCCCCTCACCCCGGCCCTGTCGTCCCGCCCCCTCACCCCGGCCCTGTCGTCCCGCCCCCTCACCCCGGCCCTGTCGTCCCGCCCCCTCACCCCGGCCCTGTCGTCCCGCCCCCTCACCCCGGCCCTGTCGTCCCGCCCCCTCACCCCGGCCCTGTCGTCCCGCCCCCTCACCCCGGCCCTGTCGTCCCGCCCCCTCACCCCGGCCCTGTCGTCCCGCCCCCTCACCCCGGCCCTGTCGTCCCGCCCCCTCACCCCGGCCCTGTCGTCCCGCCCCCTCACCCCGGCCCTGTCGTCCCGCCCCCTCACCCCGGCCCTGTCGTCCCGCCCCCTCACCCCGGCCCTGTCGTCCCGCCCCCTCACCCCGGCCCTGTCGTCCCGCCCCCTCACCCCGGCCCTGTCGTCCCGCCCCCTCACCCCGGCCCTGTCGTCCCGCCCCCTCACCCCGGCCCTGTCGTCCCGCCCCCTCACCCCGGCCCTGTCGTCCCGCCCCCTCACCCCGGCCCTGTCGTCCCGCCCCCTCACCCCGGCCCTGTCGTCCCGCCCCCTCACCCCGGCCCTGTCGTCCCGCCCCCTCACCCCGGCCCTGTCGTCCCGCCCCCTCACCCCGGCCCTGTCGTCCCGCCCCCTCACCCCGGCCCTGTCGTCCCGCCCCCTCACCCCGGCCCTGTCGTCCCGCCCCCTCACCCCGGCCCTGTCGTCCCGCCCCCTCACCCCGGCCCTGTCGTCCCGCCCCCTCACCCCGGCCCTGTCGTCCCGCCCCCTCACCCCGGCCCTGTCGTCCCGCCCCCTCACCCCGGCCCTGTCGTCCCGCCCCCTCACCCCGGCCCTGTCGTCCCGCCCCCTCACCCCGGCCCTGTCGTCCCGCCCCCTCACCCCGGCCCTGTCGTCCCGCCCCCTCACCCCGGCCCTGTCGTCCCGCCCCCTCACCCCGGCCCTGTCGTCCCGCCCCCTCACCCCGGCCCTGTCGTCCCGCCCCCTCACCCCGGCCCTGTCGTCCCGCCCCCTCACCCCGGCCCTGTCGTCCCGCCCCCTCACCCCGGCCCTGTCGTCCCGCCCCCTCACCCCGGCCCTGTCGTCCCGCCCCCTCACCCCGGCCCTGTCGTCCCGCCCCCTCACCCCGGCCCTGTCGTCCCGCCCCCTCACCCCGGCCCTGTCGTCCCGCCCCCTCACCCCGGCCCTGTCGTCCCGCCCCCTCACCCCGGCCCTGTCGTCCCGCCCCCTCACCCCGGCCCTGTCGTCCCGCCCCCTCACCCCGGCCCTGTCGTCCCGCCCCCTCACCCCGGCCCTGTCGTCCCGCCCCCTCACCCCGGCCCTGTCGTCCCGCCCCCTCACCCCGGCCCTGTCGTCCCGCCCCCTCACCCCGGCCCTGTCGTCCCGCCCCCTCACCCCGGCCCTGTCGTCCCGCCCCCTCACCCCGGCCCTGTCGTCCCGCCCCCTCACCCCGGCCCTGTCGTCCCGCCCCCTCACCCCGGCCCTGTCGTCCCGCCCCCTCACCCCGGCCCTGTCGTCCCGCCCCCTCACCCCGGCCCTGTCGTCCCGCCCCCTCACCCCGGCCCTGTCGTCCCGCCCCCTCACCCCGGCCCTGTCGTCCCGCCCCCTCACCCCGGCCCTGTCGTCCCGCCCCCTCACCCCGGCCCTGTCGTCCCGCCCCCTCACCCCGGCCCTGTCGTCCCGCCCCCTCACCCCGGCCCTGTCGTCCCGCCCCCTCACCCCGGCCCTGTCGTCCCGCCCCCTCACCCCGGCCCTGTCGTCCCGCCCCCTCACCCCGGCCCTGTCGTCCCGCCCCCTCACCCCGGCCCTGTCGTCCCGCCCCCTCACCCCGGCCCTGTCGTCCCGCCCCCTCACCCCGGCCCTGTCGTCCCGCCCCCTCACCCCGGCCCTGTCGTCCCGCCCCCTCACCCCGGCCCTGTCGTCCCGCCCCCTCACCCCGGCCCTGTCGTCCCGCCCCCTCACCCCGGCCCTGTCGTCCCGCCCCCTCACCCCGGCCCTGTCGTCCCGCCCCCTCACCCCGGCCCTGTCGTCCCGCCCCCTCACCCCGGCCCTGTCGTCCCGCCCCCTCACCCCGGCCCTGTCGTCCCGCCCCCTCACCCCGGCCCTGTCGTCCCGCCCCCTCACCCCGGCCCTGTCGTCCCGCCCCCTCACCCCGGCCCTGTCGTCCCGCCCCCTCACCCCGGCCCTGTCGTCCCGCCCCCTCACCCCGGCCCTGTCGTCCCGCCCCCTCACCCCGGCCCTGTCGTCCCGCCCCCTCACCCCGGCCCTGTCGTCCCGCCCCCTCACCCCGGCCCTGTCGTCCCGCCCCCTCACCCCGGCCCTGTCGTCCCGCCCCCTCACCCCGGCCCTGTCGTCCCGCCCCCTCACCCCGGCCCTGTCGTCCCGCCCCCTCACCCCGGCCCTGTCGTCCCGCCCCCTCACCCCGGCCCTGTCGTCCCGCCCCCTCACCCCGGCCCTGTCGTCCCGCCCCCTCACCCCGGCCCTGTCGTCCCGCCCCCTCACCCCGGCCCTGTCGTCCCGCCCCCTCACCCCGGCCCTGTCGTCCCGCCCCCTCACCCCGGCCCTGTCGTCCCGCCCCCTCACCCCGGCCCTGTCGTCCCGCCCCCTCACCCCGGCCCTGTCGTCCCGCCCCCTCACCCCGGCCCTGTCGTCCCGCCCCCTCACCCCGGCCCTGTCGTCCCGCCCCCTCACCCCGGCCCTGTCGTCCCGCCCCCTCACCCCGGCCCTGTCGTCCCGCCCCCTCACCCCGGCCCTGTCGTCCCGCCCCCTCACCCCGGCCCTGTCGTCCCGCCCCCTCACCCCGGCCCTGTCGTCCCGCCCCCTCACCCCGGCCCTGTCGTCCCGCCCCCTCACCCCGGCCCTGTCGTCCCGCCCCCTCACCCCGGCCCTGTCGTCCCGCCCCCTCACCCCGGCCCTGTCGTCCCGCCCCCTCACCCCGGCCCTGTCGTCCCGCCCCCTCACCCCGGCCCTGTCGTCCCGCCCCCTCACCCCGGCCCTGTCGTCCCGCCCCCTCACCCCGGCCCTGTCGTCCCGCCCCCTCACCCCGGCCCTGTCGTCCCGCCCCCTCACCCCGGCCCTGTCGTCCCGCCCCCTCACCCCGGCCCTGTCGTCCCGCCCCCTCACCCCGGCCCTGTCGTCCCGCCCCCTCACCCCGGCCCTGTCGTCCCGCCCCCTCACCCCGGCCCTGTCGTCCCGCCCCCTCACCCCGGCCCTGTCGTCCCGCCCCCTCACCCCGGCCCTGTCGTCCCGCCCCCTCACCCCGGCCCTGTCGTCCCGCCCCCTCACCCCGGCCCTGTCGTCCCGCCCCCTCACCCCGGCCCTGTCGTCCCGCCCCCTCACCCCGGCCCTGTCGTCCCGCCCCCTCACCCCGGCCCTGTCGTCCCGCCCCCTCACCCCGGCCCTGTCGTCCCGCCCCCTCACCCCGGCCCTGTCGTCCCGCCCCCTCACCCCGGCCCTGTCGTCCCGCCCCCTCACCCCGGCCCTGTCGTCCCGCCCCCTCACCCCGGCCCTGTCGTCCCGCCCCCTCACCCCGGCCCTGTCGTCCCGCCCCCTCACCCCGGCCCTGTCGTCCCGCCCCCTCACCCCGGCCCTGTCGTCCCGCCCCCTCACCCCGGCCCTGTCGTCCCGCCCCCTCACCCCGGCCCTGTCGTCCCGCCCCCTCACCCCGGCCCTGTCGTCCCGCCCCCTCACCCCGGCCCTGTCGTCCCGCCCCCTCACCCCGGCCCTGTCGTCCCGCCCCCTCACCCCGGCCCTGTCGTCCCGCCCCCTCACCCCGGCCCTGTCGTCCCGCCCCCTCACCCCGGCCCTGTCGTCCCGCCCCCTCACCCCGGCCCTGTCGTCCCGCCCCCTCACCCCGGCCCTGTCGTCCCGCCCCCTCACCCCGGCCCTGTCGTCCCGCCCCCTCACCCCGGCCCTGTCGTCCCGCCCCCTCACCCCGGCCCTGTCGTCCCGCCCCCTCACCCCGGCCCTGTCGTCCCGCCCCCTCACCCCGGCCCTGTCGTCCCGCCCCCTCACCCCGGCCCTGTCGTCCCGCCCCCTCACCCCGGCCCTGTCGTCCCGCCCCCTCACCCCGGCCCTGTCGTCCCGCCCCCTCACCCCGGCCCTGTCGTCCCGCCCCCTCACCCCGGCCCTGTCGTCCGGCCCCGTCGTCCCGCCCCCTCACCCCGCCCCGTCGTCCCGCCCCCTCACCCCGCCCCGTCGCCCCGCCCCCTCACCCCGCCCCTGTCGCCCCGCCCCCTCACCCCGGCCCTGTCGTCCCGCCCCCTCACCCCGGCCCTGTCGTCCCGCCCCCTCACCCCGGCCCTGTCGTCCGGCCCCGTCGTCCCGCCCCCTCACCCCGGCCCCGTCGTCCCGCCCCCTCACCCCGGCCCCGTCGTCCCGCCCCCTCACCCCGGCCCCGTCGTCCCGCCCCCTCACCCCGGCCCCGTCGTCCGGCCCCTGTCGTCCCGCCCCCTCACCCCGCCCCTGTCGTCCCGCCCCCTCACCCCGCCCCTGTCGCCCCGCCCCCTCACCCCGGCCCTGTCGTCCCGCCCCCTCACCCCGGCCCTGTCGTCCCGCCCCCTCACCCCGGCCCTGTCGTCCCGCCCCTGTTGCCCCACTCCCCGCCCTCGGGTGAGGCAGGAATGTGGGGTTGAGGATACAATGCGATCAGCCATAATCTTATTGAATGGCGGAGCAGGCTCGAGGGGCCGTGTGGCCTCCTCCTGCACCTAATTCTTATGTTTGTGTGTAACCCAACCCAACAGCAGATCAACCAAATCGGTGTATGTAGGACAAGGGGGGATTCCCACTCGAGTTGGATTTGAAGTGTCCAAGATGGGGAACCCAAACCCAACTTGTTTGGGGGTTTGAAACCAAACAGGGTAAAGGACATATCTCAAATCCTATGGAGTTGGACGCAAGAACGGTACTGTTCAAGGCATAAAGCTGAGGCGGCATGGTGGCGCAGGGGTTAGCACTGCTGCCACCGGTGCCAAGGACCCAGGTTTGTTCCCAGCTCCGGGTCACTGTCCGTGTGGGGTTTGCACATTTTCTCCATGTCTACATGTGCAGGTAGGTGGATTGGCCACGCTACATTGCCCCTTAATTGGGAATTTAAAAAAAAATTAAGGCAGAAAACTGAGCTGGGCACACAATGGAGGAGATAACTCAACCCGTTGTTCAAGTTGTTCATTGCTAATAGTGTTTGGAGGGAAATAATTCAGACGTGGTCAATGGAAGTGCCCAGTTCCAGCTTATCACAGGAGAGCTACTCTTAATTCATTCTTCTGTATGACCTCACTGGCTTATTTCTCTTGCCTATAAATCGTTTCAACCTTGTTGTCCTGCATTTCTGGCCTTGATCTTTCACCTAGGTTTTCAACTTAAGGAATAAAAATGTCAGATCGACGTGATGTGTAATGGGAGAGGGTCTAGGCAAACATGGGCATGAGGGATTGTGTAAAACGAATTCAGTGAGTGCCTGTGAGGTTTGTCAGAAAGCAATGTTTGGTGCTGAAATTTAATCAAGCAGAGAATTGTGTAGACTTGGTCATTTGTAAGGTGAGTCAGATAGTAAGATAGTGGGAAAGTTAAGAGTGGAGGTTAGTTGGAAATGTTTGCTTGTATCTTTAAACCATTGACTGCCGAAACTCAGTGTCCGAATCAGGCTTGATATACATAGGTGGATTGGTGGAGCTGTCGTAGTTTTTAATAGATATACTTGGTAAGGCATCTTACGTAGAACTGTTCTTTTTGTTGCCTGATCGAAGTTGCTACATCCACCTTGATAAAATTAGATTGTGGGTAAGGTTAAGAGAGGGTAGCACAAGTGGATAGCACTGTGGCTTTACAGCGCCAGGGTCCCAGGTTCGACTGCCTCACGGCACTGAGGATCCGGTTTAGATCCCAGCCCCGGGTCATTGCCTGTGTGGAGTTTGCACATTCTCCCCATGTCTGATTGGATCTCACCCTCACAGCCCAAAGATGTGTAGGGTAGGTAGATTGGCCATGCTAAATTGCCCTTTAATTGGAAAAAAATTGGGTACTCTAAATTTATCTAAAAATAATAATGTTGGAAGGCCAACCATGGGATTTCAAAATGCAATCGGAGAAACAACGTTACCTGTGCTTGAATGATTCTGAAATAATTGTTTCTGTATTTAAACACTAGAATAGTAGGTGAAGAGTAAAATATTTCCCAAAATTCACCTTCTGTGAAATTGTTAGACACTACCATTCTCTGCAACTTTGACTCCTTGTCTGCAGAAAGATCCAAGCTTATCTCTCAGCGTCGGTGCTTGATGCTTGTTACACTCTTGTCATGTATTCCAGACTTGGCATTTCAAAGATTTCTCTGTATCGGGACGGACTTGACAGACCGTTTTCTGTTGTAAGTTTTGTTGCTTACCTCCTGCAAGTGGTTCTCATCTGAATTGTTGAGGACTTCATGTGTTTATAGGTGCCAGAATTAAAATTTAAAAAAATGTATTGGGGATGCATCGTTGGTACCTGACAGGGAAAAAAAATGGTTAACATTAAGAGACCTTCATCAGAACTTCTTGTGTATTTCCTGCTGAACAATATGGGTAGAAAGAAAACTGGATGTTTTTAGGATCAAGTCGGAGATGGAAGTTTTTGGGTGCAATTGAGCTGTCATGTTTCGAATGGTACTGTACAATTGGCAATTTCTTACATTTTTGTCCCATAATGCTAATCTTTTATACCCTGAACATAGAACATACAGTGCAGAAGGAGGCCATTCGGCCCATCGAGTCTGCACCGACCCACTTAAGCCCTCACTTGCACCCTATCCCAATAACCCCTCCTAACCTTTTTTGGTCACTAAGGGCAATTTAGCATAGCCAAACCACCTAACCTGCACACCTTTGGGACTGGGAGAAAACCGGAGCACCCGGAGGAAACCCACGCAGACACGGGGAGAACGTGCAGACAGTGACCCAGCAGGGAATCGAACCTGGGACCCTGGCGCTGTGAAGCCACAGTGCTAATCACTTGTGCTACCAAGTTGCCCTTAAGGTCCAGTTCTTAAGGTCCAGGCTCCCATTGAGATCTTTTCCATGTCATCCAGTACATTATAATAATCTTTATTAGTGTAACAAGTAGGCTTACATTATCATCACAATGAAGTTACTGTGAGAATTCCCGAGTTATCACCCACAGGTACACTGAGGAAGAATTTAGAATGTCCAATTCACCTAACAAATATGTCTTTTGGGGATTTTCTGAGAGGAAACCGGAGCACACAGAGGAAACCCACGCAGGCAAGGGGAGAACGTGCAGACTCCACGTAGCCAATGACCCAAGCCGGGAATCGAACTTGTGTCCCTAGCGCTGTGAACAACAGTGTTATTTTTATATAAATTTGGAATACCCAATTATTTTTTTTCCAATTAAGGGGCAAATTTAGCATGGCTAATTCACAGAATTGATAATAAACCCACGCAGACACTGGGAGAATGTGTCAACTCCACACGGACAGTGACCCAGGGCTGGGATTCGAACCCGGGTTCTCATCGCCGCAGTACCAGTGCTAACCACTGAAACAACAATGTTAACCACTGTGCTACCATGCTGCCCACAACTGGCCATTGTGCACAACCCTAGATGATGCGTGTTGGTCAGATCGCTCATGGCGGCTATCCTTGCCTTATGCAGATACTTAGTTTACTAGTGGGAAGGGGTGGGACAAGATTAATAATGATTAATTTTGAAATTCGAATGATTCACATCCTCTGGGCCCTGTGGGTCGTCATCACTTTGACGTGGGGGCGAGGTTTGTACGCTCACCTGATCCCTTGAATTATACTGTCAGGAGCTCCTTGCTCCTGGTAGGGCTATCAGTAGCATCAAAATCGGGGAGGGGGGGTGGGGTGGTGGTGCCAGACAAAGTGTCGACCTCGATGAGAGAACAAATGAAGGAGGAAGAAGCTGCAGGGTGATTTGGTCCCAATCATCGTGGTTCAACACATCACCAAAATCTGACTAGCCCATCAAGATTGGGTGGACAATGACACCACCAAGGTCCCCACGTTAAACAAAGTCATGTGTAGGCTTCTCTCAAGTGCCATCTGCCAAGTCCTGTGGCGATGGAGAATTGGCAAAGGGGGGACAGGGCAGTGAACCTGGGAGCCCTCCTCAATCATTGGCACTCAGGTGACAGATACATGAAGGTGGTTGGGCATCTGTGTTGGGACAAAGGTGTTTATGTGCAGCAGCATCTGTGACCGAGCAGTCCCCTTCAGGATAACCTCTGATCACCAAAATATAGAACACAGAACATTACAGCACATAGAACATTACAGCGCAGTACAGGCCCTTCGGCCCTCGATGTTGCGCCGACCTGTGAAACCACTCTAAAGCCCATCTACACTATTCCCTTATCGTCCATATGTCTATCCAATGACCATTTGAATGCCCTTCGTGTTGGCCAGTCCATTACTGTTGCAGGCAGGGCATTCCACGCCCTTACTACTCTCTGAGTAAAGAACCTACCTCTGACATCTTATATCTATCTCCCCTCAATTTAAAGCTATGTCCCCTCGTGCTAAATATGGGTAGGGGGCTTGAAAACATGCCCTAAAAATAGGCTGTCTGAGCTTCTCCTGGCTGGGGTCCCAACCAGATAACCATCTTTGTGCTCAAAGGAAGAGAACTTTAAAATTTTGCAACTTGGAATGTTAGAGCATTCATGGATAATCTCAAGAGTGACCATCCAGTAAGAAGGTCAGCAATCAAATCACGTCAGCTATCGAAATTCCAAATTGATATTGTTGCTCTCAATGAGACTCACCTCCCTGGGGAGGGGACACTGATGGAACAGGCAGAGGGATACCCTTCTACTGGATAGGAACGTCTGACAGTGACTCTCGTGTCCACTTAGTTGGTTTTCCCACCGGAATAAGATCTTTGATGCACTGCCAGAACTCCTCAATTGTTTTAAATGAGTTTCAAATGAAAGGCTCATGACACTTCACCTACAGCTCAGATATAACCAATGTGCCATTGACATCAGCGTTTATGCCTGACCCACGACTCTGATGATTGTAGAGTTGTACAGTGCAGAAAAGGTCCTTCGGCCCACCAAGTCTGGGACAATAACTATCCCTAAATTTCGATATTAAGGAAAAGTTCAATTTTAACTTTGAATCCTCACTGCCGTCCAATAAGAACGCAAAAGATCATCCTTCTGGGGAACCTTTGAGCATCCTCCGGGGTGGGTGGGGGGGGGGGGGGGGGGGGGGGGGGGTGGAAGAGGGAAGAAGGTCACGCCTGGGCGTTACCCTGGCAATTTACCTGGCACTGACCCCTGGCCAGAGGCATATTGCATAGGGGGGGGGGGTTTGGAAGGGGATGTTTCTACTTATATTTTTTAAAAATCTGGGTGCCCTTGATCTTTTTAAAAACCTAGGTTGTTGCCCGGCCTGCCAGTATTACGTCCTGGGACTGACCTGCTCCTTAACCTTTTATTTGCACTGAATGATTAAGGGTATGGTGGAGGAAGTGTTCTTGGGACCAGCAGCATTCAAACAAACTCAACCAAATCAACTTTGGATGGATGGACACTCTGTCCCGATCCTGAAAAATCCCCCCCCCCCCCCCCCCCCCCCCCCCCCCCCACTAGGTCCTCTTACTCAACTCTCAAATGGCCAGTGTTCCAGAGGAGGACAAATAAAGACACTGATTCTCCTCGTGGAGCGTGGCAAAATTGATAATATCGACTGGGAGGAGGTTTCTGCCAATTGCTCAGAATGGTGACAATCTGTCCATCAAGCTACATCTCGTTTTTGAGTCACAAAGTCTTTATGAATAGTCCAAAGCCACGCTAGAAAAGGAAGTAAACCCTGCACTCCTGAACCCACTGCCTCCTGGGGCATTCTGTCCCATGTGCTCAAAGATCTGTACGTTGAGATTTGGCCCGTTTCAGTCACATGAAGACCCTTGACAGAAACTCACGATCCTGATTAAACATCATCCTCGAATCAAGGGGCAGGAGACAATATATACGGAATCCCGGTGGCATCAGAAACAATAAGGGCAACAATTTGATGAGTCCAGTTAATAACTAGACCCGAAGAGGAGAAGATTTGAGTTGTTCATGGTTATCATCGAAACATCAGTGGAGCTACTTGTTGCTGTCAATGAGTATGCTGTTTCTACTGTGGCAGCTCGGAATGAGCTTTACTTTACATGAAACAAATTATGCTGACAACTTAATTGTTCAATTTAGAAAATGTTTGACTTCACATCAAGCTTCACTCTTGCCTGGGAGGGCTTGATATTGATATTTATTGCATGAGGTGGGTGATTTTGTTTCTTAGCACTGTTCCAAAATAAGTACATCACACAATAAAGATAGCCCAGATTGAAAGTTGGATCTTAAGCTGGTATTTTCATACTCAATACTTGTTGGAAATCTCTTGGCTGATCAATTCAGTATTGTCTACAAGCACTGCCTTTAGAATGGAGACCCTAATTGTCCCTCTGGCACTATTTCAAGAAGTGCAGGGGACTTCTCCCAGTTTCCTGGCGAATATTAAATCCCGATAGTAGCACAATGGTTAGTACAGTTGCTTGACAGCTCCAGGGTCCCAGGTTCGATTCCCGGCTTGAGTCACTGTCTGTGCGGAGTCTTCACGATCTCCCCGTGTCTGTGTGGGTTTCCTCCGGGTACTCCGGTTTCTCCCACAGTCCAAAGATGTGTAGGTTAGGTGGATTGGCCGTGCTAAATTGCCTTTGGTGTCCAAAAAAAAAGGTTAGATGGGGTTACTGGGTTATGGGGGTAGGTTGGAAATGTGGGGTTTAAATGGGGTGCTCTTCGAAAGGCTGGTGCAAACTCGATGGGCTGAATGGCCTCCTTCTGCACTGTAAATTCTATGATTCTATTTGAAATGGTTCAGTGCAGCATGTCCATGGAATGAAGTAACTATCATTTTCTTTTTTAAGGTAGCAGTTTAATAACATTATGTAGCAACTGGAAGAAAATAATTTGTAGGTCAAATCAGTGTTGGTTCATGATTTGGCAGAGATTAAAAATGTTCACATCTCCCATATTCTTTTGGATCTCCATATAATGATTTCTGGTTGAGATCTCATAGAAGACTGCATTATTTCAGTATTTGCCAGTAGTACTCTGGCTGCTTGTTAGTCGTGGCATGTAATTCCAGCGTGACCTTTCATCCCTTTCCTTAATTTCAAGCTTCTCATCCTTCCACATTCTGGAATTGATCACATGGGAAATTGTAGGGGAGATCTTTACACTCTTCAGTTCACGTTTGATTAAAATAACACAAGAACAAAAATGAAGACGAGCACAGTTAGCTATTCCTCCCTCTCAAAAAAAACCTTGTCTATCTGCTTTTTCCTGACTTTCGAAGCTCTCTTGCATTGAGCAGTTTAGTCATAAAACCTCCAAACCAAGATGCAAAGCCTGCTGATAGGCAAATAATGTACACGAGTGTCAGTGTGGCCAAGTGATACAGCACTCTAGGTTGGAGATGGAGCGCACTGTGGAGACTCGAGGATCTAATTTAGACTATGAAAGTTCCTTTGCTGAAAGATACCGACACTTGGATGCAATGAAGCCTTTACCTGTCTGTTCAGCTGGATGTAAAAGATCCCAAAACATACAGGTGTAATGGGTAGCATTTAAAAGTTGCTACAGTTCCAGATGACCATAGGCTACTTTCCCCTTTGAGGGGGAGAGCAGGCTGCTGGTGGTTTACTGAGGGTCACCACACCTCCGGTGAGGGGCAAGGTTGAGAAGGCAGAGTTTGGGTTATCCCTTCATTTACTCCTTAATCAACACCATTGAAAATGGATTAAGCTGGTCACTTATTTCTGTTTTTGGAACCCTGCTGTGCCAAATGTGCAACATTATGGTTCCAAGATAATTCATGTTTAGTGTTTTGGGATGTCCTGAGGGTGTGAAGGCACGGTGTTTAAAAAAAGAATTACCTGTTTCTGTGCACATTCTATGTAAATACCAACACCAGCCAATGTTCTCACCTTTCTGAATAAAACTGCTAGCTGTGTGAAATTGCAGAGTCAGTTTTGTGCTGTGGGCCCACACCTGTTAGGGGTTGATCAGAGTGGCCAAACTCATTTTCCCCCTGGAAAATACTTGCTCTATATTGTGTAGATATCTCTTGTAAAAATTCCAAGCTCTTTACAGGTAGCAAGTTACTTTGAGATAGTGTGCACAAAATTCAAGCAGTCATTCTGCACACAGCAAAACCCCATAAACAGCAATTAAATTAATGGCCAATTATTTGACAATCAGGAATGTTGGCCAGGACCTGTATAAGGCACTGTTAAAGTGGCTGTGTTTGAATCCTAGTCTCGGATTTATAAGGGCAGAGTGCTTCGAAAATTAAACTAGTGGTTCAGCTCAGTTGGCTGGACAGCAGGTTTGTGATGCAGAGTGAGGTCAACAGCACGAGTCCTGCTAAGGTTTTTCATGAAGGCCCCACTCTCTCAACCTTGCCCCTTGTCTGGGGTGTGGTGATTCCGAAAGCAGTCTATGATCATCTAGGGTTATGGTGAGTTTACTTACCACATATCATGCTATTGATTTGGACTGGAGTTATGACCAGTTGTAAGGTGGCTATGAGCTGGGTTTTTTACACACCCCTCTTTTTTTTTTTCTTTTCCCTCTCTTTCAAGTTGCTTCATTTGTAATTGAATCCTAGCCAATTCAAATAAAAACAAAATTCTGAAAGAACTAAGTAGGTCTAGCAGCAAGTTCCAAAGAAGAGAAATATGTTAAATCCTGTTTCTCTCTCCACAATGCGGCGCTTTCTGTTTTTATTTCACATTTCCAGCATCTGCAGTATTTTGCTTTTATCTTCGCCAACTCAAGCTGCGTTTATCTAGATTACCTTTTCTTTCCTCAAGGTTCAGATGTTGAGCCAATACTGAACTATTTCTGCTTCCATAGAGCCTACTTTTAACATTTCCAACTTTTCTGCCACTGCTTTTAAATTTACCTTTGTTAACTGTTGCAAGGCACACAGAAAAATGCTCTTTTGAGGCAAGCTTTTGAAATAGTTGTTTTAAACTTTGCAATGAATACAGCAAACTTTACTGTGAAATATTGTGTTTAAAGCTTAGCAAATCGCAATGTACTCGCCTCAGCCTGTGCTTTTGAAATCTTGCAAAGAGCACCTAATTTTGTTACAATCCCTGATTTTAAAAAAGTATATATACTTTTTTGATACATATTTTTCCAATTAAGGGGCAATTTAGCATGGCCAATCCACCTTCCCTGCACGTCTTTGGGTTATGGGGGTCAGACCCACGCAGACATGGAGAGAATATGGATCCCCAATAGCTTTTAAAGAAAAATCCGAACTTCCAGTTGATAGCTGAAAGAATGATGTGTCAAGATTTCACTTTTTAAAACATTTACTGTAGTAAGGAATTCACTAAGATATCATTGACAAAACTGTCCTTTCTTTTGTAGGCAACTTCCCCATTTAACTTTTGATCTGTTATGGCTTCACATTACACTGTCCTTTAAGTGGATCCTTCATCATCCAGAAACCAGTCTAAAATTCTCAGCTCCCAATTACTTTATTTTTACTTTCTCAGCTGGGTATCTCTAACCCCAGAACTATCTTTCTCTAATTCCAAGCTAGGCAAATCTTCCAGCCTCCTCTAAATCTACACAAACTCGATCTTCAATCTGAGTGCGAGCCCTCACGTGTGGTCTGTGTGATGACCGATAGGGTCTGCACTTTCTTTGCTTAAAAGTGCAGGCTTGGCTGTTTCTATCTCGTGCTCGTTACCTCTCAGATGTCTGCAGACCACACAAACCAAAACTGCTGTCTGTGATGGGTTTATAGGGAAGCCTGTAACCTCAACTCAAAAATGACTTCCTCTACCCTCTCTTCCATGGCAATGTGAACCATTGAATCTAAAAATGCTACTTCGTTATCTTTGATCATAACTCCCTTTCGTCATAAAAGTCAATGGATTGTTTACAGTACCACATTTTACATCTCGATAATTATAACACATTTTTAGAGTTTGGGAGACTCTGGGTCTACTCATGGTATTCCCAGAGGCTGGTCATTGTCTTTCAGTCTCTCACCTTCCTCTCAGTAAAACAATCTGACTTCTCTTGATCTCTAACAGTCAAAGCACCCAGGCTTACTGCCAGGCAGACTGCAGGTTGTATAAAGCCACAGCGCCAGAATATTATAATCTTTCAACTAAAATATACAGTTCTAAAACAATACATAATTATCTTTGAAACCCAAGATTAACAATTGTCACTCAAAGTTTTGACATTTGGATTTAAAAGAAAGATTTTTCTTCGTGATGCATACTGGATAACATTTTACACCAGCAGAATTTTAACACGATACATAGCTTGTGCCTTTTGTTGTAAATACAAATTCTCTGCAGACCTACTAGTTGAATTTGGAAAGACTCATATTTTGAATAAAATGGTGGCTTTCTTTGTTAATTCAGCACTGACTGGGTTAATGCCCCAGGATCTTTTGTACATTACAGAGCCTGCTGAGGCTTGTTGCGTTGCAGTTTGTTTCAATTAGATCATTTTCTTTTTTAGTTTGCAGCACAGTTTTATCTGCAGGTTTCATTGTGTCTCCACCATTTTTACCCCTCCTTGCAGATATCTTCCAAAGAACATTCCCATCTTGTTCTTTACCTGCTGACCTATCTGCCCAGAAATGATTTGAATTGTAGCATCTCAGCTGCCGTTCAGTTCGGCTCAGCTGAAGAAGGCGAGAAGAGTGCACCTGATGGAAATGAGCTGCTCTCTTACCATTGGCTGCACTGGAAATAAATATGGCTTTATTGTTCCCATAGCAGCGGTGACCTGGTTTTCTGTGTGTTGCAAACTTTTGTTGGACTGCTGTTTAAAAGCATAACAGTGGAACTAGACCGCTCACTTTTAATGTTAGAAATTGGGAATCTGGGCGGCAGGGTGGCGCAGTGGTTAGCACTGCTGCCCCACGGCGCTGAAGTCCTGGGTTCGATCCCGGCCCCGGGTCACTGTCCGTGTGGAGTTTGCACATTCTCCCCATGTCTGCGTGGGTTTCGCCCCCACAACCCAAAAATGTGCAGGTTAGGTGGATTGGCCATGCTAATTGCTCATTAGTGCCAAAAGATTAAGTGGGGTTACAGGGATAGGGCGAGGGAATGGGCCTAGGTAGGGTGCTCTTTCAGAGGGTTGGTGCAGACGGATGGGCTGAATGGCCTTCCTTGGCACTGTAGGGATTCTATAAGTAGCAGTGCAAAACAAATGACAGGTCTCTGAGAGGAGTATTGCTCTACCGAAGATCCTTAGCAAACATTAAAGGAACCTTAACGCAGCACAGAACGGAATCAAAGCTGGCACCTTCTGTCCTGTGAGGCTCAATGCTACGTGGGGCAGCGTCTTTACCCACTAGGCCGAGGGGAAACTGTCAAATCCTTCTATCTTTCTTATGATCTAGTCATGCAGCAATCTCCTTATCATGTAAGTGTTTGCTTTGGCATGCCCTGTCGCAAAAGTGTTCTGTCAAATAAGTGATGCAGAAAAAATAGGATCATATCCGTGATTCTGTTTGTACCCATTTCACAATGTTAGATTGTTTTTTCTAATTACAGTTCATTACGCATTCAGTTCTGGATGTAGATAGATGGATAATTTACAACTTCTTAAGTTGAAAATTTGGCTTAAGTATCTACTCGAAACAGCCCTTACCCGGGTATTCATTTTTAAAAATAAATTTAGAGTATCCAATTCTTTTTTTTTTCAATAAAGGGACAATTTAGCATGGCCAATCCACCTACCTTACACATCTTTGGGTTGTGGGGGTGAGACCCACGCAGACACGGGGGGAGAATGTGCAAACTCCACACAGACCGTGACCCCCGGCCGTGATTGAACCCGGATCCTCAGCACTGTTGGCAGCAGTGCTAACCACTGCGCCACCGTACCACCCTCAATCTACCTGCGTATTCAATGGATGTGAGCCAGCAGGGTGGGACATTGATCAAATAAAGTTCAGAAATTCAGAAAAGTGGTTAGCACTCATAAAGAAACCATGCTGCAAATGTACAGCAGTTATGTCATTGACAGAAGAGATAAAAGGCATGTTTATGTTCCAGGTAGTTTACCTTGTCAGAATGGCATGCAGTCTGGGAAAGGATCTATGTCCAAAAGGTTAATCTTGCCCCTGCTGTGAATTGGTAACAAATCTTTCTTTTGATCATAGAATCGCAGAATCCCTACAGTGCAGAAGGAGGCCATTTGGCCCTTCCAGTCTGCACCAACCCTCTGAAAGAACACTACCCAGGTCCACTCCCCACCCTGCCCTATCCCCGTAACTTAACCTGTACATCCCTGGGCATGAAGGGGCAATTTAGCACGTCCAATCCATCTAACCTGCACACCTTTGGACTGTGGGAGGAAACCAGAGCACCCGGAGGGAACCCATGCAGACACGGGGAGGATGTGCAAACCCCACACAGACAGTCACCCAAGACAGGAATTGAACCCGGTGAGGCAGTAGTGATAACCACCATGCCACCGTCCCGCCCATTTTATTTCCGATTTCCAAATTTCAGACGTTTCTTTAAGTCCATTGGACCATTGTTCTTGCACTTGACTCACTTTTTGTTATCATAGAATTTACAGTGCAGAAGGAGGCCATTCAGCCCATCGAGTCTGCACAGGCTCTTGGAAAGAGCACCCTACCCAAGGTCAACACCGCCACCCTATCCCCATAACCCAGTAACCCCACCCAACACTAAGGGCAATTTTGGACACTAAGGGCAATTTAGCATGGCCAATCCACCTAACCTGCACATCTTTGGACTGTGGGAGGAAACCGGAGCACCCGGAGGAAACCCACGCACACACGGGGAGGATGTGCAGACTCCGCACAGGCAGTGACCCAAGCCGGAATCGAACCTGGGACCCTGGAGCTGTGAAGCAATAGTGCTATCCACAATGCTACCGTGCTGCCCAACAGCATGATTGACTCTCTTCTGATTAAGCGTTCTTTTATAGCACTGTTCCGGTATATTCTAACCGGCCTGCACCACATCAAACTTTAGAGTTAGATGAGCAATGAGTGGTTTAGGCCTGGTCAGCACTGTGATTTATTGTCATGACGACCTAGGTCAGATTTGCCTCCATTAGTCATGTAATTATGCATGACATCGCCACCACATTTTGTATTTGGCTGTAAAATATAGTCTCTCAACAGGCTATATTGCAGAACACATTGGCTGTGTAACCCATTAAGGGACTGTTTTCTGCTAAGACTAACCTGTAGCTTTTGGAAAAGTGTCGAGGCATATTTGTTATATATGGCTCACATAGGATTGAACACCATGGTTTGGCTGGGAAAACTTTCATGTCATATCATCTTTTCTCTCTTTAGGTCCCTATAAAGCCACATGTCAGTTTCCAGTTGAGTGGCAAGTGACGAACCATTATGAAATAATGGATGTGGCTCAAAGTCATTCCCCAGCACTGTGGGTATACCTAGACCGCCTGGAGGCAATAGGGGATGGGCAATAAATGCTGGCCTAGTCAGTGACCCCCACATCCCGTGAAATCGTTTTTAAAATCCTGCTTTCCCTTTGCAAAAACCACATCCTGCACTCAATGCTTTTGTGTTGCTGATCGAAACCAGCATCTGCCGGTTTTCCTACGGACAGCTGAGGTAATTCACCTGGGAAGATTGGGGAAAGGGTGTGTAATACCAGTCTGTGCTGCACTGTTTGAAGTTCCCCCACAATGCCCATGGGAAAATACTTTATGCAGGCTACAGTGGGTTTCTAGACATAGGAGGATTTAATTCAGAAGAGCAAAATTTCATTTGTTGCGAATTTTAGCACATGGATACCAGCATTCATTATTTTTCACCGCCTTGTCTACCTCCTCTGACCCCTCTCTTATTACCCTTTGTTTCCCCTGAATTTCTGTTCTTCCCTCCCTCTAGGGAGGTGCGCTGCAGCCTCCTCCTTCGCTGTACTCCCATACACCAGCCTACACGCTAGTGTAGCGGTTCCCTTACCAGTCAGATTCCCCTATTTAACCCCGCTCCCCCCCCCGGCCCTGCCTTTTCCACACCTTTGCCTGAGTTCACTCCGCCTTTGTCATCATTTTGCAGCCCATGTTCTGGCCATTGCCCTCTATCATTGTTTGCCCAGACCATTCTTCTGGACAAACCTGTTGGCTTCCTCCATGGCGTCAAAGTATTGTTCCTTGACCTAGTATGTCACCCACAGCTTGGCAGGGTAGAGCATGCCAAACCGCTCCCCATTTTTGTGCAGGGCGGATTTGGCACTATTGAATTCAGCCCGGCGCTTGGCCAGGTTAGCATCAATGTTTTGGTACAAGCGAATGGAATGTCCTTCCCACTTGCACTCTCTCGCGCTCTTCGCCCACCACAGAATTCTCTCTTTGTTCTGATATCTGTGCAGCTTCACGATTATCGCCCGGGTGTCTACCCCGCCTTGGGCCACTGCCAAAGCGTCCTGTGGGTGCAGTCTGTCACTGGGGGTTGACAAAGCCCACCTCCCGAGCATTGCTGCTAGGTTCTCCGCGTGGTTTCTCCCCTCCGTTCCTTCCGGCAGCCCCACGCTTCTCAGATTCTGCCAACGCGATTTGTTCTCCAGGTCGTCGACTTCGTCTTTGAGCCCCGTCTGGGTTCTGACCAGGCTCGCCACCTTGACCTTGAGCGCCGCAATCTGGTCCCCGTGGTCCATGGCGGCTTTCTCAAGGTCCCTTGTCGTCTTCTCCTGGGCCTCTAGCCACTGCTCCATATTGACCAGCACCTCGCTTATGGGGGCTGCTGCAGCCTCTGCTGCCATTTCAACGGCTGCTAGGAGGTCTCTCCTTACTTCCTCTCTCTGTCCCTGGAATTCGGAGGTGATGAAACCCATCAGCCTGTCCATCGGTGCCTGGGTCTGCGCTGGGAGTTCTGCGGGATCGGTTATCCTTGGTTCCATGCCTCCATATGTAGTTGAGGTTTCACTTCCCTCGTCTCTGCTGGCTTTTCGACATGGTGGTTGACTTTTTCCCATCTTGCTTGGCAGTGCGGTTGATTGGTGGGTTGGGGTGCAGGATTGTGGGTACTTTTAGTGCCCATTTGCTGGGGTTAAAAGGCCGTAGTCGAAGATCTTACACGAGAGCCACCGTTCGTGCGAATGCTCAGCTCATGACTGCCACCGGAAGTCGGGGTAGCAGAGTTCTGTCCGTATCTGAAATGAACACTCCAGCAAGGGTTGGCACTTTCAGCAGAGGAAAGGGTGAAAATGTTGCTAGTGTCGGCGGTTGGTAGCTGGGAACATTCCTGAAAGTGCTGAGCTAATTTCTCAGAACCATATTCACAACAAAGTTGGAATTCTAAAGGCACAACTTCAACAGGATACTGTTTAAAAAGTTGGGAAAATAATGGTGAATTGTAGAATCCTTTAACTTTGTAACTTTCCTTTATAAAATTAAAAAAATCACTGATTTCTTCATTGAGGAAATGTTGTTAACATAAAGGGTCAGACATTATAGTTTGATGGATTAGTTTGGTCAGAGCATTGGACCATTGAGTGCTAAAACGTCAGTTCTATGCTTTTTGAGCTATGGATCAAGGAGAACATGAAAATGGTGATTAGAAATAAATAAAAATAACTTCAAAAAAGTTTTCCCCTCTCCCCACTGTTGTTTGCACTGGCTATAGAGCTTTGCCAATTGCTCTGAGAGCCTCAAGGGGCTGGAGGGGACTGGTCCGGGGGGGTGTGGAGCACAGGGTTTTGCTCTATGCGGATGATCTGCTTCTGTACGTTTCGGACCCAGTAGAGGGGGTATAGTACATAGAACATACAGTGCAGAAGGAGGCTATTTGGCCCATCCAGTCTGCACCGACCCACCTAAGCCCTCACTTCCACCCTATCCCCGTAACCCATTAACCCCTCCTAACCTTTTTGGTCACTAAGGGTAATTTATCATGGCCAATCTGCATGTCTTTGGACTGTGGGAGGAAACCGGAGCACCCGGAGGGAACCCACGCAGACACAGGGCGAACGTGCAGACTCTGCACAGACAGTGACCCAGCAGGGAATCGAACCTGGGACCCTGGCGCTGTGAAGCTATCCACTTGTGCTACCGTGCTGCCCCATGGATGGAAGAAATCATGAAGATTTTAGGGGCATTAGGCCAGTTTTAGGGGTATAAGCTAAATATGGAAAAGAGTGAAATGTTTGTGGTTGAGGCGAGGGGATAGGAGGGGCGACTGGGAGAGCTGCTGTTTAAGTCAGTAGGGGGTACTTTTAGGTACCTGGGCATAGAAGTGGCGCGGGAATGGGACCAGCTGCATAAATTGAATCTGGCCCGGCCAGTGGACCAAATGAAGGACGATTTTCGGAGATGGGACACACGTCCGTTGTCTTTGGCCGGGAGGGTGCAAACGGTGAAAATGACGTTCCTCCCGAGATTCCTATTTGTATTTCAGTGTCTTCCCATCTTTATTCCGCGGTCCTTTTTTAAGCGGGTCAACAGAGTGATCACGGGCTTCGTCTGGGCGGGCAAGACCCTGCCGGTAAGGAAGGTAATGCTTGAGCTGAGTCGGGGAGAGGGCAGGCTGGCGCATCTATAAGGAGCTTCTGGGGTCGGAGGAGACGCAGACCGAGGAGCTGAAGCGCAAGTGGGAGGAGGAGCTGGGAGGTGAGATAGAGGATAGTCTCTGGGCAGACGTGTTGAGTAGAGTCAACGTGTCCGCAACATGTGCCAGGCTCAGCCTGATACAATTCAAGGTTGTGCACCGGGCTCACATGACAGTGGCCCAGATGAGCAGATTCTTTGGGGTGGAGGACAGGTGCACAAAATGCGCAGGAGGATCAGCGAACCATGTCCACATGTTTTGGACATGTCCAAAGCGCAGGGGATTTTGGCAGGAGTTTGCGGCCGTCATGTCAAGGTTTTAAAAACAAGGGTGGCGATGAGTCCAGAAGTGGCGATTCTCGGGGTGTTGGAAGACCCGGGAATCCAGGAGGAGAAAGAGGCAGACAGTCTGGCCTTTGCTTCCCTGGTAGCCCGGAGACGGATACTATTGGTATGGAGGGACTCAATGCCCCTGAAGTCGGAGACCTGGCTATCGCACATGGCTAGCTTTCTCTGTATGGAGAAAATCAAGTTCGCCTTGAGAGGTTCACTGTTAGGGTTCGCCCGGAGGTGGCAACCGTTCGTCGACTTCTTCGCGGAAAATTAATCGTCAGCAGACGGGGGTGGGGAGGGGAGGGGGGCGGGGAGTAGTTTAGTTTCAAGAAGGGGGCAATAAGCCTCCCGTAACAGCCTCCCCGAACAGGCGCCGAAATGTGGCGACTAGGGGCTTTTCACAGTAACTTCATTTGAAGCCTACTTGTGACAAGCAATTTTTTTATTTTTATAAGGGTGGGACCTGTACGAAAGGTAAACGGCTTTTGCACTATGTTTATGGTTTCATGTATATTGTTTATTTTGTTGTTACTATACCAAAAATACCTCCATAAAATGTTTATTAAAAAAAATCAATCACAATCTTGTGCATGTTGTTTCCAGAGATTGGAAGGAAGTCAACTTGGATTGTGCCCACCTGCTTGCTCTCGGCTTTCCCACATCTGATCTCCCCGCACAAGGTGCAGTGAGGTTGCTGTTTGCCGAATCGCCCCAGGCTCCATCAACATCAGAACTGTACACTTATCTGGAATACTCTTATAACCAGAGGAGAGAAAATCTGTATGCTGGGGCCAGGGGTGATCTGGGATGAGAATTAATTGAAATCCTTTAATTGTTGGCTTGTATCAAATTTTGAATCACTTTCATGGCGGGTTTTGTTTTCTAAATCTGTTTTGTTAAACTCGCTGTCTTGCAAGCAATGGATGCCCTTTAGAAATATGTGAAGCACTTCAAGGGCTGCCAATTTTTATTTGGTCTGGTGCATGTTTTTGTGAAGCCTTGACATGCCCAAAGTTTGCACAATCATGGTGGAGTTTAAAGTTTTCAGTCTGTAATCGAGGATCTAGTCTCGTGCAAAATTGTTTGTTTTGGCTGGATGTCAAACATTTAACTATCTAATAAAGACCGGGGCATTCTGGTTTTATTTTTTTGCAAAACTCTCAGCTGTTAGCTAGGAAATAGTATGTTAACAGTCGCTTCAAAATAAAAATACTGATGCAAACTGCTTTGCATTTTCTATTTGAACAGATGGAAGCTGTTTCATTCCTGTGAGTGCCAAAGCAAACTGAATCTACTGTATTGGATTGACTGATGAATCAGTCTTCAGCACCAGATAGGTCACAAGACCTCACAGTTCTGTGGACCTCTTTTGCAAGTTTCATCAGCTGCTTATCTGTTTGATACCTTACATTGAGATCTTGCTGTCTATAATCTCACCATCCTGGCTTTAGCTTCCCATACCATCTTATCAGCCAAAGAAAATCCATACTTTGCATATGCTGAAATTAAGCAATGTTATACAAAAGACTTGCTGGTTTCTCACCCTCATATTGTCTATACGCAGACTATTTTGACATAGAATCATGGAATTTACAGTGCATAAGGAGGCCATTCAGCCCATCAAGTCTGCATCGGCCCTTGGAAAGAGCACCCTACTCAAGCCCACGCCTCCACCCTATCCCCATAACCCAGTAACCACACCTAACCTTTTTTTTAGACACTTGAGGGGCAATTTAGCATGGCCAATCCACCTAACCCGCACATCTGTGGGAGGAAACCAGAGTACCCGGATGAAACCCACGCAGACACGGGGAGAAAGTGCAAACTCCGCACAAATATTCCACACAGATAGTCGCCCAAGGCTGGAATTGAACCCAGGTCCCTGGTGCTGTGAGGCAGCAGTGCTAACCACTGTGCCAGTGCGCTGCCTCGTCCTTCCGGTATCCTTGTTGCTTAATACATTCCAAAAGGCACTGGCCCCACTTCACGCAGAAGTGGCGGATGAATATCAGCCTTGTACACTTCCACATATTGCATTATGCCTATCTCCAATAGTTGTTCCCTCACTTCTAGCTGGGCCAATGTTTTGTTTCACCTCTTTCTCATATCTACCTTCATCAAGTATACAAGCCCAGATTTAGAGATCTATCTGTCACTTCCAGCTCCTACACATCAATTCTGCTCTTCAGCCATTTATCCTCCCACGAGTAATTTGTTTTAATCTCCCTTTTCCAGATCCTTTCAACTCTTTTTCCTTCATTCACCTATGCAATCTGATCTTCAATGTTGAAAGTTTCCGTATCCATGGGTTACTAAAAATGTTTCTCCTGCCCTATTCTAAATTTCTTGTATTTATTCTAAAACTCCTGGAAAGACTCTGGGCTGGATTCTCCGATCGGCGATGCCAAAATCGCGTTGGGCGATCGGCCGGAGAGTCCCTGTTTACGCCAGGGTCGGGTCCACGCGCGGCCGGCGCCATGTTGCATGGCACAGCCACGGAGCCGGCCATTCTCCGGCTGTATCTGCAAGTGAAGCCGGGGGCTTTACGCTGCGCGGCTGCTAGCCCCCCACTGGACGAGGGATCGGTGCGGGGGCGGCGCCGACTCTCTGGTCATAAGACCAGAGGGATCCTGCGGACATAGCCGCAGGATGAGAAAATCCAGCCCTCTGTCTCTATGTACACATTTTTCATTTGAAACACTATCAAATCATCCATTATTCTAGACATAATAAGCCCCAACATTTCCAGTCATTCTTTGTATTTGTATTTCTTCATACAGTTGGAAATCCAAGAGAACCATCAATATCCTTACTGTGAGTGTGGAGTCCAAAATTGCATGCAGTACTTTAACTGGGGTCTTGTTAAGGTTTTATGTGAGCTGATCATTACCTTTTGGCTTTTATTTTCTATCCCTCTTGTGATGAAGTCCAGAATTCCATTAGCTTTTAACAGCCTTTGCTGCTTTTACTGTCGTGTAAAGTTGTATCCCCCCACATCCCCCTGCTCTTCCACATCACCAAGCATAATTACTGCTCTTCTCTTCACAAAATGCATCATCTCACATTTACAGGCATTGAATTCCAGCTGCTTCTTGTTTCGCCCATTTCCTATCTTAGTATTCAATTCCCTTTCCTCTAATCACTTAGTCTAAAGAATTAACTATACCTCTTTATTTGGGCATACGTTTGCAAATTTCAGTTGTAACCTCTCTGGGCTGATATCAAAATCATTGATAAACACGGTGTGCTCTTTCTCTCTTCCTGTCCTTTTCTTCGTCATCATGATGGCCGCAACTAAGGACATAACAAATGACTAAATAATTACCTGAGCATTTTATCTCTTTGTGCTGGAGTTACTCACAAGAGCTACAATTAGCAGTGACCTCCTTGAGGTGACTTCCAGCAACTCCTCGATATTTACACTGAACTTTTAACTTTAGTACTGTCACAATGAAGCAATATTTTTCATTTGTTTGTGAGTATTTGGAAATCCCTGCCTCTTTCTAGCATTCCCTTTCCTGCTGTCACTGGAGCAGTGTGAATGTAATGAATTGCCAGCATATTTGCAAAGGATGTGTATTTTTTCGCTTGAAGGTGCGTTGAGCACCATATTTACATATGGGAAAATATAGACAAGGAAAGCCTTACCGGTCCATACAGTTGAGATGCCTACTGTGTACATTCCCCGCCCTTCCCAGAACAATATCATTATCTGGGAGACCGAGGAGAAAAACAGGTTAAAAATCCTAGCCAATTAGTGGGGGAGAACAATTCTTTCAACCCCTTTTAATTAATTAATCTAGTACCCTGGTGCTGATTGACATTACAAGATGGAAATGGTGATCTCTGTTCATATCAGAAGCAGGCCCAGTTTTTGCTTGGAAGGAGCTTGGCGAGTCAGCAAGGAAGGAGCTTGGCGAATCAGCAACCTGTTTGACAGGCACACTTTTCTCTGGGTAAAGAGCTTCCCACCGACCATGGCTCTGCCCTTGTGCAACTTGTAAGTGTGGGGATTGGTTACCTCGCTTTGGAGAATCGAAGATTTCTTGTTGATTCACAGTAGATCGTTATTTGAGATATGTAAAATGGCTTTTAAAATCTAGTTTTAGGGGCAGCACAGTGGCGTAGTGGTTAGCACTGGGACTATGGCGCTGAGGACCCGGGTTCGAATCCCGGCCCTGGACCACTGTCCGTGTTGTAGCCATCTGGGATGGCCACTTCCCTATTACAAAATGGATACTGCAAAGATTGCAGGGAAAATGGACAATACTGAGAAAACAAGCAGGCTCATGGTTTGTCTGTATATTGGAGCCGCAGCTCCCAGACAAGACCAAAACCGCAAACCCATTAGCATACTAATGGCCCATCTCCGGGAACAAAAGAGTAACATTTGAGTAACCGATACTAAGGCAGACACCCCGGCGCAAGTGGAGACCAGAACAAAGCAGGCCAACGGCCACCTAGGACACACCCAGCCATCAGGCCACCCATCCCTTTATTGGATGAAATTGATAGGAACGATCGAGAAACGGCCCAATTGACTGGGGCCAAGTTCAAGGCCCGCCCAATATAGCGCGAAGCCCCTTTTGGTTATAAGAAGGATCCCCCAAGAGAGAATCGTTCGCTTGGCTCCGGCTCTCACCGAGGAGAGACCTGCCTAACAGCTGCACCAGAACAAGCAAGTCCAAGGTCAACGCACGCTACCAGACAGACTACCGTAGCTGTTCCCCTTCACCACTTCGACCCCAGCAGCCTCCGAACCGAGCAGCGGCCATTGTTCCTCTGACTGACCCAAAGGTAAGTATAGGCTTTAGCCGTAGTGATAGTTTAGTCTGTACTATTTGTGCATGAGTATATTTAACTGTGTATGTAAATAAATAAGCATTTGACTTTGAACTAACTAACTGGTGTATTGAGTCTTTGATCAGTATTCGGTTTGAACCTTGTGGCGGTATCGAAAGATACCTGGCGACTCTAGAGCAAAACGTAATTAGGATTAAGGAAGGCGACCACATTGACCGCCAACTTCAGAGCCAAATAAAGAGAGAAACAAATAGCAACATTTACTGGCGACTCTGGTGGGACTCGACCTAGAAGTGGCCTAGTCACTCTGAGAGAACCCAAATTTGATTTGGAATCCAATTGGAAACAGAAAAACCACAAGTAAGAGAACGATACTGATCAAACCTCCGAGATTCGGAAGTGTGTTAATGCATGCGTACTAACAGGGATATAAGGTAAACCTGAGAGATTTTGTTGCGTTAAACTGTTGGGAGTTTTGTAGGCCGGAAATTAATGTAAGCCGTATCCGTGTTTACATCACCACTTTATCACCACTTGGTCCAAATTCAGTAGAGAACCCAGAGATAGAGAGAAAATGGCAATGAAGGCAATGGAACGCCTTATGAACCCCCAAGTATTTGAGGTCGTAGCGACCAGGAGAGTAGGACAGTGTCCCGTATGGGAAAAGGAAATCAGAAAGTACCTCGAAGGGAAAGGATGGCCCCTTTTGGAGCGAATTCTGCGCGAATGATGAAACAGGTCCCTGGAGTATAGGACATGCTTGGTGGGAGAACCTGTCAGAGATCCACAAGAAGAGCTGAGGGAAAGCTCGCAAGCCGATGGCAATCGTGTCCTGCTTGGCACAATTGCGAGGCACAGAGGAGGTCGTTAGGACGCTCCGTAGAGAGATTGAGGAGAGAGACCGAAATAGTGAGGGAGATGTGAGCGAATTTGAGAAGGAGAATAAGGAGTTAAGAGAACAGTTAGCAGCGAGGGACAGAGAGGTGGATGATGCCAAGAGGGCACACCAGTCTTGTCTTGCCCATTTGAGTAGTTTTCAGACCCAGTATGATAAGGCCTACCAGGATACGCAACGTGCGGTCTTGATAAGACAAGAAACCGAGCAACAGGTAGAGAAATTGCAGAAACAGTGCAATGATTTAAAAGCAGCCCTACGAGCACTCCACACTTCCACGACGGAACAAAGGCAGAGCTCGGTAGATCACGCAAAGTGCCGGAAGCAAATTGCAGAATTGCAATCTCTGCTTTCTGTCCAGAATGAGTTTCAAAGTACGTTTGGACCCCAGTTAGACCAGGAAAACGGCCCCGATTGGCAGGAGTTAAATGAAACTGCCCACAGATACGTACATGGGACATGTACGCAAGAAAACCCCCCAAAAAGGAAAGCGCCCCAACCCCGACTGAACAGGCAGAACACACCCCCATGAATCCTGTAATCGCAGGGCCGCAGCAGAAGGAAACGCAGATTTTCTATATCCAACCCCGTTAACCGTGACCCAATTACGGGACGTGTGTGGAAAAATTACACCGTTCCTTCCCACATCAGACCCCCATCAGTTTTTCGCTAGAGTTTTTAAAAAATATATATTTTATTGAAATTTTTTTTTCCTTCCCTGAGCAACATTTTTCCCGCTTACAAAACAAGCGAAACGATAACAGCAACAAAACAGAAATTTTTAAACTTTTTAACAATAATAATAATAATATACAAGTAACAAAACCTCGTACTCTATTGACCTATACTCAACGGAGCCTCCTCCCCCCCCCCCCCCCCCCCCCCCCTCCCCCCTGGGTTGCTGCTGCTGGTCATCCGTCTTCCCTCTAACGTTCCCCTAGGTAGTCGAGAAATGGCTGCCACCGCCTGGTGAACCCTTGAGCCGATCCTCTCAGGGCAAACTTTATCTGCTCCAGTTTAATAAACCCCGCCATATCGTTTACCCAGGCCTCCAGTCCGGGGGGTTTCGCCTCCTTCCACATGAGTAGGATCCTGCGCCGGGCTACGAGGGACGCAAAGGGCACGACATCGGCCTCTTTCGCCTCCTGCACTCCCGGCTCTTCCGCAACTCCAAATAGAGCTAACCCCCAGCCTGGTTTGACCCGGGCCTTCACCACCTACGAAATCACTCCCGTCACTCCCTTCCAATACCCTTCCAGTGCCGGGCACGCCCAAAACATATGTGCATGGTTTGCCGGGCTCCCGCCACACCTCCCACATTTGTCCTCCACTCCAAAGAACCTGCTCAATCTTGCCCCCGTTATGTGTGCTCTATGTAGCACCTTAAATTGAATCAGGCTAAGCCTGGCGCATGAGGAAGAGGAATTTACCCTGCTTAGGGCATCAGCCCACATACCCTCCTCTATCTCCTCCCCTAATTCTTCTTCCCACTTTCTTTTTAGTTCGCCCACCGACTCCTCCCCCTCTTCCCTCATCTCTCTATAAATCTCTGACACCTTGCCCTCTCCGACCCACACCCCTGAAAGCACCCTGTCCTGTATTGTATCCCCTGTGTCGGGAGCCGTGGAAATTCCCTCACCTGTTGTCTAGTAAACGCCCTCACCTGCATATATCTCAAGAAATTCCCCCGGGGTAACTTATACTTTTCCTCCAGTGCTCCCAAGCTCGCAAAAGTCCCATCTATGAATAAATCTCCCACCTTCCTAATTCCCAACTGGTACCAGCTTTGAAATCCTCCATCCATTCTTCCTGGGGCGAACCTATGGTTGTTCCTGATAGGGACCCCACCAGGGCTCCCCGCACCACTCTCTGTCGCCTCCACTGTCCCCATACGTTCAGTGTTGCCGCCACCACCGGGTTCGTGGTGTACCTTTTCGGTGAGAACGGTAGCGGCGCCGTCACCAGCGCCTCTAGACTCGTCCCTTTACAGGACCTTCTCTCCAGCCTTTTCCACGCCGCTCCCTCACCCTCCATCATCCATCTACGTATCATTGCCACATTGGCGGCCCAATAATAATCTCCCAAGTTCGGTAGTGCCAGTCCTCCTCTGTCCCTACTGCGCTGAAGGAACCCCCTCCTTACTCTCGGAACTTTCCCTGCCCACACAAAGCTCGTAATGCTCCTATCTATTTTATTTAAAAAGGTCCTGGTGATTAAAATAGGGAGACATTGAAATACAAATAAGAACCTCGGGAGGACCATCATCTTAATTGCTTGCACCCTGCCCGCCAGCAATAAAGGCTGCATGTCCCACCTCTTAAAGTCCTCCTCCATTTGTTCTACCAGCCGTGTCAGATTAAGTCTGTGCAAGGTTCCCCAGCTCCTAGCGATCTGAATCCCCAAGTATCGGAAGTTTCTTTCCACATATAATTCACTCTTCCCCATGTTTAACCTATACCCCGAAAATTCCCCGAACCTCCTCAAGATTCGCATAACCTCTATCATCCCCCCCGCTGGGTCCGACACGTATAGCAATAGGTCATCCGCGTATAACGAGACTCAGTGTTCTTCTCCCCCTCTAGTCACCCCTCTCCATTTCCTGGAGTCTCTCAGCGCCATGGCCAGAGGTTCAATTGCCAGCGCAAACAACAATGGAGACAGCGGGCATCCCTGTCTTGTTCCCCTATATAATCGGAAATACTCCGATCTATGTCGACCTGTAACTACGCTTGCCGTCGGTGCCCCACAAAGTAGTCTAACCCAGCGAATAAATCCGTTCCCAAACCCAAACCTCCTTAACACTTCCCATAAATACTCCCACTCTACCCTATCAAATGCCTTCTCTGCGTCCATTGCCGCCACTATCTCTGCCTCCCCCTCTACTGAGGGCATCATTATCACCCCTAATAGCCGTCGCACGTTAACATTCAATTGTCTCCCTTTTACGACCCCTGTCTGATCTTCGTGCACCACCCCTGGGACACAGTCCTCTATCCTCGATGCCAGCACCTTTGCTAGCAGTTTGGCGTCCACGTTCAATAGTGAAATAGGTCTATAGGACCCACACTGCATCGGATCTTTGTCCCTCTTCAAAATTAGCGATATCGTCGCCTCCGACATTGTCGGGGGTAGTGTCCCCCCTTCCCTGGCCTCATTGAACGTGCTCGCCAACAAGTCCACATATTTTCTGTAGAATTCCACCGGGAACCCGTCCGGCTCCGGGGCCTTCCCTGCTTGCATGCTTCCCAGTCCCTTAATAACCTCGTCCACCTCAATCGGCGCCCCCAGGCCTGCCACCGCCTGCTCCTCCACTTTCGGGAACCTCAACTGGTCCAGGAACTGCCGCATCCCCTCCTCTCCCTCTGGGGGCTGAGACCTATACAGTTCTTCATAAAAGGTCTTAAACACCTCATTTATCTTTCCTGCCCTTCGCACAGTGTCTCCCCTTTCATCCCTAATTCCTCCTACCTCCCTCGCCGCTGCCCTCTTTCGCAGTTGGTGCGCCAACAGGCGACTAGCCTTTTCCCCATATTCATACCTCCTCCCCTGTGCCTTCCTCCACAGTACCTCCGTCTTTCTGGTGGTCAGAAGGTCAAACTCGGTCTGGAGTCGTCTCCTCTCCCTGTACAGCTCCTCCTCCGGGGTCTCTGCAAATTCCCGGTCCACCCTTAAAATCTCCCCCAGTAATCTATCCCTTTCCTTGGCCTCTGTTTTCCTTTTGTGGGCCCCAATAGAAATCAGCTCTCCTCTGACCACCGCTTTTAGTGCTTCCCAGACCACTCCCACAGGGACCTCGCCGTCGTCATTGACCTCCAGGTATCTCTCGATACACCCCCTCACTCTTGCACACACTCCCTCATCCGCCATCAGTCCCACATCTAATCGCCAGAGTGTTCTCTGCTCCCTGTCCTCTCCTACTTCCAGGTCCACCCAATGTGGGGCATGATCCGAAACCGCTATGGCTGAGTATTCAGCTTCTTCCACCCTAGAGATCAACGACCTTCCTAAAACAAAAAAATCTATCCAGGAGTACGCTTTATGGACGTGGGAGAAGAAGGAATACTCCCTAGCCCTGGGTCTAAGAAATCGCCATGGATCCACTCCCCCCATTTGGTCCATAAACCCCTTAAGTACCTTGGCCGCTGCCGGCCTTCTTCCAGTCCTTGAGCTGGATCTATCTAGCCCCGGGTCCAGCACCGTATTGAAGTCCCCTCCTAAAATCAAATTTCCTGCCTCCAGGTCCGGAATACGCCCCAGCATCCGTCTCATGAACCCCGCATCGTCCCAATTTGGGGCATACACATTAACCAACACGACCTCCATTCCCTCCAGCCTACCACTCACCATTACATATCTACCTCCACTATCTGCTACGATGTTCTTTGCTTCAAATGCTACCCGTTTCCCCACCAAAATGGCCACCCCTCTGTTCTTTGCGTCCAGTCCTGAGTGGAACACCTGTCCCACCCATCCTTTCCTTAGCCTAACTTGGTCGGCCACCTTTAGGTGCGTCTCTTGGAGCATAACCACGTCTGCCCTTAGTCCTTTCAAATGCGCGAGCGCTCGGGCCCTTTTTATCGGTCCATTCAGGCCTCTCACGTTCCACGTGATCAGCCTCACTGGGGGGCTACCTGCCCCCCTCCCGTGTCGACTAGCCATTACCTTCTCTAGGCCAGTCCCATATCCCGCCTCCGCGCTCCCGCTTGCTCCCCCAGCGTCGCATTCCGCCCCCGACCACCCTCTCTTTAGCCATTTCCTTTTGGATTTCCGCAGCAGCAACCCAGTTGTCCCCCCGCTAGATCCCTAACTAGCTTGATTGCTCCCCCCATATCACTTCCGTAAGTCAGCTGACTTCAACTGACCCCGGCTACTCCTGCTCGCTCCTCAGCCCCCCCGGTGTAAGGGAACTCCCATCCGCCTTGCGCCTGTTTTCCCGCCTTATTCTTTCTGGCGCGGGAACATCCCTTTACCTGATCCGCCTCTTATGGCGCAGCTCCCTTTCCCCTCCCCCTCTCCTTCCCCATTCTCTGACTATGTCCCGCCTCTCCCCCCCCCTCACCGGCGCCCACATTTCCCCAGTGTCCCCCCCCTTCCCTGTTTACTTCTCGATTAACTTTCACCATCCCATTAACAAAAACAATAATAACAACAATAACAGTTCCCTGCAGCATCAGTCCCTCAGTTCCGGTCCAGTTTCTCTTCATTGATGAAGGACCATGCTTCCTCCGCCGTCTCGAAATAGTAGTGTCTCTCCTGATGCGTGACCCATAGTCTTGCTGGCTGCAGCATCCCAAACTTCACCTTCCTTTTGTACAACACCTCTTTGGCTCGGTTGAAGCTCGCCCTCCTTCTCGCCACCTCCGCACTCCAATCCTGGTAGATCCTTACCACCGCATTCTCCCATCTGCTACTCCGCACCTTTTTAGCCCATCTCAGGACCTCTTCTCTGTCCTTAAGGCGGTAGAATCGCACGATTATCGCCCTCGGTGGTTCTCCCGCTTTTGGTCTTCTCGCCGGGATCCGATTTGCCCACTCCACCTCCATGGGGCCCGCAAGGCCTCAGCACCCATCAGTGAGCTCAGCATCTTACTTGCGTACGCTCCACAGTCCACTCCTTCCACACCCTCCGGGAGACCTAGTATCCTAAGGTTCTTCTTTCGCGCTCCATTTTCAAGGGCCTCAATCCTATCAGCACACTTTTTATGAAGTGCCTCGTGCGTCTGAGTCTTGACCGCCAGGCCCAGGACCTCGTCCTCAATACCTGATACCTTCTGCTCCACCACGCGAAGTTCAGTCTCCTGGGTCTTTAAAGTCTCCTTAAGCCCCTCAATTGCCTGTAACAACGGGGTCATTACCTCCTCCTTCAGCAGGTCCACGCACCGTCTCACCACCTCGTCCTGCTCAGGCCCCCATGTCACCTGTGGTTTCTCCGCCGCCATTTTGTTCCACTCCCTCTGACCTTCTGGCTGCAGATTCTTCGGGCTGCAGCCGCTGCCGCCGGTTTTTCCTTCCGTCGTTCGGGGGGGGGGACTCCCTTCCCTCGCGCCTCGCACCGGGTTTTACGGCCGTCCAAGTCCCCGTTGGGGCTCTTAAAAGAGCCCGAAGTTCCGTCGGAGCTGGAGCCGCCGAAACGTGCCGCTAGCAACCGCTAGCAACCCTGCCGCAACCGGAAGTCTTTCGCTAGAGTTAAACAGCAGGCTACCATGTACGGCCTGGAGGAAAAGGAGCTAGTGCGGCTCACAGTTTTAAGCCTCGACCCTTCAGTCGTGGCATCCCTTCCCGACCCACAGAACGTAGGAGGAGGCACCCTACAAGAAATGCACACAGTGATTCTGGATACGATCGGCTACAACCGAGGAGACCCGGTAGAAGGCCTAAACAAGTGTAGGCAAAAGAAAACCGAGCACAGCGTTTGCTGGACGCTTGTGGATACATTTCACAGCAGTTTTCGGAGAATTTGCCCGTGCCCATTTGTCCGCAGATAATATGGCCAAATGGACTCGAAGCCTAGTCTCTCATGCGACAGAGGCAGGACAGAGAGCTTGCGCAAATTATGACCCCTCAGACAAGGCCCACAAAGAGAAATGGGTTTTGAAAAGATTGTCCCGCGCTTGGGAACAATCCGTTCAAGGCAAAACCGCATTTGCAAAACCAGAGGAAGAGCAGGCAGACATGAATCCAGTCAGGATGCACCAGAACCCTGCATGGGTAAATGAGGGCAGGAACATCCCACCACAACCCAAATCCCAGGAATGTTACAACTGTGGACAATTAGGTCACTATGCACGAGAGTGCAATGCGCCCCAAAAGCAGCAGAAAACCCAACAGACAGGCACCCTAAATAAGAATAGGGCAAAGCCAATCCATAACGTTAGCGCCCATTCAGAGAACGCAGACATGAACTGCACCGACTGACGGTGTTCGGGCTCCCCAACTTGGGTCTGCGATGCCCTTTGGGACACGTCCGGTAGACCGGTCGTAGCAGGCAAAATCCGGGGACACCCCGTAGAATTTCTTTGGGACACAGGAGGGTCCCGCACCCCACACAATTCCTCCACGATGTCTTAGTGAGACACGTGGCCCACAACAGACACCATCACACTCAGCGGCTTTACAGGTCATTTACAACAAGTACACATCACAGCCTCTGTAGCGATACAAATAGGGAACATTACGACTAAACACCCCGTAGTTTTGGTCGATCTACCCCAGACAGCTGAACACATCCTAGGAATCGATTTTATGAGCTCCCACAATCTCTCTTTTGATCCGGTTAATAAATGTGTGTGGAGAATGGCAAAGGCAGCATGAGCCCCCGCCACGTTCACAGTTGGAGACTATGAAAACAGAATTAGCTCAGTAGGAGACTTCTGGTTCGACCCTCCAGCCATTAGTCAGGACAAACAGGTTAGGGAAGTCCTGCAGCAACACAAAGCAGCATTTGCACAGCACAAGCATGACTGTGGCAAGATAGCTGGCTTGGTGAACATTACAGATCCCGACCCCAGACCCCAAAAGCAGTACGGTTTTCCCCAAGAAGCAGAGGGAGAAATATCTAGGTAATAGAGAGTCTGCTTGATAAAGGTGTACTCCGATCAGTAGCCTCCACGAACAATGCACCAATTTGGCCCGTCAGGAAACCCGATGGATCATGGCGACTGACCATTGATTACCGGAAACTGAACAAAGTAACCCCAGTAGCAGCCCCCACCGTAGCCACGAGTCCCGAGACCATGCTCAAACAGGGACCCCAGTCAAAGCTTTTTTCGGTTTTGGACATTAGCAACAGCTTTTGATCCATTCCATTGGATAAAGTGTGCCAATATAAATTCGCCTTTACATTCCAGGGACAACAATATACCTGGACGTGCCTTCCACAAGGCTTCCACAATTCCCCCTCCATTTTCCACCGACAGCTGGCCTAGCAAAATTTTCCCGACCAGAATGTCTGGTCCAGTATGTAGATGACTTGCTACTACAGACCGATACAAAGGGAGAGCACATTTCGCTTCTTGCCGAACTCCTAGGACTCCTAAAACAGATTGGATGTAAAGTCAACCCCAAGAAGGCCCAGATTTTGCAGGAAAAAGTGATTTACTTGGGTACAGTAATCACTCATGGTAAACGCGAGATCGAGCAAAAGAGAATTGATTCGATCGTCAAATTGCCCCTTCCCCATAATGTCTCAGCCCTCTGGTCATTTTTAGGACTGGTTCGCTACTGCGGAAACCATATCGACGGTTTTGCCACGAAAGCAGCGCCCCTATCCGACCTTCTCAAGAAAACAGGCACCTTGGGAATGGCTTCCACAGCACACTGATGCCGTGGATGCTTTAAAGAGAGCCCTCAGCACAGCCCCCCGCATTACAGGTCCCAGATCCACTTTCTCCGTACGCAATTGAAGTTGCAAGCACTGACCGAACCCTTTCGGCCGTGCTCCTCCAGGAACACCATGACCAATTACGCCCCGTGGCATACGCCTCACGCGTGTTAGACCCTGTCGAGCAAGGATTTTCTGCCTGCGACAGGCACCTGCTCGCAGTTTTTTGGGCAGTACAGTACTTCGCCTACATTACAGGACTCAACCCCATCACCATTCTCACGGAACACACCCCAACACAGCTATTACTAGACGGTCGACTTAAAGATGACACAGTCGGCCAAATCCGCGCAGCCCGTTGGACCCTTCATTTACAGGGACGGGGCATTACATTTAAAAGAACCAAGACCCACACTTTCCTAGCCGATAATTTGCAATATGCAGGTACGCCACATGAGTGTGAGATCATCACCACAAAACACAACACAGGCCCATTTATGCCTAAGTCACCTCCCAGGAAAGCAGGTAATACACCCCAGGGACCCCAGCCCACGGACACGTGCGCACCCCTGAAGATTTATGTAGATGGCTCCTCCACAGTTTTGAATGGAAAGAGAATCACCAGTTGCGGCATTTCTGTAGAGGACGCACAGGGATGCGCCCTTGACGAGATTTCATTAAAGTTGCCAGGACATCTAGGCTCGCAGGCAGCAGAACTGGCAGCCAAAGCTTACATTGTAGACCACACCGACTCGTTTCCGACCCCAGCAGACATAGATTCGGACAGTTTGTATGTCTGTACTAGTTTAACGGAATTCCTACCCCTGTGGGAAATTAGAGGATTTGTTTCCGCAGACGAAAAGCCCATACCCTCAGCCCCATTACTCCGGCATATCCTAGAGACAGCTAAAAATAGGAAATATGGTATAATTAAGGTTCGCAGTCATCACTCCCCCCCGCCGCCGCCCCGGTAACGTTAAAGCAGATGCCCTAGCGAAGGCAGGTTCCAGGCATGATTACTTTTGGAACCCCCCCCCCCCCCGAGAGCACCCCAGTACACGCGGTTCAGAAGGAAGATGAAAAACACTGGGAAGTTTTAAAAGGAACCTTCCCAGCTCCGTACGATAAGTTTAAGAACGCAATAACCACACATGACGGTGTGATCCTGAAAGACGGCATTTATGTAGTTCCCAGCCAGGACAGGAACCAGATCATTTGTCAGTTCCATGACAATCATGGACACCAGGGCATTGAACGCACCCTAACCCACCTCAGACCTCTCTGCTGGTGGCCTGATTTAAAAGCCAATGTTACTCACTGCATTAAAAATTGCTAGATCAGTGCCCAGAACAATCCGGACAGATATGCATGAAAGGCTCAGTTTAGTCACACCCGCCCTGTTAATGGCCCCTGGACGAATTTGCAGATAGATTACATAGGACCCCCTACCCCCTGCAGAAATGTTTATAAGTATGTGTTGGTGGTCATCGACACCTTCACAAAATGGGTGGAAGCTTTTCCATCGAGAACGAATACGGCCAAGACAACAGCTAAAATCCTAACACAGCACATCTTTACAAGATGGGGCCTCCCATGCAGTATAGAGTCCGATCAAGGCTCCTATTTTACAGGACGAGTAATGAAGAACGTCCTCACAATTTTTGGAATTAGGCAGAAGTTTCACATAGCATACCACCCCCAGTCAAGCGGCATTGTAGAGAGGATGAGCAGAACTCTAAAAGCCACTCTCAGGAAAATGGTGCAACAGAACAACAGCATCTGGGATTCAGTTCTCCATTGGCTTTAATGTTCCTACGAAACACGGTATCCATGTCCACAGGATACACCCCCCACACCCTCATGACCGGACGCCCCATGAAAGGGACAGAGTATTTATTAGGACTAGATTTGGCCAGCCCCGCAGTCACCGTCCTCACCTAAGAAAATGCTGCACATAGTTACTTGAGAATATAAAGGCAGCCCTGCTCGCAGCAGCTGTGAGACTTCGGACCAGGAGGAAACAAAGCAAGGCTTGTTTCGATAAAACGGTACACGCCACCGAGTTTGTAGTAGGGCAGCAAGTGATGCTTTCCCGATACAACCCCAGTTCATTCCTTTCCCCCAAATTTTCCAGACCGTTCTCCATTTCGGACAAAGTCAGCCTCTCGGTATACAAGATCACATATCCCAACGGCAAGTCTGCGTGGTTTCACATAAACTAGCTTAAGGCTTATGGCTCGCAGAACAACCATGCACACCACATCTTGCAGCAGCAGATGAGCACGCCCCGCCCACAGATGACGCATTCCTACCCTCTCCCAGCCAGTCCAGCCCGTCCTCAGACACATCTTCAACTCCACCCCCAGAGGCACGACTCCACCTCTCCCTTCCTTCAACCGACAGCGACAGTGATAGCGATAGCAATGACGACAGCCACAGCACACCACGTTATGATTATACCCCTGTACCAGGCCCCATTCCCAGCGAATCCGAGCACGATTCCAGTGACCTCTTCGAAATTACGTACATCAAGGCCCCTGACCCAGGCCCCTGACCCAGACCCACCGCCCGACGATTACGGATTAAAAACTAGTAGCTCCAACCTCGACACACGATTCTGGCTCCGAGACAATTCGCTTAGGCTCATCTGGAATGATGAGATGGATCCCAATTCGCCCCAAGCAGCTTTAGTCAAACTACTCCAGTCAACAGTATGGCAACCAGGAGAAGATGATGACATAGAGTCTGCCTAAACTCCCACCAAGCGAATCCCTTTGCGACCCTGTTCGCTACTGAGCAATGAGGTGTCCACATGATGGTAAAAAGGAACCGATGGAGAGATACGGTGCCCTTTCTGATGGAACCTGCACCATGCTTGTAACGTATGTTTGTTTGTTCATTTAATGTACATGTTAAATGTTATTTGTGATTTTAAAAGTTTTCATGGCCCCACGCCACCACACTTTTAACGCCCACTGGCAGTTAATGGAACAAGTTTGTCAACAGACAACCGTTCAGAGGAACTAGTTTGTCGACAGACACCACTCATAGCTACTCTCCTGATTCAATCACGAGAGGCAACCCCCACGATGACCACTTTCTTACCCGTTCTTGCCGGTCGCTCAGGCAGTGGAGAAACTGCACTGGTCCCAGTCCTGCCTGAGGACGCCCCTCTGGTCAGCTAAGCTCGGGTAGAGCACAAACGGCACTGATCAACGTCCTACCTGGGGATTCCACCCATTTCTTACCCGCCGCGGCCCATACGCACCCCATTTTGGCTTGTTACGTTCAAAATTCTTTTGTTTGTTTCTGGCGACCCTTGGGTTGCTTCCGTATGCTATTTACATCCTCAAACACTAGGATGGTAGATCGCACAGGCTACGAGACGGCTCGCACTGTGTCAGTATTTTTCTCGGATGTCTTGTCCAAATATTCGTTTTTTTTAAAATGAGGGAGTCACAGATGGTGACCAATTATAATGGGTAATTGGCAACAAAGGACGGACAGACAGACATACGAGATCTTAAGCAAGATAATAACCTATATTCTGCTTGTGTCCATAGAACTCCGGAACCTCGGGGACCCCTGAGGAAGAAAAAGAAGAAGACCGACAAAAGGAAAGATGAAGACAACCTTCATGTTTTTCACCTGGATCTTAGCAGGATCCCTTCAGTTGCGCGCGGACGCTACCCCCCCCTAACCCCTACCACACAGGCCATGAATGATTCCCACCCCTGCCATACACTGTACCCCGAGATAGTTACCCCCGAGACAGTTACCGATACCCTGACCGGGTGTGACAGGTTTATCACCTGGTATTCACTATCTTACATAGTAGAAGCACTCTTAGTACTGGCGATACTCTGCAGTATCATGCAGACACTTAGACTCAGGAAATGGCGAAGGAGAGCCTCCCGCTCTCGCACCCCGGTATACACGTTTAGGTCCCCTATTTTCGGACTCCAACAAACCTCCCAACCCCTTTAAGTGAATTAAAGTGCATCCGTTTTTCTTTGTGTGTTTTGTTCGTTCAATAAAGAAATGTAAACCTCTGTGCTTGACTGCCAAGCCAGAGAAACTTGTGTTGCTGCTATTTGTACAGTTTAAAGTGTTGTAGATTATTTTTGATTGTTTGAGTGAGGATAGTTTTTTGAGGATCGTTAGAGGTTCCAGTTTTTTATTTTGTAATGCATGCCTGAATGTCATAGCGCCCCGTAGAATTTTATAATGATGTATATGTAAAATGATTTTAGGTAAAATTGTGATTCATAGGATAGGGCAGTGTAGAGCCCGTGAAGTGCCTATGGGTGCCCCGCTTGGTCAGAGAACGAAGAAAACGCGGTAATGTGATCCTTTACGCTTCGCGTTGAGGATCACAAGGAGGGTGTGTTGCCATCTGGGATGGCCACTTCCCAATTACAAAATTGACACTTTGCAAAGATTGCAGGGAAAATGGACAATACTGAGAAAACAAGCAGGTTCAGGGTTTGTCTGCATATTGGAGCCGCAGCTCCCAGACAAGACCAAAACGGCAAAGCCATTAGCATACTAATGGCCCATCTCCGGGAACAAAAGAGTAACATTTGAGTAACCGATACTAAGGCATCACCCCGGCGCCAGAGGAGACCAGAACAAAGCAGGCCAACGGCCACCTCGGACACACCCAGCCATCAGGGCACCCACCCCTTTATTGGATGAAATCGATAGGAACGATCGAAAACGGCCCAATTGATTGGGGCCAAGTTCAAGGCCCGCCCAAAAGTGCACGAAGCCCCTTTTGGGTATAAGAAAGATCCCCCAAGAGAGAATCGTTCTCTTGGCTCCGGCTCTCACTGAGGAGAGACCTGCCCAACAGCTGCACCAGAACAAGTAAGTCCAAGATCAACGCACGCTACCAGACAGACTACCTTAGCTGTTCCCCTTCACCACTTCGACCCCAGCAACCTAAGAACAGAACAACGGCCATTGTTCCTCTGACTGAGTGGGCGCCCAAAGCTAAGTATTGGCTTTAGCAGT
Source organism: Scyliorhinus torazame (assembly GCF_047496885.1). NCBI lineage: Eukaryota > Metazoa > Chordata > Chondrichthyes > Carcharhiniformes > Scyliorhinidae > Scyliorhinus > Scyliorhinus torazame. The sequence goes on along the minus strand of NC_092735.1, from coordinate 24,737,381 downwards.
AGTGATAGTTTGTAGTATTTGTACATGAGTAGATTTAACTGTGTGTGTAAATAAATAAGCATTTGACTTTGAACTAACTAATTGGTGTATCGAGTCTTTGATCAGTATTCGGTTTGAACCTTGTGGCGGTATCGAAAGATACCTGGGGACTCTTGAGCAAAACGTAATTAGAATTAAGGAAGGCGACCACATTGACCGCCATATTCAGAGCCAAATAAAGAGAAAAACAAATAGCAACAGTGTGGAGTTTGCACATTCTCCCCATGTCTGCGTGGGTTTCACCTCCACAACCAAAGATGTGCAGGTTAGGTGGCTTGGCCACACTAAATTGCCCTTATTTGGAAAAAATATATGATTGGGTAGTCTAAATTTATAAAAGAAAATCTAGTTGTAGTCTTGATATTAGAGTTTCAGTAAATCATAGGGTGGCACGGTAGCACAGTGGCTAGCATTGTTGCTTCACCGCGCCAGGTACCCGAGTTCGATTCCTAGCTTGGGTCACTGTGTGGAGTTTGCATGTTCTCTCCATTCTGATGGGGTTTCGTCCGGGTGCTCCTGTTTCCTCCCAGAAGTCCCGAAAGACGTGCTTGTTAGGTGAATTGGACATTCTGAATTCTCCCTCTGTGTACCTGAACAGACGCCGGCGTGTGGTGACTGGGGGATTTTCACAATAATGTCATTGCTGTGTTAATGTAAGCCGACTAGTGACACGAATAAAGACTTATTATTAATAGTTAGCATGTTACAGTTTCCTACAGCCATGTGTTAGCAACCAACCGTGCAATCATAGAGTCTGCCCTTTGAATTGTATGGAATGAACTCCTGGGGGGAGAAATCTATTGCCCCTTGCCGCAGTGGCAGAAATTTGAGAAAATTAATTAATAATCGTGTGTGAAGTCATTAAAATATAGTGACTCAGTTGAATTTTTTGTTCTCATCCAGTTTTTGGAACCAAATATATCAAGTGGACAGCGCTGTATTTTATAACCAGCGAGAGTCGTGTTTCTGGGACACAATTAATATTAGCTCACTTTCTTTGCACAGAATCCCTAAAGAGACGAGGATGACTCCTTTGTGTTGGGTTCAATTTAGAGACGCTCCCTAAGGTCTTTGCTTTGTGTTGTCGTGGCAGCAGCCATAGCCTGCCTTCCGATTGGTCTTCTTAGGAGTCGGTGCTATAAGCACATCAAATGCAGTCAAACTAGTTTGCAGAGTGGTTTGAGCTTGCTGTGTTACAGAGGGGGGACACTTTGCACATGCTATTGTGCCGGGTGTGGGGATTTTGTTTTGTTTGTGTTGGTTTCCTCCAATCTGGCGGTGTAGTAAAATAATAGGGGGGCCCTGGAGCAGTGCAGGATGGTCCTACAGGCTGTAGGGAAGGCACTGGGCTACAAGAAAAGGTAAGAAAGTAAGAGGGAAAGGCAAAAATTGTTTCGGGGAGCGTGCCGCTGAATTGGAGCGAATGCCCTTGCGAACTTTGAATCAGACCGCAGATCCTTGGGGTCCCAAATTTCTACCCTACCCGCACTGATCTGAGTAGTGCAGCATTAGCACAGCCTCCTGATCTGAGAACTTTCAACTGAAGTGTAAAACTGTTTTGTCTTCTCTGCTTTTTTCAGTTATTTTAAAGTACCGCAGCGAAAGGGAACAGGTTCAACGAAGTCAGTTTCTGCCCATCTAACCATAACATGCTGGGCAAAACTTGTAACTTGGGGATAATCTGTTGACCACGCTGTTAAATTGTATACTGTTGGACGGCCGGTTAAATGGTCCGCGCTGTGTTTGCTGGTAGGTATTTTGAAACGGTTTACTATCAGAATAGCCCAAACAAGAGGCGCACACATTTTAGGAATGCTGGATGATGCAGTAGTGTTGACACCAGGTGAGTGCACCGTCTCATGAAGCATTTCACAGTTGTTCAGCCATCTGGGTAGTTAAAAAAAACCACGCATTTTACCCAGGTGGGAGAAATCGACTGGGGTTCTTGTTCCTGATGAACGCCAAAGATGTATATACAAGGTGGTGTCAGATGAAATAAAAACAGAAAATGCTGGGAAAACTCTGCAAGTCTAGCAGCATCTGTGGAGAGAGAGAGTTAATAAGATATGACTTCCTCTGTTTGTATTTCGGATCTCTAGCATTAGCAGTATTTAGCATTTATTTTGATAGCTGTTTAGTCTTCTGACACTTTCAAAGATCATGCGAGTAGTGGGCACTTGGGCAAATATTGGAAGGTAGCAATCATTAGGAGTAGACAGGACAAGGACAAAAAAGTTCAACTTTATAACCTGTCTTGAGGTTTCACACGTTAAAGTTAGTGACCGGATTTATGGCCGTTTTTAAAATTTTACCAATCCAGTTTCCCTCATCTGAAAGCATAAATTCTTGCAAGATTAGAGTTCCCATGGGCATCGAGCCTTTCTTAATTTCCGAGCCGAGACAGCAAGTGCAGTCATGCTTTTTAACGAGACATGGCGTTACAGACGAGCCTTCTCCGGTCCTACTGCCCAATTACTAGGGCCGAGAATGGAAGCCCCCAGCCAGATGACCTGTTTCTAATCCAGAAATGCTGAGGCCAGCTGGAGAATCCACACTGTGACCCTGGCTGGGATGAGCGAGCTCAGCTCAAACTGGCAGTGGAATCTGAGAGTTTAGTGGTTTGTACGGCTCCGGTGCACTCCATTTTTACTGCGTTGTCAAGACATTTGGCACTATTAACTGCCACTTTTTGAAGCGTGCCAAATAGTATTTATGGGGTACTTGTATACTGTTTCATATTGTACACAGTGCTTCCTTTCTGCTGCCAGTAGTCCATTGTGTGTTGAGGGATATTCAATATTACTTTGCAAGGGGGAGAGAAGCTGACCAGAATCTGGGTTTCCGTAGAATACTATTCTTTGTTTCATTGCTGTGTTCAAAGACCTGGATTTTTAGTAAAATTACAGGCCTAGATAGTGAATAACTTTAGTAAATCTAATGGTAAATCTTACGCTATGCGTAAGTTACATTTTGGCAAGATTTTCCTGAAACCATACTTATGAAGTTTAAATTTAATTTTAATGCCATATAGCTGAAGGTAATTTGATACATCAAGGCAATATAGACATGTCTCTCTTAATCTAAAACTGGAGTATTATTATGCTGCAAAACCCTCCTCCCCTCTTTGATAACTCAAACTGGCCAAATAGGTTCGTACATATGAAACCATTGAACCAATTAAGCCCCTCATTTTTTTTCAGACAATCCCATCTACCTGTCACCTCACTTTATTTAGCAATCCCTTTTCTCCCCAAAACTCACCTAGCTGTCTCTCATCTGCTGCAATGGCCTCCCCGGTAACTTATTCAAAAATGTAACTGCCCGTTAGGTGAAAAGTTCCACGTGATGTCCTTCCTTGTTCTCCTGTGTTGCCTGGTGTTTGTGTCCTTCGCTCTAATTTGCTGGGATCAATTTCTTCATCATTCATTAGTTAAAGCAGCTCAGAAATGCAGACTTTGTTCCTCTTAAGATGATAATGGTTGTGGTAAAGAAAAGTTGGTAATATCAGTTTGAGTAGTTGTTCAGTGTTTGAAAGAGGTTGGGGGATTGGGTTCGAGATTGTGATACATTCACCAGCTTTGCAACAGACTAATCTCCTCAACTATGTTACACCTGTATAATGTATTTCATATGAGCTGTTAACCCAAGGAATGGAAATGGAAAATCACTTATTGTCACAAGTAGGCTTCAAATGAAGTTACTGTGAAAAGCCCCTAGTCGCCACATTCCGGCGCCTGTTCGGGGAGGCTGTTACGGGAATTGAACCGTGCTGCTGGCCTGCCTTGGTCTGCTTTCAAAGCCAGTGATTTAGCCCTGTGCTAAACAGCCCCTGTGGAGTACATCTAACCAAAATTCAAATTTGGGTGCAGTAACAGCTTTATTTCAAGTTATAGGAACTTGTCCGCTTTGACACCTGCCAAAGGCAAAGAACAAACTTCTGAAACAGCTGATAAAACCACCCCCCATTCCCAAATTGTGACCAGTGTTGCTAAACCTATTTGGCATATAGGAAAAAGGCAATATACATTGTGTAGTGTGCTGCTTCTGTGATATTCTCATTTTCAATTCTCCCCACAATCCATAATCACCAGTATGTCACCCTAATCTTGTACAACTCAAAGTGCTCTCTCCACCCACAGCCCACATTTGGAGTGACGGAATGTATAATTGGTTCCTTTTCCGCCATCTGAGAAGGAATATTGTGAAGATTTCACACACCCACCAAATTTTATCCTTTAATGAAATCCTAGTGACGACAGGCCATAATTTACCTATATTTAACTTAGACAGAATAACCCAGGCTGGAATATATAAATATATATATCCTCTTACATTCCAGATATTTTGCGAAGCTACTTTATACCAGCCACCCTCCTCCAAAGTTGCCTTGTAACATGCTCTTGCCTTGCCAAGCTTATGTGCCATTTTAGATTGGGTGGATTGGCCATGCTAAATTGCCCCAAGTGTCCGAAAGGTAAGGTGGCGTTACTAGGTTACAGAGATAGGGTGGAGGCATGGGCTTGGGTGCGCTTTCCAAGGGCAGGTGCAGACTCGATGGGCCGAATGGCCTCCTTCTGCACTGTAAATTCTATGATTTTCTCAAAATAATTGGAAACCATTAAAAAAAAATGGTTACAAAAAATCATATTTACTTTTTTTGCCAGATTATCTGTGACTTTTAGGTTGGGATCTTTTTATTCCGCTAATTGCGCACCCCGATCGTGGGTTTCCCGGCGGCATGGGGTGGATTCAGTGGGAAATCCCATTGACAAAAAGATCCCACTGCCGACCAACGGCAGACCGCCTCTCACTGCCAAGAAACACGTCACAGGGAGGCCAAAGAATCCCGTCCACTATTTCTCCACCAATTTCTTTTTCCCTGTTTTTCTCTCCTGAAAGATTTAAAAGGTTCAGATGTTTGGAATAGAAAATAACTCCTGTAGCACCACTTTTCAGGCATAAAACAAGAAGAAAGCTAAAGTATCTCTCGGCATTGATTCCACTGCTGCATTTGTGTGTCCGTTTTTATCTGCCGACGAATGGTAAATTTTAACTTTAGAAAGAATTAATATAAAAGCATTTTCTATGGAGCCAGAAAGCTCAGGAGGGCTTCCCCCCCATCATCATTTGAATTGAATTAAGTGGATGTATATCCTTTGAAGTTTAGATGAATGAGAGGTGAGCTCATTGAAGTATATGAAATTCTTTGTGTTTAACAGTTGGGCGTTGAGTGTCTGTTTCCACTGGCTGGAGAGTATAGATCTAGGGGTCATAGGGATAAGGGTTGAGCCATTTACTGCTGAAATGAGGAAACATTTCTTCACTTTGAGGGTTGTGAATGTTATTGGATACTAAGGGAATCAAGGGGATAGGGCATGAACGTGGAGTTGATCTGGAAGATCGGCCACGATCATTTTGAATAGTGAACCAGGCTTGAGGGACCGCATGACCTATTCCTGCAGCTATTTCCTACGTTCTTAGTCCTTGCGATCACTAACTGACCCCAGCAGTTGTTGAGCCAGCACCCATTTGGAATATATCTATACAATACTGACGGTAGAGGGCCTAAAATTGAATTTCCCCCTGGTCAAGCTACCTGTAGAGATGTGGCAGCTTGCACTGAACATGTAGATGAGGCCTTAGGGCCAATTCCTCAGTCTGACCAAAATAGTGGCCATTATCCTTATGTGGTTCTTGTCCACAAACTACTTGGGGATGGATGATGGTAGAGCATCCTGCCCATAAAGGCACACATATATGCACAGAGTTACTGGCTAGTGATCGGAAGCACCAACCCTAGTTAAGTCCCCCCCCCCCATCCCCTTTTTCTAGCAGAGCAGCACTGTGGCTAATTGTGATGTTTCTACCATATCCATAATGAATGAACTCAGTGGAGACTGTAGACTGTGCATGTTTTGATCCCTAGTTTTTTCAGCTGATCTCACTCATGTTGTTGGTAGGGATACAATTGGCTGCCTTGATATTCTGAGTTGGAGGAAAATCTGCCCGGTTTCTTACTGCTTATTACTGATAAGACAAGAGTATTGGTGTGAAGCCCACTATTTTGCTACCGCATCGCACCCTGCATCCCCACCCCTCGCCCCCAACCCCAGTTAGCTAGCTTACTGATTCAGACTGTTTAGGTTCAAATGAAGAATGGTCACCAGTGATAAGGAATGGGTTTAGAGACATTCCAATTAAATGTCTCATTTATGTTAAGTATCCAATAATTGACACATATGTAAAGAAACATCAGGTGGCCTTTGGGGAAGATGATGTGATGATAGAGTTTTGTACAGAGTTGTGTTGAAGGAAAATAAAAGTGTTTGTGAGAAGGAGCAGAACTTTGACTCTTTTTATACAACAGCAGCTAAATGTCTAACAACCAGATTAGGTACAAGAGGGGATGGAACCATAATCCATTGCAAGCCACCACCCTCAAATGAGAAGAGGCATAGATGGTTGATTAAACGAAAATTAATTTAAAAATCTCTGTTCTGCCCATTTACTTGTTCTAATAAGCTGCTGAGAGTGTTTATTGCCCCATCTCTGGAACAGTGCCTGACATTTGCAAAATGTAATGACAAAATGCTTTGAAATGTGAACATAAAAACATAAAAGGATTAATTCCTCTGTATTAAAACAACCAAATTCCCTCAAGGTGCGGACTTTTGTAAGATGCAAAAGGCACACTCTCCAGCCCTTCATGTGATTCCTGCAAAATTCCCTAACCCTCCAGGTAGTTAGTAAATCCTTTTGGCCAAGGCAGTTTTTGGCCCACGAGGTGGGTCTGGCCCAGGTGCTGTCTGGTAACTGACAGTAAGCAAGAAGTGGAGTAGACAAAAGAGGGGCTGAGAGTCAAACAGCGATGATTAATCGTGGAATGCAGCAAGCCTGAACTCGTATAGCTGAAACAGCCCCGGGGAAATCTGCACACTTGTGTTAACTAGCTGAAAACAATCTGCTCAAAAATATGTCTCTCTTAATTCATTTTTGATCGTATATTCTCTCTTTTCCGTTTATTCTTCTCTTTTCTCTTTCAACCTTGTTTAAAATCTTCCCTTGTTTGTTTTCCTCTCTTTTTAACCGTTGCAAAATGTAATGCCAAAAAGCTTTGAAATGTGAACTTGTAAAAATTTAACTATCCTCAAAAAGTCTGTTTTCCCCCCCCTTGAAATTATATCAGTGTGTTTCTAGAGAAGATGACAATATAAGAAATAGCAACAGCTAGCAATTATTCAGGAGTGGAGAGATAATAGGAATGGCTTTGGACAGTCCAAGTTGTTGAACCTAATCATCAAATTTTAATTGCTGCCTTGCTTTAAAATAAAATGCTCTTACGATGTTGCTCATGGGGAGTCGGGGAGCATTATAGTTGCATGGCAAATGGAACGAAGGGAACTGAGCAGCCAGATGAGAAATGTAACAGAGCTAGGAATCGCAAGTGTCAGAGTTGAGGTGGAATGGATGGAACAATGCAAAAGGCTGGAGTTGAACAAAATGGATTCCCTGTTGTCTTGGGAACCGAGAGTGTTATGGCTAGGGTTTAGAGAACCCCAAAGTGTATCATGGAGTTCACCTGACCCACAACTTTTAATAGATTGTCGTATGGGGAACACACGGCCCACTCTACAGGTGTGGTAGAGCAGAAATCGAAAAGTATTTTTTTAAAAGCAAAACAATGTTTATTCTATGAACTCCAGTTAACCTTTTTAAAACATACAATGAACATCTTAGCAACCATTAATTCAAATACAACCCCCAAAGAATACAACACTAAGTAATCCTTTAAGCTTTCCTTTTAACATCCATAAGACGGAAAACACCTTTCAACAGAAGCACATTAGGTTTACATTCACTACTGAGAACATTTATAATTCTGAATTCACCAAATGATCAAGAGATAATCTTTTGATGGCAGAGAGAACAACAGTACACCTGCTCTGTCTGGCTTCAGCTCCAACACTGAAAACGAAACTAAAACACACCCTGCAGCCTGCTCAAAAACAAAAGTAAAAGGCTGACAGACAGCCCAGCTCAACCCTCTCTCTGACATCACTGCAGTAGTAAACACCCATTTCTTAAAGGTACTCTCACTACAGATATTTATATACCCACCCATTTATAAACACCCATTTCTTAAAGGTACTCTCACTACAGATATTTATATACACACCCATTTATAAACACCCATTTCTTAAAGATACTCTCGCATGACGAGAGCAATAAGGCAAATAAAGATGCTGGAGCTCAGGCTGAAAGAAAAGAGATCAGTTCTGCGTAGCATGTCATCTGTTTCTATTATTATCTATTTCAGGCCATTGTGTAAAGCTAGTTATCAAAGTTTAGGAAAAAAAAGAATCTTGGAATACCAGCATTTATTGCCCATCGCTAGTTTCTCTTGAGAAGATGGTGAATTGCCTTCTCGAACCTCTGCAGTCTGAGTGGTGATAGCACTCCTGCTGCTGTTTACCCTTAGTGTCCAAATAAGATTGGGTGGGGTTATTGGGTTATCGGGATAGGGTGGATGTGTGGGCTTGGGTAGGGTGCCCTTTCCAAGGGCCGGTGCAGACTCGATGGGCCGAATGGCCTCCTTCTGCACTGTAAATCCTATGTCCCTCCAGATAGTGGAGGTCTGGGTGGTTCCACTATCAAAACAGCCTTGATCCAAGTACACAGTGGCGCCATGGTGCACCTGGTGGTCAATCAAACAATTTGCGGAGCAGGCTTGAGGGGAGAGATGCTCCTTTTTATTCCTGTTTTATGCTCTTATGTTCTTTGTCCTGAATGATGTTGACCTTAATTTCAAACTAACAATGTTTCTCTGTTTAATTCTTCAGACCTCCTTTAACTCAGAATTGGCAATGGGGTGAAAGCAGGATTTGCAAAAAGCAACTCCCAGTACATTCTGTGACGGTGCAGTACTACTAGATTGTAAAACATTTTTAGTATGTTCTGCCATATGCCCACCCCTACCTCTGCAGACTTGTACCCTGCCCCAAAGCTCCACAATGTATTGATGGATAGGAGCAGTCATGACTGCGCCCTGGAGTTGACATTTGCTGAGGAGCTTTTTCATTCAAGATAGCTGGGAACTGATACATTGATACAATAATATTAATTGGGGAATCTCAAATCAGGTTTGGACCTTAAGGAATTTTGAGAAAACATTGGGGCGGGATTCACCGTTTTGCCAGCAGTCTGGGGGTTTCCCGACGTCGGGAGCTGCCCCACAATGGGAAACCCCATTGACCGGCCGGCGTAACGGAGCATCCCGCCGGCGGGGTGAAGCAGAAATATGGCGCGGCGAATCCCGCCCATGTTCTTTTTAAAAAAAAAAAAAAAAAAGATTTCATTGTTCCGGCTTTGTTAAAATTCATTCTTTACAGGATGTGGGCTTCGCTGGCTAGGGCAGTATTTGTTACCCATCCTAATTGCGCTTAAGGAGGTGGTGGTGAGCTGCCTTCTTGAACTGTTGCAGTCCATGTGGTGTAAGTACACCCACAGTGCTACTATGGAAGGGGTCCCAAGGTTTTGACCCAGCGACAGTGAAGGAACGGCAATAGATTTCCAAGTCAGGATGGTGAGTGACTTGGAGGGGAACTTCCAGGTGTCTGCTGCTCTTGTCCTTCTAGGTGGTAGTGGTCGTGGGTTTGGAAGGTGCTGTCTAAAGAGCCTTGGTGAGTTGCTGCAGTGCACCTTGTAGATGGTACACATGGCTGCTACTGTGCGTCGATGGTGGAGGGAGTGAATGCTCGTGGAAAGGGTGGCAATCAAGTGGGGGCTGCCTTGTCCTGAGTGTTGTTGGAGCTGCACCAGGCAAGGGGAGAGTATTCCATCACACTCCTGACTTGTGCCTTGTAGATGGTGGACAGGCTTGGGGAGTCAGGAGGTAAGTTATCCCCCACAGGATTTCTAGCCTCTGACCTTCTCTTGTAGCCACAGTATTTATATAGCCAGTCCAGTTCTCCTTGCTAAATGATTTATTGCCTTTTGTAACTACTTGCCGCGCGTTTATTGATGATATTCCTTCCTGTTGGATGTTCTTTGTTACTGTTTTAAGAAAATTGCATTTGGTCCTGTTGGGTGGTAGTGTGTTGGATGCTTTGCCCCTGTGACATTGTGGCATTTTCTGGTGCGTTGAACAAGCAGTCCTCCCAATAAGATTTTAATTTGGTAAAACATTGTTAATTTTGCTTTGGATTTCCATTTCTTCCTACCCACCATGAACTCGTGTATCACAGGTAAATTCCTTAGTGGTAGTGGAAAAGACTCCTGCTTACGATGCTGTAGGGCAGCATGATAGCACACGTGGCTAGCACTGTAGCTTCACAGCGCCAAGGTCCCAGGTTCGATTCCCCGCTGGGTCATTTGTGTGGCATCTACACGTTCTCCCCGTGTCTGCGTGGGTTTCCTCCGGGTGCTCCGGTTTCGTACCACAGTCCAAAGACATGCAAGATTAGGTGGATTGTCCATACTAAATTGCCCTTGGTGTCCAAAAAGGTTAGGAGGGGTTAGTGGATTGTGGGGATAGGGTGGAAGTGAGGGCTTAACTGGGTCGGTGCAGACTCAATGGGCCGAATGGCCTCCTTCTGCACTGTATTTCTGTATGTATGTAATGACCTTGTGCAATGAAGTGAGCAGAACAACCAGAGTTTGTTTTTCTTTAAATGCATTTTTGTGCTACTGCATGGGGGCACGCTAATGCACGGCACCGCAAAAACGAATTGGCTCAGATACTGAACTCTCAATTTCAACCACATTGTTTTCAGATGATCCCTCATTTATTTTGTATTCTTTGAAAAACAGTTGCATAATTTTCAGAATCTACTTCTGTGTTTGTTTTTTAAGAGTTGGAATGCTGTGACATGTCTGATATGGGTAATTTACAATGCTTGGGAAAATTGCTTCTGTTTATGTGTAACCTCTTCACACCAGGGTTGCGTTATTGTAAAGGAGATCTGGGCGAGGAGACATGCACTAATGATGGAGGGAATTGCAATAATCATAGGGGAAAATGCCTACAAAATGGAGTTGGGAAAAGTGCCAACTCTGGTGGTCGTGTACTTGGCGGTATCTTCACAGGACCAGCATTAACATTATAGTTTGTCATGGTATAAATTGGAAATTGATTAGAGTCATGTAATCTAACCAGCGAACTCTCATTCTTATGGACACTATCAATGAGCTCTGTGCTGTTTATGACTAATGGCGGCGGGGCGGCGCAGTGGTTAGCACTGCTGCCTACGGCGCTAAGATCCCAGGTTCAATCCCGGCTCTGGGTCACCGTCCGTGTGGAGGTTTTGCCCCCACAACCCAAAGATGTTCAGGGTAGGGGGATTGGCCAAGCTAAATTGCCCTTTAATTGGAAAAAAATAATTGGGTACTCAAATTCTTTTTAAAATGACTAATGGCGGTAGACTAGGCTAACAGAGAACATCACTGACTTGTACCTAGAACATGTTTTATGATGTAGTGTTTGAAACCTATTTCTGAATTTATTTATAGTTTATCTTTTTCTCCCCCAGGAAGACTGCAAAATCAAAGTCAGATGAAAAACTTCCTTCGACTGAAGAGAAAAAGTTGTATCTGGAGGCAGAGTACACCTCAGCCCGAGTGTCTGATGCAGATTTGCCCATGCTCGTGAGCTTGCCCAGAGAAATCGACCAGAATGAATGGTTGGCCAATAACAGTGAGTAAACCTCACAATAAACTAAAGGTTCCCAGCGAGGGAATGGTATGGTGACATTGGTGCTTCAGGGTTAATGTTTGATTGGAATGGAGTTTATTCTCTACCAATTCTCCTTATAATGATTTCCTAGATATGTTCAGGCAAAGGCTAGCAGCGAGGGGAGATTTAAGTGAAATTGGGCGAGCCAGTCATCTTGTAGATGCTCTTGCAAATGCTTTTTAAAATAAATTTAGTGCACCCAATTCATTTTTTCCAATTAAGGGGCAATTTAGCGTGGCCAATCCACCTACCCTGCACATCTTTTGGGTTGTGGGGGCAAACACAGGGAGAATGTGCAAACTCCACACGGACAGTGACCCAGAGCCCAGAGTGCGGTGAATCATAACTCAGCCCAACGCATCACACAAGCTTGCCACCCCCACATTGATTCTGTATACACCTCCCCCTGCCTCAGGAAGGCAGACAGCATTATCAGAGACCCCTCCCACCCAGGCATTGCCTTCTTCCAAACCCTTCCATCAGGCAGAAGGTACAGGAGTCTGAAGACTCGCCCATCCAAAAGAACAAAGAACAAAGAAATGTACAGCACAGGAACAGGCCCTTCGGCCCTCCAAGCCCGTGCCGACCATACTGCCCGACTAAACTACAATCTTCTACACTTCCTGGGTCCGTATCCTTCTATTCCCATCCTATTCATGTATTTGTCAAGATGCCCCTTAAATGTCCCTATCGTCCCTGCTTCCACTACCTCCTCCGGTAGTGAGTTCCAGGCACCCACTACCCTCTGCGTAAAAAACTTGCCTCGTACATCTACTCTAAACTTTGCCCCTCTCACCTTAAACCTATGCCCCCTAGTAATTGACCCCTCTACCCTGGGGAAAAGCCTCTGACTATCCACTCTGTCTATGCCCCTCATAATTTTGTATACCTCTATCAGGTCGCCCCTCAACCTCCTTCGTTCCAGTGAGAACAAACCGAGTTTATTCAATCGCTCCTCATAGCTTATGCCCTCCATACCAGGCAACATTCTCGTAAATCTCTTCTGCACCCTCTCTAAAGCCTCCACATCCTTCTGGTAGTGTGGCGACCAGAACTGAACACTATACTCCAAGTGTGGCCTAACTAAGGTTCTATACAGCTGCAACATGACTTGCCAATTCTTATACTCAATGCCCCGGCCAATGAAGGCAAGCATGCCGTATGCCTTCTTGACTACCTTCTCCACCTGTGTTGCCCCTTTCAATGACCTGTGGACCTGTACTCCTAGATCTCTTTGACTTTCAATACTCTTGAGGGTTCTACCATTCACTGTATATTCCCTACCTGCATTAGCCCTTCCAAAATGCATTACCTCACATTTGTCCGGATTAAACTCCATCTGCCATCTCTCCGCCCAAGTCTCCAGACAATCTAAATCCTGCTGTATCCTCAGACAGTCCTCATCGCTATCCGCAATTCCACCAACCTTTGTGTCGTCTGCAAACTTACTAATCAGACCAGTTACATTTTCCTCCAAATCATTTATATATACTACAAAGAGCAAAGGTCCCAGAACTGATCCCTGTGGAACACCACTGGTCACAGCCCTCCAATGAGAAAAGCATCCCTCCATTGCTACCCTCTGCCTTCTATGGCCTAGCCAGTTCTGTATCCACCTTGCCAGTTCACCCCTGATCCCGTGTGACTTCACCTTTTGTACTAGTCTACCATGAGGGACCTTGTCAAAGGCCTTACTGAAGTCCATATAGACAACATCTACTGCCCTACCTGCATCAATCATCTTAGTGACCTCCTCGAAAAACTCAATCAAGTTAGTGAGACACGACCTTCCCTTCACAAAACCGTGCTGCCTCTCACTAATACGTCCATTTGCTTCCAAATGGGAGTAGATCCTGTCTCGAAGAATTCTCTCCAGTAATTTCCCTACCACTGAAGTAAGGCTCATCCAGTCATAGGACAGCTTCTTCCCCACAGCTACAAGACTCCTCAACAACTCCCCCTCGGACTTAACTGTTCCCTGTAAGAACACTTCACGACGCACTATGCTGCTCTTGCTAATGTATTTGCTTTGTTTGGCCCCTTGTTCCGCACTGTAACCAATCACTGTTTGTCGATATACCATTTGTCAATGTTCTCTGATGATTATTCTTTTGTCTACTATGTACGTACTGTGTACGTTCCCTCGGCCGCAGAAAAATAATTTTCACTGTACTTCGGTACATGTGACAATAAATCAAATCAAAATCAGAGCTGGGATCGAACTTGGCACCTCGGTGCCGTGAGACAGCAGTGCTAACCACTGCGCCACCTGATGCCCCGCTCTTGCAAATGTCCCAGTGACCTTCTAAGGAAGGTATTTGCAAAGGCCTGAGAGCAGATCAGTTGAATCTCTCCTTTTGTCCAGGACGTGGTGCTTGGTATAGAAAGCTCAAAAGGAGTGAGTGTAAATAGCTATAGATTAAATGCTGCCTTTAGTACTAATTTTCCTTAAAAAATATATTTATCATGGGATGCAGATGTCGCTGGCTAAATCAACGTTTTACTGCTCATCCCTAATTGCCCTTGGGAAGGTGGTGGTGAGCTGCCTTCTTAAACCACTGCAGTCCATATGGTGTAGGTACACCTACATTGCTGTTAGGGGGAGCAGTTCCAGGATTTTGACCCAGCAACAGTGAAGGAATGTCATAGTTACAAGTCAGGATGGTGTGTGGTTTTGAGGAGAAATTACAGGTCGTGATGTTCCCATATGTCTGCTGCCCATATCCTTTGAGGTGGTACTGCCTTCAGCCGCTCTGTTACTGCCTTCAGCCGCTCTGTTACTGCCTTCAGCCGCTCTGTTACTGCCTTCAGCCACTCTGTTACTGCCTTCAGCCACTCTGTTACTGCCTTCAGCCGCTCTGTTACTGCCTTCAGCCGCTCTGTTACTGCCTTCAGCCGCTCTGTTAGGAGATCTGTGTTTTCAGCGTCACATTCTCCCGTTATACCTTTTTCTTCCATAAACCACAAATCTTGACTGTGAGTCACTGGAGGGGGTCAGTAAAAGTATAACCAGTTTCTTGAGCAATCTGCTCTAGTAATGCATTCTTTACTCAATGATGGTACACCAGTCAAGACTGAACTGGAAACTCTCCGGCTCCCTCCTTCAGGCAGTGAAGCCATTAACGTGAAGTATTGATTTCCCATTCTTTTGCCTTGTACCATTGCGAACACTCCCATTAAAGACTTGTGCTTCATTCTTGACTTCAACATAATTCCTATAGGTTCAATAGACTGCCTCCACTGAGTTGTCAGTTGCATTGTAAATCGCTCTGCAGCCTCCGAGCACATTTACACAGACCGGAAAAATACTAATGCAGCCCTATTGACCTTGTGCTCATTGGCCGGCTTCTTGGGTATAAATACTCTGCACGGTGTGGCACTGAGCCATTCAGACCATTAGGTGCCAGGACTGATACTTGGGGTGTGCAAGGTTAGCTGGTGTCAGCCTGGTCGGTAGTAGATCTGTTGTTCTCAAGACTGTTTGCATTAAAAAGAGGAAATTCAGCAAGTCATGGATCCCTTTTAATACTAATCTTTATTATTGTCACAAGTAGGCTTACATTAACACTGCATTGAAGTTACTGTGAAAAGCCCCTAGTCGACACACCCCGTGCCTGTTCGGGTACACGGAAGGAGAATTCAGAATGTCCAATTCACCGAACAGCATGTCTTTTGGGATTTGTGGGAGGAAACCGGAGCACCCGGAGGAAACCCATGCAGACACTGGGAGAACATGCAGAAACCGCACAGACAGTGACCCAAGCGGGAATTGAACCCGGGACCTGAAGCAACATTGCTAACCACTGTGCTACCATGCCGCCCGGACTTTGGGAGAGGACAATATTCGGATCTGCTTTGATTCCTTCCACAGCTGAACAGCTTTCAGGTGCTGCAGACTCTTGTGTGGGAGAAGGCACTAAGAAATGCTGGTGCCCAACCCAAAGATGTGCAGGTTAGGTGGATTGACCAAGCTAAATTGCCCCTTAATCGGAAAAAAAAATGAATTGGGTACTCTAAATTTATAAAAAAGAAGGAAAAAAAAGAAATGCTGGTGCCCATGAAACCATCGTTTTCAGGGATGAGCGGGGGGGGGGGGGGGGGGGGGGGCAGGGCGACAGGGAAACCAGGGTGAGACATTGATTGCTGGTGTGTCATACGTTGAAAGTTCCCGGACAGAGACATTGGAGAGGATTACTCTCTAACATAGCGTGTGGAGAAATAGAAGAGATATAAAAACCATCAGAATCTCAAGCTTAAGATTCTAGTGTCAGATACCATTGTTGTAGTGCTACTTTTTAGATATAGGAGCAGCCATTGAAAATAAAGCAGGGCATTGTTATTACAATAATTAATTTAGATTGTACCATTGTCTCACACATGTGTTCCTAATTATTTTTGTTTTGATAGCAATGACATTCTTCAATCACATAAATCTGCAGTACAGTGCAATCTCTGAGTTCTGCACAGCAGAGACCTGTCCAGTGATGAATGCATGTAACATGTAAGTACTTAGCGTTATGCACTGTGTATTTTATGTACTTGAGTCTTTTTTAACTAGAACAATTCCCTACAGTGATCAACTTAAAAAAAAAAAAATTAAATGATCAACTTAAAAAAAAAAGAAAATGTTATTTCACGGGATATGTGTGTCATTAGCTGGGCCAGAATTTATTGCCCATCACTAAACTCCCCTGAGCAGGTCATGATGAGCTGCCTTCTTGAACTGCTTCAGTCCATGTGGCAGTATAGGTACGCTTACATGCTCGGGTGAGATATCCAGGACTTTGGCCCGGTGACAATGAAGGAATGGCGGTATACTTCCAAATGGCCTGGAGGGGAAGTTGCAGGTGGTGGTATTCCCATGTGCTTGCTGCCCTTGCACTTCTGGGTGATAGAGGTCGCGGGTTTGGAAGGTACTGTCGAAGGAGAATTGCTGCAGTGCATCTTGTAGATCAGGGTCTTTCAAAGTGCAGGTCCGACCCGTGGGTGGGTTTTGGAACGGTCGCCATGCGATCGGTCGCGGCATTCCCACGGGGGTCCTCATCGCGGGGGAAGTGCCCAATTAACCTTGCCGGCATTTTTATTGATAACAGCCGCCGCTACCACCTTTTAAATGAGAAGAAATGAGGCTGTGTGCAGTCTTCCAGGCAGAAGCGGCAGCAGTGAGCGGGTCATGCACCCTGCACACTGGGTGTCAAGCGCCCCCTGTGTATGTGCTTTTAACGCCAAATCATGGGGTTGAGCCTCTTCCATTTTCTAGCTGTTGGAAAGCAAGGCAAGAGGACTGTGAAGATGAATCATTTTTTTTCAAGTAAGGGACGGCGAGAGACACAAATAGGCAGAGTGCATACTGGACAGGATCTTGCATCTGAATCTGCTGGAGATGCTGCTCAGGCAGAGCAATGCTAGTCTTAGTTCTGTACAGAGCCTCTGGTTAACAGCCTTCAAATAAGAAACTTAACTTGGGAACAAAGCAGTATAAAGATGATTTCTTGAGGTATGGTTTTGTCAAATAAGGATGCAAAGCCCATGTGTGTTACATGCAGGAAAGTACTGGCAAATAAGAGAAGTTTCAGATTTTGAAAGAGAAGTAGTGGGTGAAAAAATTCCTTTTGCGGTTGAGACCCCAGAGTCAGTTATTAACTTACAGTTGACTCCAAAATAAAAGACTACACTGCTGTACCTGATCTGTGATAGCACATCAAAACATGTCTAAAGCCCATGAAGCTGTCAGCATTCAGGATTAGCTTCTCCCAGGAGCGTCTAGTGCTGATAAAACAAGCATTTTATTCCCATTGTTCGTCATGACAACCTACATGTAGGTGGTACAGTGGTTACCCCTGGGACTACGGCACTGAGGACCCAGGTTCGAATCCCAGCCCTGGGTTACTGTCCGTGTGGAGTTTGCACATTCTCCCCGTGTCTGCGTGGGTTTCACCCCCACAACCCAAAGATGTGCAGGTTAGGTGGATTGGCTAAATGTCACGCTAAATTGCCCCTCAATTGGAAAAAAAAATAATTGGGCACTCTTAAGTTTATATAAAAAAAAAAAAAAAAAAAAAATGACAACCTACATGTGCGAGGTTGGATTTTCCGTCCTCAGAATGATGAAGACGGCACAAAGGAACTGGCTAAACACCTGAACACATTGCCATCTCCCCTTGTGAACCTGATTGGAGTGAGTTCGTAAGGACCAAGCAGGCAGTCCTTTTGCAATAAAGGTTAAGTGGTGACGTGAGTTGCGAAGGTCAGCTGGTGTAGTCCCCGAAGGTCATCCAGCGTGGGTCATGAAGGTCAGCTGGTTGGCAAAAGTGAGTCCCGGGGGGGGAGGTTTAAAAACGCTGTAGATGTTTAACGGTGGTGCAGGCGCTAATGTTCAAGCTGCTATGATATTGTTCAAGCTGCCAGGATGATATTGCCACAGAATTCCCAGCCTCTGGCCTGCTCTTGTAGCCACAGTATTTATAGGGTCAATGGTAATCCCCAGGATGTTAATAATGGAGAATTTAGTAATGGTAATGCCATTGAATGCCAGAGGTAATTGACTGGCACTTATGTGGCACAAATTTTATTTGCCACTTATCAACAGAAGCCTGACTGTTGTCCAGGTCTTGCCGTATGTGTACCTGGATTTCTTTCGTATCTGAGGAGTCATAAACATTCTGCAATCATCAGTGAACATCCCCACTTTCAACCTTCTGATGGAGGGAAAGGGAAGGTGATTGATAAAGCAGCTGAAGGTGGTTGGGCCTCGGGCAATATCCTCTGGAACTCCTGCAAAGATTTTCTTTTTAGATTTTAGAGTACCCAATTCATTTTTTCCAATTTAGGGGCAATTTAGCGTGGCCAATCCACCCACCCTGCACATCTTTGGGTATGGGGGTGAAACCCAGGCAAACACGGGGAGAATGTGCAAACTCCACACGGACAGTGACCCAGAGCCGGAATCGAACCTGGGACCTCGGCGCTGTGAGGCAGCCGTGCTAACCACCACCACCGTGCTGCCCCCCTCCTGCAAAGATGGCCTGAGACTGAGATGATTGACAACGAGAACCATCTTTGTGCTACGTATAGCACTCGGTAGCACGGTGGTTATCACAGTTGCTTCACAGCTCCAGGGTCCCAGGTTCGATTCCCGACTTTAAAAAAATATATATATATTTTTTATTAAGGTTTTTTAACAACACAATTTTTTCCCCTTACAAACAATAACGCCCCCCCCCCCCCGTAACAAAATAACACAAAATCTCCCTGAGCAAGATATATACATGGCAAGATGGTATATTTACATAGCTCTATACACTGGCCGCACGTGCCGTTTCTCCCCACCCTCCATGCCATCTCCCGCTCGTCCATCCCCTCAAACAATCTCTCGTTTCCCCCCCCCCCCCCCCCCCGGTTGCTGCTGCTGCTGACCGACCTTCTTCTAACGCTCCGCGAGATATTCTAGGAACGGTTGCCACCGCCTGTAAAAACCCTGTGCAGACCCTCTCAAAGCAAACTTAATTCTCTCCAATTTTATGATGTCGTTAATCCAGGCCTCCAGGCTAGGGGGCTTCGCCTCCTTCCACAATAGCAAGACCCTTCGCCGGGCTACTAGGGACGCAAAGGCCAGAATTCCGGCCTCTTTCGCCTCCTGCACTCCCGGCTCATCCACTACTCCAAATATTGCTAGTCCCCAGCTTGGCTTGACCCGGACTTTCACCACCTGGGATATTACTCCCGCCACACCTCTCCAGAACCCCTCCAGTGCCGGGCATGACCAGAACATATGGACATGGTTCGCCGGGCTCCCTGAACATCTTTCACATCTATCCTCTACCCCAAAGAACCTACTCAGCCTCGCCCTCGTCAAATGCGCTCTGTGAACAACCTTAAATTGTATCAGACTGAGCCTGGCACACGAGGAAGAGGTATTAACCCTACCCAGGGCATCAGCCCATAGCCCTTCCTCAATCTCCTCCCCCAGCTCCTCCTCCCATTTACCTTTCAATTCTTCTACTAGCGCTTCCCCCTCTTCTTTAATCTCTTGGTATATTTCCGACACTTTGCCCTCCCCTGCCCATACCCCCGAGATCACCCTATCTTGAACTTCTTGTGCCGGGAGCAACGGAAATTCCCTCACCTGTCGCCTCACAAAAGCCCTCACCTGCATATATCTAAATGCATTTCCCGGGGGTAACTCAAATTTCTCCTCCAGTGCCCCTAGGCTCACAAATGTCCCATCAATGAACAGGTCCCCCAATCTTCTTATCCCCGCCCGATGCCAGCCTTGGAACCCCCCGTCCATCTTCCCCAGGACAAACCGGTGGTTACCCCTGATCGGGGACCACACCGATGCTCCCATTGCACCCCTGTGCCTTCTCCACTGGCCCCAGATCCTTAGTGTTGCCGCCACCACCGGGCTTGTGTATTTTGTCGGCGAGAGCGGCAGCGGTGCCGTTACCAACGCCCCCAGGCTCGTTCCTTTACAGGACGCCATCTCCATCCTCTTCCATGCTGCCCCCTCTCCCTCCATGACCCACCTGCGGATCATCGCCACGTTTGCTGCCCAGTAGTAACTCCCTAGGTTTGGCAAAGCCAACCCTCCTCAGTCCCTGTTGCGTTCCAAGAACCCTCTCCTAACCCTCGGGGTCTTATTTGCCCACACATACCCCATAATACTCCTACCTACGCTCTTGAAAAAGCCCTTGGTGATCACGATGGGGAGGCACTGAAACACGAACAAAAACCTCGGAAGGACCACCAGTTTGACCGACTGCACCCTACCCGCCAGCGAGAGCGGGAGCATGTCCCATCTTTTAAAATCCTCCTCCATTTGCTCCACCACCCTCGTCAAATTCAGTTTATGTAGGGCCCCCCAACTTCTGGCTATCTGGATCCCCAGATACCGAAAACTCCTCTCCGCCCTCCTCAGCGGTAGGTCCCCTATCCCTCTTTCTTGGTCCCCTGCCTGTAATACAAAAAGCTCACTCTTCTCTACATTAAGCTTGTAGCCCGAGAACTCTCCAAACTCCTTCAGAGTCTGCATGACCTCCACCATCCCCTCCATTGGGTCCGCCACGTATAGCAGCAGGTCATCTGCATATAGCGATACCCGATGCTCCTCTCCCCCGCGGACTATCCCCCTCCATTTCTTAGACTCCCTAAGTGATATGGACAAGGGTTCGATCGCCAATGCAAACAACAGGGGGGACAGGGGGCACCCCTGCCTCGCCCCAACATGCGCTTCATAAATCCAGCATCATCCCAGTTCGGGGCGTATACATTTACCAACACCACCCACGTCCCTTGCAACCTACCACTCACCATCACATATTTCCCTCCATTATCCGCTACGATAGTCTTGGCCTCAAATGACACATGCTTTCCCACCAGCATTGCCACCCCTCTATTTTTCGTGTCCAATCCAGAGTGAAATACCTGTCCTACCCATCCCTTTCTTAACCTGACCTGGTCCGCCACCTTCAAGTGTGTCTCTTGGAGCATTGCCACGTCTGCCTTCAGTCCCTTCAAGTGCGCGAACACCCGAGCCCGCTTCGATTCCCGACTTGGGTCACTGTCTGTGCGGAGTCTGCACGTTCTCCCAGTGTGCGCGTGGGTTTCCTCCGGGTGCTCCGGTTTCCTCCCACCGTCCAAAGATGTGTTGGTTAGGTGGATTGGCCATCATAAATTGCCCTTGCTGTCCAAAATAGGTTGGGTGGGGTTACTGGGTTACGGGAATAGGGTGGAGGTGGTCTTATGTGGGATGCTGTTTCCAAGGGCCGGTGCAGACTCAGTGGGCTGAATGGCCTCCTTTGCACTGTAAATTCTATGACTCCAACCTGTGCAAGTGTTTTTTCCTCCTGATTCCCATTGCCTCCAATTTTGTGAGGGCTTCTTGATGCCATTCTTGTTCAAATGCTTCCTGGATGTCAAGGACAGTGAGTCTCCTCTCACCCCTTGAGTTTAGCTCTTTTGTCCATTTTTGGACAAAGACTGCAGTGGTGTTAAGAGCTGAGTGGCACTGATGGAACTCTAACTGAGCAGGTTATTACTGAGTAAGTGCCACTGGAGAGGACACCCCTTCTGTTATTTTGCTGATGATTGAGAGTAGACTGATGGGGCAGTAATTGGCTGGTTTGGATTTGTCTTGCTTTTCTGGACAGATAGATGCCAATGTTGCACTGGAACAGCTTGGTGAGAGGTGTGGCTAGTTCTAGAGCACAAGCCTTCAGTATTATTGCCAGAATGTTATCAGAGCCTATAACCTTTGCGGTATCCAGTGCCTTCAGCCATTTCTTGATATCACATGAAGTGAATTGAATTGGGTGAAGACTGACATATGTGATGCTGTGGACCCCAGGAGAAGGTCATGATGGATCATCCAGTCAGCACTTCTGGCTTCAGTCTTGTCTTTTGTGCTGATGTGCTTGCCTCCCTCATCACTGAGGATGGGGATATTTGTGGAGCTTCCTCTGCCTCCACTTAGTTGTTTAATTGTCCACCACCACTCATGACTGGATGTGGTAGGACTGCAGAGCTTGGGTCTGATCCGGTGGTTGTGGGATTACTTGCTTACACTGTTTGGCATTCAAATAGCTTTACCAGGTTGACCCCTCATTCTAGATATGATGAGACCTACCCCTGGACTCTTCATTGAACCAGGGTCAATTTCCCCATCTTGATGGTAATGGTAGAATGGGGGCTATGCCTGGCCATGAGGTTACAGATTATGGTTGAGTACAATTTTGCTGGCCCACAGCACCTCGTGGATGCCCAGTTTTGAGTTGGTAGATCTGTTTGAAATCTATTCCAATTAACAAGGAGGTAGAGGCCATTTCAGAGTCAGTCTTGTTGCTGAGAGTCTGGAGTCCCATGTAGCCAGACGAAGTAAGGAAAGCAGATTTTCTTCTTTAAAGGGCATCAGTGAACCAGTGCTGGTGATACTTAATTGCAGCTATGGTAGGATTTGAACTCCTGTCCCCAGAGTATTCGCCTGGGCCTCTGGATTACTAGTCCAGTGACATTAGCACTATGCCACCACCTCCCTTTGATGATGTGATACATTTAAGGTGCATTTAACAGCTGAAATCGCAGATGAGGCCATTGCCAATGTGCTCAAAGGATCAACACTGGCTCCATGGAGTACACAAAGAGGAAATGTGGAGGTCAGACATATTCACATACAGCTTACAGAGAGCAAACCTTTGGGTGGCACAGTGGCTAGCACTGCTGTCTCACGGCACTGAGGACCTGGGTTCGATCCCGGCCCCCTCCCTGTTTTTGTGTGGAGTTTGCACATTCTCCCATTGTCTGCGTGGGTCTCGCCCCCACAACCCAAAAGATGTGCAAGGTAGGCGAATTGGCCATGCTAAATTGCCCCTTAATTGGGGAAAAACTCTAAATTTATTTTAAAAAGCGAGGAGACCTTTGTGTCATTGGTCAAAGCTGGATGAAGAGCCAGAAATGCTCTAAGACCAGCATCCAGTTTGTTGAATTCTCCTGTTGGGGCTGATGCTGCCATTACAGAGCAGCCTGGGGGAACCAATCCAGCTGCCTCTTTTGGCTCATGGCGATGCAGAGAGAGCCATGGAAGGGGGAGAAAATGCCTCCAATCGAATGAGCATCATTTTCAATAACAACATAATAACATTTTGCTTCCCCAGTGATGTGGCAGGCGCTCAGTCCCCATCTCGGGCAGCGTTGCTGTGCAACGAGCAAATCATGCGGCCCAGAAATACAATCCTAAAGCTGATTTTTAAAAAATCATTGACATATGAAAGTATACTTGGAAAATTCTTCCAGGGCAGCAACTTGTGTTCTGCAGTCATTGCCTGATAACGATGCAGCACCATTGTCATTTGACTGAGCTGAAGTGTTCAAACACTGCTGCAAGTATAAACGAGTATTGTGTTATGTTAACCTGGCTGGTAATTTGGCCGGTGTGTAGCACATGTTGTTGCTTTTACATCTGTTCAATTGTTGATGACAGTTTAAATTTTAATGGCTGCGCCTGTATCCTTGTGATCCCACTTGTCTGATAGAAAGCCATGTGGAGCTCCCCCTGTGGCTTAGCAACTCCAAGTGCCATGCAACACGAGCCACAATAAGTCCCGTTTGAGACACGGTCTGTTGATCTCAGCTGTGTAGCAGCTTGGGCACTACATTTGGTCCCCATACTTTTAAAGTGATTTGTAAAAGAAGCGAATGCGATGTGAGAAAAAACTTTTTCACACGCGTGGTTCAGGTCTAGAATTCACTGCCTAGGAGTGAGGTAGAGGCAGATTCAATCGAGGCATTCGAGAGGGCATTAGACGAGGGTACGAATCTAATGTCAGTACAGGCTTAAGGGGCCAAATTTCTATGTTCCACAAAATGCTTTTTGTTGATGTGAGGATAGCCTTGGAATCACTGTGATGTCCTTTAGTGTTGAACAGTATACAATGTACTCACTGTGATCGTGGCCACACAGATGTGTTGTTGATCTCCATGTTACTCACCCTGTCTCTTATAATTTGTCTCATTGTAACAGTCAGTACTTCTGGACAGATGAGCGAGGGAAGAAAATAAAGTGTACTGCACCTCAGTATATTGACCTAGTGATGACGCATATCCAAAAACTACTGACCGATGAGGAAATTTTCCCTACCAAGTATGGTGAGTTTTTAAAAAATGAATTTAACAAATGTATGTCCTTGTTTAATGTGTTTCCTACCTGTTACCTGTCCAAAATCAAAAAGAGCGTTTGTGTGCAAACAGGAAACTGATCTGCCTGCACTTTACTCACAATCTAAGAATTTACTGTAAACTTGACTTTTACTCCCTGGCTTTCATTCGCAAAATGATTACATGGCAAACAAATATTGTAGTGACCTGTGTTGTTAAGCCCCGATGGTAACTATAATAACAACTGACATGTCAATCTTGACATCTTCGCCACCCGTAAATCGCTTCTCCAACAACAACACCACAGTGCCACCTGTATCCCCTTTATATTTGGTTCAGTCTCGTAAACATTTGAAACCCCAATTCCAACTTAAGTACTAGGGAACATTAACCTTTTCCTAACATGGCACAGTGATTATCACTGCTGCCTCACAGTTCCAAGTACCCGGGTTCAATTCTGGCCTTGAGTGACTGTCTGTGTGGTGATTGCACTTTCTCCCTGTGTCTGTGTGCCTCTAGGTGCTCCAGTTTCCTCCCACAGTCCAAAGAGGTGCAGGTTAGGTGGATTGGCCATGATAAAAATTGCTCCTTAGTGTCCAGGGATGTTCAGGTTAGGTGGGATTAGGGGGTTATGGAGATAAGGTGGGAAATGGGGCTTTGATAGTGTGCTCTTTCAGAGGGGCAGTGCAGTCATGATGGGCCTAATAGCCTCCTTCGACACTGTAGGGATTCTATGGTTCTCCCCGTGTCTGCGTGGGTTTCCTCCGGGTGCTCCGGTTTCCTCCCACAGTCCAAAGATGTGCAGGTTAGGTGGATTGGCCATGCTAAATTTCCCTTAGTGTCCAAAAGACTAGGTGGGGTTATGGGGATAGGGTGGAGGTGAGGGCTTAAGTAGGGTGCTATTTCCAAGGGCCGGTGCAGACTCAATGGGCTGAATGGCCTCCTTCTGCTCTGTAGGTTCTATGAACTCTATAAGAATCGAGATACATGTAGTGTATTGGTGTCTTTTGTAATACATCTCACTTAGTACATCACCACTTCAGATTGCAGACTGTGGATCAATGACTGACTGTAAAGTCCAAAATTAACCACGTTAATCAGCTCAAAATGATTGCTTTGTGTACATCCAATGAAAAGAGTATAAATGTTATATTTGTCCTCTTTCTCATACAACATCTGCACATGGGACATGATGCACCTGCACCATGAATGTGTTTTGTGTCAATGTGTGCATGCTTGTCTTTGCTCCTGACTGTCCAAGCGTATCCAGGACCATTGCTCTTGCGAATTAACTGAACTCCTGTTTTGCCAACAGGTAAAGACTTCCCGAGTTCCTTTGAATCCCTCGTTCAGAAGATCAGCCGCTACCTCTTCCACGTTCTTGCTCATATCTACTATGCCCACTTCAAGGAAGTCGTGGCCCTTGAACTGTACCCACACCTCAATACCGTGTACACACACTTTCTGATCTTTGTCAGGGAATTCAATCTCATCGAACCCAAGGAAACGGCCGTGATGAGGGACTTAACGGATGTTCTGCTCTGTGGTGCACCGCAGCCCCAGAACCATGTTAACCACAGATGAGCCGGGTGGCCAGTGCACATTATGGATATTAGAATTATTTTCTTTAGTGGAAAGAATAATAACTTGAGTGATCATGTTGCCCATGGCAATGTTGAAGTAACATGTGACCAACAAATCAGTGATTCCAAGTGGCCCAAAATGGTGACTACATTGAACCCCCAGTACTACTATCCTTTATGACAGCCTCACTGAGTATCACCTTTTTTGATAGTAAACTGTATATGGTGTCATTTAGCCCCCTCCCACTTCAGCACCCTAGTGACAGCAAGTAATGAGTTCTTTCACCTATGCAGAAGATTCTCATAACTCGCTTGCTGCCAGTTATGGATGGATCGGTCGGTGTTCATGAAATAACTGATGTCACTCGCTGTCATGCGCGAATTATCCAACTGTTCACCAGGTCCTCCAATGCCATTCTCCGGTTTGGCACGGAACGTGGCCTGGATGCCACAAATCTGCAGGCAGAGTAAATGGGAGTAGAAAGATCCTTCGAGAAGCATTGTATGGTTTGTGGTTTTGAACCAATAAAGGCTTCCGCGGCGTTGACAATTCCTGGGGTATATTTGTAACCAAGGTGGAGATGGTTTTTGCTTTAAGGTACATGCTGCTATTCCTGCTGCCTTCTTCTTTCCCCACCACTCCCCTTTTGCTAGTTGTATAGTTAGTGGATGCCATCAAGTGAACTCTATTGAAGATAGCCTACATCTAACGATCCTAATGGGTCAGACCAACTTTGTGACCTACAACTTGTTTCGTATCCTGCATGCAATCTTTGAGTTATGTGTGAGTTTAAGTGCCACTTATGTCACATAACCTGAAAACACTGTATACACATGGCTATGAACCTTCCGTCAAACTGGTATATATCGGCGACTTCTTCACATCAATTGTTGTGCTGATTGGAGTGAAAGGAGCCTGTGCTGGGGAACGGAACATTCTCCGTTGTCAGCTCAGGCACACGATTCTAGCATGCGTCAGTTGCAGAGTAAAGATATCCTCCGCTCCATCTCAACAACATGCCTCACACACTACCTTGGGAAGCTGCAGCAGTGTGGCATTTTTCCCACCCTTGCCACTTTTGCGTGCGATTACCAGGCGGTGTCGGAGTTAAGGCTGGTATGCGCTGCAGTGCACGTTCATGGGGCAGATTTGAGACTGCTGTGAGTTATAGTTCTTTTTTAGCATCGGCGTATTACACTGCTGACTTGGAAGTGGTGGGACAGGTCAAAATAGTTCAACTGATGACATCAGAATCGTGGGTACCAATCACTTCCTCAATGTGCCTGTGGCTTTACGTCACCTTGTTGTTTAAATGACCTTTACTGCGCTTTATCCTTTTGGAACCAAATTAACTTGTAGCATTTTGGAATGAAAATAGCATTGCAGGTAAAGTTTCTAGCTCTCCCATCTCCAGGTTGAAACTAGATTATATAGTTTGAGAGGTGGTGGGAAATGGTGGGGTAATTCCGGGAACCAGTTAGATTGTGCCTCATGCCCTTTTGTTCTATTTAATAATATTTTAAATCTGGAGTATTGGGATATGAGCACAAAACTAATTGAAGCAAACACACCCACTGGCTTGCCAGCACTTTCTCCTGTGCTGCCATGACCCCACTAAGGTAATAGCAGAAATGAGTCACATGAGGTATGCTCAAGATCCTGACACTTGTCTCGAATTTTCCCACGATTCTGCAGCAGATTTAACCTTCTTTATCATAGTAGAAAAGTTTGCGTGACCCAAGAATGAGCCCTACCTTTTTCTTCTCCGCCTTCCCCTGTCGGAGCTGAAGCTTTGACACACTGGAATTTGTAAATTAATTTCTCAGTTCTCTGTAACACAATCTGTGTAAGAACAGGAGGCTAAACCTACATGGTTGCACAGTCGCACAGGAACAACTGTGACACCAGAATCGTTAAGAACATCATTGAGCCATTTTGGTTCTCTGTCAAATGCGAAGTAGGTAAACTATGGAACACAAAGAGCCAGTAGAACACCGATCTTGTGTGTTAGCAATAACTCGAGTCCAGTAACTCAAGTCTGTTCCTGTACAGTTTTATTTTTATTGGCTATAATTAGTGTTTGTTCATTTTCCACTCCAGAATCAGTAGAACCATTTCACAGTGAGAGCCAGATCCTCCAGGAAAGGAAGGTGTGGTTAGAAATTGGCAGCTTTGATCATCAGTAAATCAGTTTTAATTTCAATTATCTCTGTTCGGGATTGCAAAGCACTCCCAACAACTAGACTGTAAAAGGGTAATTTTGCAGTGGAAGCCACTATTTGGAATGAGGGATAGGAGGGGTATAGCCTTGTTAAACTGGTTTGGTCAAAGTGGGCAGCCAGGACTGGCACAATCTGTCAGTGACATCTGAAATGGACTAGGTTTATGAGGTAACAGATTTATGTTTCCAGGTTTAATTTTTAAAGACCATAACAATGCAATGTACTTCAATACATTTATTAATCTGTAAATTTTATTATACTGTATCCTGATTTGCTCCGTGGTAAGGTGGTATTTGCAAAGGGTATTATAAAATATTTTAAAATGTCAGTGGTGGCTGGAGGACCGGATTTTTTATTTTTTTTTGTTCTGTCAGGTGCAACTACTATTCATTTTGGCAGGTTGTGTTTCTTTGGTGACTGAGCAGTATACAGGCTGCATCGACACGTTGCTTGGAATGACTGACTGATGCTAGGAGTGCCTGGTTGCACCATTAAACCTTTCCATACAGTATAAGTGGGTATTATGATGGTTTTAATCCAGGATTTGTGGGTTTAAATTTGGCATGTTTACCCCACAGAAATGCAGTTGCCAGCAAATGTGTGGATTTATGGATTTACTCTCTCTCTCTGCTTCATTCTATTGTGTAATCAAACCCAAGTTCTGATCGCATTGCAGGTTCAGAAAGATGTGGGTTTGAAGTTCAGTGAGCAGCGCACACTTGAACCCTTGCCTGATACACGCGACAGCGGTAAGCTCAAAGGAAAAGAGGATCCACACGGTTTTGTGTCGGAAATGATTTGTAGATAGGGCAGCTATGATGGCAAATGTGGTTTAACTGTTTTTGGGTGGTGGAGGGATTGGGGAATTAGAAAATTTAACAGCCCTGTCATTTGTACCAGTAGCTCCGTGATTGGGAGTGAGGGGTTTCCAAACTAGGGAGGCGTCTCTGGACTGAATTCATGAGGTGACCCCACAGAAAGACATTTAAAAAAATTTAACAGCCAGAATGATCACTCCCTGCTGTACCCATTGTACGTTGCATTAGCGAGTGCAGGACGTTCATTTTACTGTTTTTGATTTTTCTTTTGCATCTAGAGCAAAGATTTTAAACGAGTCCGTGTAGAAATGACTGTGTTTGGTGACAGACCACTGGGTGTATTGGCCGAGTATCAGGAGCGGTCACATGCATTTATTTAAATGTACATATCGGGGTTGGACTGTGCTGATGCACTTGAGTGGCAATGAAGCCAGTCGCTGTCATTCTGAAGCCATGACCTTTTTGGGTGTCTTGTGTGGTGTTTTATTTTGTTTCTTTTTTTAAAAATCAATCTATTAAGCAGATGTATGTGTTCTCTGGATGGATCCCTCCCAGGCTAGTGGACTGTAACTCAACAGCTTATCTTGGGGTATGAGCTCAGTGACTTAGTGTAATTACAAGGTGGAACTTGGCTCATTCCGCAGAAAGCAGAGTGGGCGAGTTCACTCCCAGGAGGATTTTTTCTTGATCTCGGTGGCTGGAGGAATGTTGGCAATGATTTCTGCTTGCATCGTCTCATCTTCGAACTTGAATAATCTTTGATGCTGACTACTTTGAAGCTTGCGATGGAGATGCCTGAAACACTGTCGTGCATGGTGTATTGTCATGAGATGCCAAGACAAATTGCACCCCAATTATCTTTCATATGATTTGATCGCTTGTAGACTTTGTTTTATTTCTCCCTCGTTAGGAAGCATTAGGCTTGGGGTGAGTGTGAAAGGATAGTGCGGGGTTCTCCGTTGTTCACTGTTAGTGCACTCTATGACTGACCAACAGGAAGAGATTGCACACTGACCGTACCAGATCAAAAAGGCATGCTTTGGCTTCAACCCACAACTGCACTGATGGTGCTAGCTTGTTGCTACAATGAGTTAATTTACAGAAAGCCTAAGGTAGTCTATTAATACTGGATGTGAAAAATAAAAAGAATAACTTTAACATTCACTGTGTATGATTTCTGACGTTCTTTTAACTTTCATTTTTTTCAATGTGTTACACTTCAGTGTTGCCCTTGTTATTGACTTCACCCTGTGTTTACTGAACGGTTTAACATGGTGACCTCATCCGCAACGTAGTGGCACACTATGTCACATATCTGACTTATGGTTGCAATGTCACAGGAAATCCACTTGTCAATCTTGAGTTCTCTCCAGTTTCCTTCCATATGACATTCCACCTCATCTAAAGCTTCTTATTTAGTGGTTGACACCTTTAGCAAAGAACAAAAAGTAAAACACTTGCTCCAGGTTTCCTTCACCTGATTTATTGTGTTACAGGTGCCCCAGCCCCGCTCCTCTCCATTTATTCAGTCTGACTATTTTAACAGTGGGAACGGGCTTCGAGCTCTTCCAAAACCAACTCTATCCTCACTTCGCACAGGCATGGGCTCTTTTTGACTCCAGATCTCTTCTTGAAGCCCATTGCTGCCTCAAGCAGTGCGAATGGCCCCATTGTTGCCCTGGCTGAAACCACTCAGCTTCTGCACCAGGCTTGTCCACCGTTTCGCTCGGGGTGGGAGGGTTTGCAAATTTGCATAATTTTCTTACTCCAGAGGCCGAAGAGCAAATTTTGGAAAGATTAAAATTTGGTGCAACAATAAATTGAGTTTTAAAAACCAGTTGAGATTTTAAGGAAAGACACAAATGCTGAAAATTCATGGCAATATAAGTTTAAAGATTGGTAAGTATTCATTTGACCAGAGTGTGTGCATGTAGGCGGTGGTGAGATTGGGTGAGAAATCTGAGACTAGGTGCAAGGCGGACACTAACACACCCCCCCCATACATGCATTCAGTCAGTCAGTCTCGCATGTACACCATCCCTCCCATGCACACCCACACAGACACACACTCTTGCACAGACATACTATCACTCCCTCACACACTAAGAAGTCTTACAACACCAGGTTAAAGTCCCAGCAGCTTTATTTGGAATCACTAGCTTTCGGAGCACAGCTCCTTCCATCAGGTGAGTGATGCACATTCACTCTCTCACTCCCCCACACACACCATTTGCTCTCATATTCCCACACAGTCACTTCCTTACGCCCACACAAACAGTCGCTCTCACTCACACACAACACTCACTCCCGCACATACACACAGTCACTCCGCACACACACAGTCATTCGCTCACACACACTCTTGCACCCACAGTCACATACAGTCATTCTCACACACACTCACATTTACACTCACACCCACATACACAGTCATTCTCCCACTCCCACACACACAGTCGCTCTCACTCATGCACACACAGTCATTCCCTCATTACCACACACTATCATTCCCACAGTCACACTCTCCCACACACTCGGATGCACGGTCACTCTCACACCCACATGCACATTACTCTCCTACACACACTAGTCATCCTTTCATACAGTCGCACACGTGCACAGTCGCTCGTTCTTGCACAGTCGCTCTCTCGCACAGTCGCTCTCACGCAGACATTCCCTCAGACACACACAGTCACTCCCACAGGCATTCCCTCCCTCACACACGCACACAGTCACTCTCTCTTCCACAGACATTCCCTCACACACCGACATTGTTATTCCCTCACTCTAGGGTGGCACGGTTTTGCAGTGGTTCGCACTGCTGCCTTACGGCGCTGAGGACTCTGGTTCGATCCCAGCTCCGGGTCTCTGTCTGTGTGGAGTTTGCACATTCCCCCTGTGTTTGCGTGGGTCTCACTCCCACAACCCAAAGATGTGCAGGGTCGGTGGATTGGCCCCACGCTAAATTGCCCCTTAATTGGAATAAAATGAATTGGGCACTCTAAATTTAAAAAAAAAGTTATTCCCTCACACACATACACAATAATTCTCCCACTCCCACACATGCACAGTCACACTCACGCATTTAGTCACTCTCGCACTCCCACACACAGCCATTCTCTCACTCCCACACAGGCCGGGATTCTCCTAGGGACTAAGTCCCCACGCCAGCGGGAAAACCAGCGCCAACGACTCTGGCATCAACGAGCCCCCAAGGTGAGGAATTCTTGCCTGTCTCGGTGGCGAGGTGGACGCCGGAGCCGTTGGTGCCGCTCCAGCCGGCGCTGAAGGGACTGCGCGAGTTCATGCATGCGCAAAACGACCGTCGTGATCTCGTGCATGCGCGGAACGGCCGTCGTGATGTCGCGCATGCGCAGAACGGGGGTCATGATCTTGCGCATGCGCGGAATGGGCGTCGTGATCTCGTGCATGCACAGACCAGCCGTCGTTTTTTGCCGCAAGCGCAGGGGGTTCTCTTCGCGCAGGCAATGGCGGCGCCCTACAGGGGCCGGCGCGGAAGGACGAAGTTCCCCCGTGGAACAGGCCCGCCCGCATATCGGTGGGCCCCGATCGTGGGCAGGGCCACTGTGGCCCCCCCCCCCCCCCCCCGGGGTCGGATCCCCCCGCGCCATCCGAGGTCCGCCCACACCGACTTACCCACGCCGGCGGGACTGGCTTAAAATGGACAGCTGCACGGCCCAGGGGAGGCCGCTGCGAACGGCCCCCGACCAGCGTGGTGTGAGTCCCGCCCCTGCCCAAAAAATGGCACCGGAGAATATGTCATTCTCTCACTCCCACACACACTCATTCTCTCACTCCCACACACACCCATTCTCTCACTCCCACACACACCCATTCTCTCACTCCCACACACCCATTCTCTCACTCCCACACACACACAGCCAGTCTCTCACTCCTCCCCCCCCCCCCCCCCCACACACACGCATATTCCCTCCCTCCCACACGCAAGCACATTCACTCCCTCATTCCCACACAGTCACTCTCACTCAGACATTCGCACACACGGTCGCTCTCACTCCCATGCACAAGCAGTCTCACTCCCACAAGGGTTACTACCCCACACAGTCACTCCCACACACTCGCCACCCTTTCACACAGTCGCTCTCTCCCACGCACAAGCACATCCACTCCCATGCACAAGCACAGTCGCTCTCCCATACAGACACAGTCCCTCCCCCTCATACAGTCACACTGCAGTCACTCCTTCACACCCACAGTCCTTCCTCACAGTCACTCCCTCTCACATATGTTCAGTCTCTCGCACACACTGTTCACAGTCTCTCGCACACACTGTTCACAGTCTCTCGCACACACTGTTCACAGTCTCTCGCACACACTGTTCACAGTCTCTCGCACACACTGTTCACAGTCTCTCGCACACACTGTTCACAGTCTCTCGCACACACTGTTCACAGTCTCTCGCACACACTGTTCACAGTCTCTCGCACACTGTTCAAGCCTCATACACACTGTTCAGTCTCTCTCACACACACTGTTCACAGTCTCACACATAATCACAGTCTCTCATACACCATGTTCAAGTCTCTCGCACAATCTGTTCACAGTCTCTCTCACACACTGTTCCAAGTCTTTCACACACACAGTTCAGTCTCACACACACGGTTCACAGTCGCACACACACACTGTACACAGTCCCACATGCACTGTTCAGTCTCTCTCACACACTGTTCAAGTCTCGCACACTGTTCAGTCTCTCGCGCACACATTCAGTCACACACGGTTCACAGTCTCACACACACACACTGTACACAGTCTCACACACACACTATACACAGTCACACACACACTGTACACAGTCACACACTACACAGTCCCACACTTTTCAGTCTTTCACTTACACTGTTCAGTCTCGCACACACTGTTCACAGTCTCTCTCGCACACACTGTTCACAGGCTCTCTCGCACACACTGTTTACAGGCTCTCTCGCACACACTGTTCACAGGCTCTCTCGCACACACTGTTCACAGGCTCTCTCGCACACACTGTTCACAGGCTCTCTCGCACACACTGTTCACAGTCTCGCACACACTGTTCACAGGCTCTCTCGCACACACTGTTCACAGGCTCTCACGCACACACTGTTCACAGTCTCTCACTATTCAGTCTCACACTGTTCAGTCTCGCTCTCTCACACCTCAGTCTCACACACAACATTGTTCAGTCTCACACTGTTTATAGTCTCTCTCACTGTTCAACTTCTCACACACTGTTCAGTCTCTCACCCTGGTGCCTCTCTCACACACACTGTTCACAGTCTCTCCCTCACACACACTGTTCAGTCTCTCACACACACGCTGTTAACAGTCTCACTAATACACTGTTCAGTCTCTCACACACACTGTTCAGTCTCTCTTACACACTGTTCAGTCTCTCTATCTCTCACACACACACTGTTCAGTCTCACACACATTGTTCACAGTCTCTCACACACACATTGTTCACAGTCTCACACACACACTGTTCACAGTCTCTCCCTCACACACACGGTTCAGTCTCTCACACACACGCTGTTAACAGTCTCACAAATACACTGTTCAGTCTCTCACACACACTGTTCAGTCTCTATTACACACTGTTCAGTCTCTCTATCTCTCACACACACACTGTTCAGTCTCACACACATTGTTCACAGTCTCTCACACACACATTGTTCACAGTCTCACACACACACTGTTCACAGTCTCTCACACACACTGTTCACAATCTCTCACACACTGTTCACAATCTCACACACTCACTGTTCACAATCTCGCTCACTAACACACTGTTCACAGTCTCTAACACACTTCAGTCTCACACACATTCAGTCTCACACTCACACTGTTCACAGTCTCACACACACTAAACAGACACACACACACACTACACAGACTCACACACACACTACACAGTCACACACTGTTCAGTCTCTCACACACTGTCCACAGTCTCACCATTCAGTCTTGCTCTCTCACATATCAGTCTGACACATCACTGTTCATTCTCACAATATTTATAGTCTCTCACACTGTTCACAGTCTCTCTCCCTCACACACATACGCTGTTCACAGTCTCTCCCTCACACACACACTGTTCACGGTCTCACACACTGTTCAGTCTCTCTCTCACACAGATTCTGTTCACAGTCACGCTCTCACACTGTTCACACACTGTTCACAGTCTCACACACTGTTCAGTCTCTCTCACACACTGTTCAGTCTCTCACACAGACTGTTCACAGTCTCGCTCTCACACTGTTCACACACACTGTTCACAGTCTCACACACACTGTTCACAGTCTCTCGCACACTGTTTAGTCTCACTCACACACTGTTCACTGTCCCACACACACTGTTCACAGTCTCGCCCACACACACACTGTTCACAGTCTCGCCCACACACACATTGTTCACAGTCTCACACACACACTTCACAATCTCTCACACACACTGTTCACAATCTCTCACACACACTGTTCACAATCTCTCACACACACTGTTCACAATCTCTCACACACACTGTTCACAGTCCTCCACACACTGTTCACAGTCTCTCACACGCTGTTCACAGTCTCTCACACACTGTTCAGTCTCTCACACACAGTTCACTGCCCCACACACATTGTTCACAGTCTCACACACACATTGTTCACAATCTCTCACACACACTTCACAATCTCTCACACACACTGTTCACAGTCTCTCTCACACACACTGTTCAGTCTCACACACGCACTGTTCACAGTCTCTCACACACTTTTAACAGTCTCACACACTGTTCCGTCTCTCACACACACACACTGTTAACAGTCTCGCTCACTCTCACACACTGTTCAGAGTTTCACACACTGTTCAGTCCCTCGCACGCATTCAGCCTCACACACACTGTTCACAGTCTCTCTGACACACTGTTCAGTCTCTCTCACACACACACACACTTCACAGTCTCTCTCACACACTGTTCACAGTCTCACACACTGTTCAGTCTCTCTCTCACAGACTCTGTTCACACACACTGTTCAAAGTCTCACATACACTGTTCAGTCTCTCTCACACACACTGTTCACGGACTCAAACACACTGTTCACCGTCTCTCGCACACTTTAGTCTCGCACTCACACACTGTTCACTGTCTGACACACTGTTCACAGTCTCACACACACTGTTCACAGACTCACACACACTGTTCACAGTCTCACACACACTGTTCACAGTCTCACACACACTGTTCACAGTCTCACACACACTGTTCACAGTCTCACACACACTGTTCACAGTCTCACACACACTGTTCACAGTCTCACACACTGTTCACTGTCTCACACACTGTTCACTGTCTCACACACTGTTCACTGTCTCACACACTGTTCACAGTCTCTCACATACACTGTTCACAGTCTCTCACATACACTGTTCACAGTCTCTCACATACACTGTTCACAGTCTCTCACATACACTGTTCACAGTCTCTCACATACACTGTTCACAGTCTCTCACATACACTGTTCACAGTCTCTCACATACACTGTTCACAGTCTCTCACATACACTGTTCACAGTCTCTCACATACACTGTTCACAGTCTCTCACATACACTGTTCACAGTCTCTCACACACTGTTCACAGTCTTACACACTGTTCACAGTCTCACATACACTGTTCACAGTCTCTCCCTCACACACACACTGTTCACAGTCTCACACACACACTGTTCACAGTCTCACACACACTGTTCACAGTCTCACACACTGTTCACTGTCTCACACACTGTTCACTGTCTCACACACTGTTCACAGTCTCACACACTGTTCACAGTCTCTCACATACACTGTTCACAGTCTCTCACACACACTGTTCACAGTCTCACACACACTGTTCACAGTCTCACACACACTGTTCACAGTCTCACACACACTGTTCACAGTCTCACACACTGTTCACTGTCTCACACACTGTTCACTGTCTCACACACTGTTCACAGTCTCTCACATACACTGTTCACAGTCTCTCACATACACTGTTCACAGTCTCACACACACTATTCACAGTCTCTCGCCTCTCGCACTGTTCACAGTCTCGCTCACTCTCACACACACTGTTCACAGTCTCACACACTGTTCAGTCTCTCTCACACACACACTGTTCACAGTCTCTCCCTCACACACACACACTGTTCACAGTCTCTCCCTCACACACACACACACACTGTTCACAGTCTCTCCCTCACACACACTGTTCACAGTCTCTCCCTCACACACACACACACTGTTCTCAGTCTCTCCCTCACTCAAACACTGTTCACGGTCTCACACACTGTTCAGTCTCTCTCGCACACAGATTCTGTTCACAGTCTCGCTCTCACACTGTTCACACACTGTTCACAGTCTCACACACTGTTCAGTCTCTCTCACACACTGTTCAGTCTCTCACACAGACTGTTCACAGTCTCGCTCTCACACTGTTCACACACACTTCACAGTCTCACACACACTGTTCACAGTCTCTCGCACACTGTTTAGTCTTGCTCTCACACACTGTTCACTGTCCCACACACACTGTTCACAGTCTCGTCCACACACACATTGTTCACAGTCTCACACACACACTTCACAATCTCTCACACACACTGTTCACAATCTCTCACACACACTGTTCACAGTCCTCCACACACTGTTCACAGTCTCTCTCATACACACACTGTTCACAGTCTCTCACGCACTGTTCAGTCTCTCACACACGGTTCTCTGCCCCAAACACACTGTTCACAGTCTCTCCCACACACACATTGTTCACAGTCTCACACACACATTGTTCACAATCTCTCACACACACTGTTCACAATCTCTCACACACTTTTAACAGTCTCTCACACACTGTTCACAGTCTCACACACTGTTCCGTCTCTCTCACACACACACACTGTTAACAGTCTCGCTCACTCTCACACACTGTTCAGAGTTTCACACACTGTTCAGTCCCTCGCACGCATTCAGCCTCACACACACTGTTCACAGTCTCTCTGACACACTGTTCAGTCTCTCTCACACACACACACACACTGTTCACAGTCTCTCTCACACACTGTTCACAGTCTCTCTCACACACTGTTCAGTCTCTCTCTCACAGACTCTGTTCACACACACTGTTGACAGTCTCTCTCACACTGTTCACAGTCTCTCTCTCTCTCTCTCTCTCACACACACTGTTCAGTCTCTCTCACACGGACTCTTCACAGTCTCAATCTCACACTGTTCACACACACTGTTCAGTCTCTCTCACACTGTTCACCGTCTCTCTCGCACACTGTTTAGTCTCGCACTCACACACTGTTCACTGTCTGACACACTGTTCACAGTCTCACACACACTGTTCACAGTCTCACACACACTGTTAACAGTCTCACACACACTGTTCACAGTCACACACTGTTCACAGTCACACACTGTTCACTGTCTCACACACTGTTCACAGTCTCTCACATACACTGTTCACAGTCTCTCACATACACTGTTCACAGTCTCTCACATACACTGTTCACAGTCTCTCACATACACAGTTCACAGTCTCACACACTGTTCACAGTCTCTCACATACACTGTTCACAGTCTCTCACATATACTGTTCACAGTCTCACACACACTGTTCACAGTCTCTCACATACTGTTCACAGTCTCTCACATACTGTTCACAGTCTCACACACACTGTTCACAGTCTCACACACACTGTTCACAGTCTCACACACTGTTCACAGTCTCACACACTGTTCACTGTCTCACACACTGTTCACTGTCTCACACAGTTCACAGTCTCTCACATACACACTTCACAGACACACTGTTCAGTCTCACACACACTGTTCAGTCACACACACTTCACAGTCACACACACTTCAGTCTCTCTCACACACACTGTTCACAGTCACACACGCTGTTCACAGTCTCTCACACACTGTGCAGTCTCTCCCACACATTGTTCACAGTCTCTCACACACACACTGTTCACAGTCTCACAC
This sequence comes from Scyliorhinus torazame, assembly GCF_047496885.1. Classification (NCBI taxonomy): domain Eukaryota; kingdom Metazoa; phylum Chordata; class Chondrichthyes; order Carcharhiniformes; family Scyliorhinidae; genus Scyliorhinus; species Scyliorhinus torazame. Next base: position 24,698,306 of record NC_092735.1, on the reverse strand, counting down.
ACACTATTCACAGTCTCTCGCACTGTTCACAGTCTCGCTCACTCTCACACACACTGTTCACAGTCTCACACACTGTTCAGTCTCTCTCACACACACACTGTTCACAGTCTCTCCCTCACACACACACACTGTTCTCAGTCTCTCCCTCACACACACACACTGTTCTCAGTCTCTCCCTCACTCAAACACTGTTCACAGTCTCACACACACTGTTCAGTCTCTCTCACACACACACTGTTCACAATCTCTCACACACACACTGTTCACAGTCTCTCTCTCTCACAGTCTCTGTTCACTATCTCACTCTCACACACACACACACTGTTCACAGTCTCACACACACTGTTCAGTCTCTCTCACACACACTTCACCGTCTCACACACACACTGTTCACCGTCTCACACACACACTGTTCACAGTCTCTCCCACACACTGTTCACAGTCTCACACACACTGTTCAGTCTCTCTCTCTCACACACACTTCACCGTCTCACACACACACTGTTCACAGTCTCTCCCACACACTGTTCACAGTCTCACACACACTGTTCAGTCTCTCTCTCTCACATACTGTTCACAATCTCTCACACACACACTGTTCACAGTCTCACACACTGTTCACAGTCTCACACACACTGTTCACTGTCTCACACACTGTTCACTGTCTCACACACACTGTTCACAGTCTCTCAAATACACTGTTCACAGTCTCTCACACACTGTGCAGTCTCTCCCACACATTGTTCACAGTCTCTCACACACACACTGTTCACAGTCTCACACACACTATTCACAGTCTCTCGCACTGTTCACAGTCTCGCTCACTCCCACACACACTGTTCACAGTCTCACACACTGTTCAGTCTCTCTCACACACACACTGTTCACAGTCTCTCCCTCACACACACACACACTGTTCACAGTCTCTCCCTCACACACACACACTGTTCACAGTCTCTCCCTCACACACACTGTTCACAGTCTCTCCCTCACACACACAAACTGTTCTCAGTCTCTCCCTCACACACACACACTGTTCTCAGTCTCTCCCTCACTCAAACACTGTTCACAGTCTCACACACACTGTTCAGTCTCTCTCACACACACACACTGTTCACAATCTCTCACACACACACTGTTCACAGTCTCTCTCTCTCACAGTCTCTGTTCACTATCTCGCTCTCACACACACACACTGTTCTCAGTCTCACACACACTGTTCACAGTCTCACACACACTGTTCAGTCTCTCTCTCTCACATACTGTTCACAATCTCTCACACACACACTGTTCACAGTCTCGCACACTGTTCACTGTCTCACACACACTGTTCACAGTCTCACACACACTGTTCACAGTCTCTCACATACACTGTTCACAGTCTCTCACACACTGTTCACAGTCTTACACACTGTTCACAGTCTTACACACTGTTCACAGTCTCACATACACTGTTCACAGTCTCTCACTCACACACTGTTCACAGTCTCACACACACACACTTCACAGACTCACACTGTTCACAGTCTCTCACACATTCACAGTCTCACACACACTGTTCAGTCTCTCTCACACACACTGTTCAGCCTCACACACACTGTTCAGTCACACGCACACTGTTCAGTCACACACTTCACAGTCACACACACTTCACAGTCTCTCACACATTCACAGTCACACACACGCTGTTCCATCTCTCCCACACATTGTTCACAGTCTCTCACACACACACTGTTCACAGTCTCACACACACTATTCACAGTCTCTCGCCCTGTTCACAGTCTCGCTCACTCTCACACACACTGTTCACAGTCTCACACACTGTTCAGTCTCTCACACACACACACACTGTTCACAGTCTCTCCCTCACACACACACACACACACACACACAGTTCACAGTCTCTCCCTCACACACACACACACACTGTTCACAGTCTCTCCCTCACATACACACTGTTCTCAGTCTCTCCCTCACACACACACTGTTCACAGTCTCACACACACTGTTCACAGTCTCTCTCAGTCTCTGTTCACTGTCTCGCTCTAACACACACACACACACTGTTCACAGTCTCACACACACACTGTTCAGTCTCACACACACTGTTTAGTCTCTCTCTCACAAACACACTGTTCACAGTCTCACACACACTATTCACAGTCTCTCGCACTGTTCACAGTCTCGCTCACTCTCACACACACTGTTCACAGTCTCACACACTGTTCAGTCTCTCTCACACACACACTGTTCACAGTCTCTCCCTCACACACACACACACACACTGTTCACAGTCTCTCCCTCACACACACACACACACACACACTGTTCACAGTCTCTCCCTCACAAACACTGTTCACAGTCTCTCCCTCACTCAAACACTGTTCACAGTCTCACACACACTGTTCCGTCTCTCTCACACACACACACTGTTCACAATCTCACACACACACTGTTCACAGTCTCTCTCTCTCTCACAGTCTCTGTTCACTATCTCGCTCTCACACACACACACAATGTTCACAGTCTCACACACACTGTTCAGTCTCTCACACACACTGCACAGTCTCACACACACGCTGTTCACAGTCTCACACACACTGTTCACTGTCTCACACACACTGTTCACAGTCTCACACACACTGTTCACAGTCACACACTGTTCAGTCTCTCTCACACACACACTGTTCACAGTCTCTCCCTCACACACACACACACACACACTGTTCACAGTCTCTCCCTCACACACACACACTGTTCTCAGTCTCTCCCTCACACACACACACTGTTCTCAGTCTCTCCCTCACTCAAACACTGTTCACAGTCTCACACACACTGTTCAGTCTCTCTCACACACACACTGTTCACAATCTCTCACACACACACTGTTCACAGTCTCACACACACTGTTCAGTCTCTCTCTCTCACACACACTTCACCGTCTCACACACACACTGTTCACAGTCTCTCCCACACACTGTTCACAGTCTCACACACACTGTTCAGTGTCTCTCTCTCACATACTGTTCACAATCTCTCACACACACACTGTTCACAGTCTCACACACACTGTTCACTGTCTCACACACACTGTTCACTGTCTCACACACACTGTTCACAGTCTCTCAAATACACTGTTCACAGTGTCTCACACACTGTGCAGTCTCTCCCACACATTGTTCACAGTCTCTCACACACACACTGTTCACAGTCTCACACACACTATTCACAGTCTCTCGCACTGTTCACAGTCTCGCTCACTCCCACACACACTGTTCACAGTCTCACACACTGTTCAGTCTCTCTCACACACACACTGTTCACAGTCTCTCCCTCACACACACACACACATTGTTCACAGTCTCTCCCTCACACACACTGTTCACAGTCTCTCCCTCACACACACACACTGTTCTCAGTCTCTCCCTCACACACACACACTGTTCTCAGTCTCTCCCTCACTCAAACACTGTTCACAGTCTCACACACACTGTTCACAATCTCTCACACACACACACTGTTCACAGTCACTCTCTCTCACAGTCTCTGTTCACAGTCTCTCTCTCTCACAGTCTCTGTTCACTATCTCGCTCTCACACACACACACTGTTCTCAGTCTCACACACACTGTTCACAGTCTCGCACACTGTTCACAGTTTCACACACACTGTTCAGTCTCACACACACACTGTTCACAGTCTCACACACTGTTCACTGTCTCACACACACTGTTCACAGTCTCACACACACTGTTCACAGTCTCACACACACTGTTCACTGTCTCACACACACTGTTCACAGTCTCTCAAATACACTGTTCACAGTCTCTCACATACACTGTTCAGTCTCTCACACACTGTTCACAGTCTTACACACTGTTCACAGTCTCACATACACTGTTCACAGTCTCTCACTCACACACTGTTCACAGTCTCACACACACACACTTCACAGACTCACACTGTTCACAGTCTCTCACACATTCACAGTCTCACACACACTGTTCAGTCTCTCTCACACACATTGTTCAGCCTCACACACACTGTTCAGTCACACGCACACTGTTCAGTCACACACTTCACAGTCACACACACTTCACAGTCTCTCTCTCTCCCTCACACACACACTGTTCACAGTCACACACACGCTGTTCAGTCTCTCCCACACATTGTTCACAGTCTCTCACACACACACTGTTCACAGTCTCACACACACTATTCACAGTCTCTCGCCCTGTTCACAGTCTCGCTCACTCTCACACACACTGTTCACAGTCTCACACACTGTTCAGTCTCTCACACACACACACACTGTTCACAGTCTCTCCCTCACACACACACACACACACACACACACACAGTTCACAGTCTCTCCCTCACACACACACACACTGTTCACAGTCTCTCCCTCACATACACACTGTTCTCAGTCTCTCCCTCACACACACACTGTTCACAGTCTCACACACACTGTTCACAGTCTCTCTCAGTCTCTGTTCACTGTCTCGCTCTAACACACACACACACTGTTCACAGTCTCACACACACACTGTTCAGTCTCACACACACTGTTCAGTCTCTCTCTCACACACACACTGTTCACAGTCTCACACACACTATTCACAGTCTCTCGCACTGTTCACAGTCTCGCTCACTCTCACACACACTGTTCACAGTCTCACACACTGTTCAGTCTCTCTCACACACACACTGTTCAGTCTCTCCCTCACACACACACACACACTGTTCACAGTCTCTCCCTCACACACACACACACACACACACACACTGTTCACAGTCTTTCCCTCACACACACACACACACACTGTTCACAGTCTCTCCCTCACAAACACTGTTCACAGTCTCTCCCTCACACACACACACTGTTCTCAGTCTCTCCCTCACTCAAACACTGTTCACAGTCTCACACACACTGTTCCGTCTCTCTCACACACACACACACTGTTCACAATCTCTCACACACACACTGTTCACAGTCTCTCTCTCACAGTCTCTGTTCACTATCTCGCTCTCACACACACACACAATGTTCACAGTCTCACACACACTGTTCAGTCTCTCACACACACTGCACAGTCTCACACACACACTGTTCACAGTCTCACACACACTGTTCACAGTCTCACACACACTGTTCACTGTCTCACACACACTGTTCACAGTCTCTCACATACACTGTTCACAGTCTCTCACATACACTGTTCACAGTCTCTCACACACTGTTCACAGTCTCACACACACTGTTCAGTCTCTCTCACACACACACTGTTCACAATCTCTCACACACACACTGTTCACAGTCTCTCACACACACACTGTTCACAGTCTCTCTCTCTCACAGTCTCTGTTCACTATCTCGCTCTCACACACACACACACACTGTTCACAGTCTCACACACACTGTTCAGTCTCTCTCTCTCACACACACTTCACCGTCTCACACACACACTGTTCACAGTCTCTCCCACACACTGTTCACAGTCTCACACACACTGTTCAGTCTCTCTCTCTCACATACTGTTCACAATCTCTCACACACACACTGTTCACAGTCTCACACACACTGTTCACAGTCACACACACACACTGTTCACAGTCTCACACACACTGTTCACTGTCTCACACACACTGTTCACTGTCTCACACACACTGTTCACAGTCTCACACACACTGTTCACTGTCTCACACACACTGTTCACAGTCTCTCAAATACACTGTTCACAGTCTCTCACATACACTGTTCACAGTCTCTCACACACTGTTCACAGTCTTACACACTGTTCACAGTCTCACATACACTGTTCACAGTCTCTCACTCACACACTGTTCACAGTCTCACACACACACACTTCACAGACTCACACTGTTCACAGTCTCTCACACATTCACAGTCTCACACACACTGTTCAGTCTCTCTCACACACACAGTTCAGCCTCACACACACTGTTCAGTCACACGCACACTGTTCAGTCACACACTTCACAGTCACACACACTTCACAGTCTCTCTCTCTCCCTCACACACACACTGTTCACAGTCACACACACGCTGTTCACAGTCTCTCACACACTGTTCAGTCTCTCCCACACATTGTTCACAGTCTCTCACACACACACTGTTCACAGTCTCACACACACTATTCACAGTCTCTCGCACTGTTCACAGTCTCGCTCACTCTCACACACACTGTTCACAGTCTCACACACTGTTCACAGTCTCACACACACACTGTTCACAGTCTCTCCCTCACACACACACACTGTTCACAGTCTCTCCCTCACACAAACACTGTTCACAGTCTCACACACACACACTGTTCACAGTCTCTCACACTGTTCACAGTCTCTCTCTCTCTCACAGTCTCTGTTCACTGTCTCGCTCTCACACACACACACACTGTTCACAGTCTCACACACACTGTTCAGTCTCTCTCTCTCACACACACTTCACCGTCTCTCACACACACTGTTCACAGTCTCTCCCACACACTGTTCACAGTCTCACACACACTGTTCAGTCTCTCTCTCTCTCACACACACACACTGTTCACAATCTCTCTCTCACACACACACTGTTCACAGTCTCACACACTGTTCACAGTCTCACACACACTTCACAGTCTCTCACACACACTTCACAGTCTCTCACACACACTTCACAGTCTCTCACACACACTTCACAGTCTCACACACACTGTTCACTGTCTCACACACACTGTTCACAGTCTCACACACTGTTCACAGTCTCACACACTGTTCACAGTCTCTCACACTGTTCACAGTCTCTCACACTGTTCACAGTCTCTCACATACACTGTTCACAGTCTCTCACACACTGTTCACAGTCTTACACACTGTTCACAGTCTCACATACACTGTTCACAGTCTCTCACTCACACACTGTTCACAGTCTCACACACTTCACAGACTCACACTGTTCACAGTCTCTCACACATTCACAGTCTCACACACTGTTCAGTCTCTCTCACACACACTGTTCAGCCTCACACACACTGTTCAATCACACGCACACTGTTCAGTCACACACACTTCACAGTCTCTCTCTCCCTCACACACACACTGTTCACAGTCACACACACGCTGTTCACAGTCTCACACACACTGTTCACAGTCTCACACACACTGTTCACTGTCTCACACACTGTTCACAGTCTCACACACACTGTTCACTGTCTCACACACTGTTCACTGTCTCACACACTGTTCACTGTCTCACACACTGTTCACTGTCTCACACTGTTCACAGTCTCTCACATACACACTTCACAGACTCACACTGTTCAGTCTCTCACACATTCACAGTCTCACACACACACTGTTCAGTCTCTCTCACACACACTGTTCAGTCACACACACATCACAGTCACACACACTTCACAGTCTCTCTCACAGACACTGTTCACTGTCTCACACACTGTTCACTGTCTCACACACTGTTCACAGTCTCTCACATACACACTTCACAGACTCACATTGTTCAGTCTCTCACACATTCACAGTCTCACACACACACACTGTTCAGTCTCTCTCACACACACTGTTCAGTCACACACACATCACAGTCACACACACTTCACAGTCTCTCTCACAGACACTGTTCACAGTCACACACGCTGTTCACAGTCTCACACACACTATTCACAGTCTCTCGCACTGTTCACAGTCTCGCTCACTCTCACACACACTGTTCACAGTCTCACACACTGTTCAGTCTCTCACACACACTGTTCACAGTCTCTCCCTCACACACACACACTGTTCACAGTCTCTCCCTCACACACACACACACACTGTTCACAGTCTCTCCCTCACACACACTGTTCACAGTCTCTCCCTCACACACACTGTTCACAGTCTCTCCCTCACACACACACACACTGGTCACAGTCTCTCCCTCACACACACACACACTGTTCACAGTCTCTCCCTCACACACACACACACTGTTCACAGTCTCTCCCTCACTCAAACACTGTTCACAGTCTCACACACTCTGTTCACAGTCTCACACACTGTTCACAGTCTCACACACACTGTTCAGTCTCTCTCACAGTCTCTGTTCACTGTCTCGCTCACACACACACACTGTTCACAGTCTCACACACTGTTCAGTCTCTCACACACACTTCACAGTCTCACACACACACTGTTCACAGTCTCTCTCTCACACACACTGTTCACAGTCTCGCACACACTGTTAACAGTCTCTCTCACAGTCTCTGTTCACAGTCTCGCTCTCTCACACACACACACACACACTGTTCACAGTCTCACACACACTGTTCAGTCTCTCTCACACACTTCACAGTCTCACACACACACACTGTTCACAGTCTCTCCCACACACTGTTCACAGTCTCTCCCACACACTGTTCACAGTCTCTCACACACTGTTCAGTCTCTCTCTCACAGACTCTGTTCACACACACTGTTCAAAGTCTCACATACACTGTTCAGTCTCTCTCACACACACTGTTCACGGTCTCAAACACACTGTTCAGTCACTCTCACACGGACTCTTCACAGTCTCAATCTCACACTGTTCACACACACTGTTCAGTCTCTCTCACACTGTTCACCGTCTCTCTCGCACACTGTTTAGTCTCGCACTCACACACTGTTCACTGTCTGACACACTGTTCACAGTCTCACACACTGTTCACAGTCTCACACACACTGTTCACAGTCTCACACACACTGTTCACAGTCTCACACACACTGTTCACAGTCTCACACCCACTGTTCACTGTCTCACACACTGTTCACAGTCTCACACACACTGTTCACTGTCTCACACACTGTTCACTGTCTCACACACTGTTCACAGTCTCTCACATACACACTTCACAGACTCACACTGTTCAGTCTCTCACACATTCACAGTCTCACACACACACTGTTCAGTCTCTCTCACACACACTGTTCAGTCACACACACATCACAGTCACACACACTTCACAGTCTCTCTCACAGACACTGTTCACTGTCTCACACACTGTTCACTGTCTCACACACTGTTCACAGTCTCTCACATACACACTTCACAGACTCACATTGTTCAGTCTCTCACACATTCACAGTCTCACACACACACACTGTTCAGTCTCTCTCACACACACTGTTCAGTCACACACACATCACAGTCACACACACTTCACAGTCTCTCTCACAGACACTGTTCACAGTCACACACGCTGTTCACAGTCTCACACACACTATTCACAGTCTCTCGCACTGTTCACAGTCTCGCTCACTCTCACACACACTGTTCACAGTCTCACACACTGTTCAGTCTCTCACACACACTGTTCACAGTCTCTCCCTCACACACACACACTGTTCACAGTCTCTCCCTCACACACACACACACACTGTTCACAGTCTCTCCCTCACACACACTGTTCACAGTCTCTCCCTCACACACACTGTTCACAGTCTCTCCCTCACACACACTGTTCACAGTCTCTCTCTCACACACACACTGTTCACAGTCTCACACACTGTTCACAGTCTCACACACACTTCACAGTCTCTCACACACACTTCACAGTCTCTCACACACACTTCACAGTCTCTCACACACACTTCACAGTCTCTCACACACACTTCACAGTCTCTCACACACACTTCACAGTCTCTCACACACACTGTTCACAGTCTCACACACACTGTTCACTGTCTCACACACACTGTTCACTGTCTCACACACACTGTTCACAGTCTCTCACACTGTTCACAGTCTCTCACATACACTGTTCACAGTCTCTCACACACTGTTCACAGTCTTACACACTGTTCACAGTCTCACATACACTGTTCACAGTCTCTCTCACACACACTGTTCAGCCTCACACACACTGTTCAATCACACGCACACTGTTCAGTCACACACTTCACAGTCACACACACTTCACAGTCTCTCTCTCCCTCACACACACACTGTTCACAGTCACACACACGCTGTTCACAGTCTCTCACACACTGTTCAGTCTCTCCCACACATTGTTCACAGTCTCTCACACACACACACTGTTCACAGTCTCACACACACTATTCACAGTCTCTCGCTGTTCACAGTCTCGCTCACTCTCACACACACTGTTCACAGTCTCACACACTGTTCAGTCTCTCTCTCTCACACACTGTTCACAGTCTCTCACACACACACTGTTCACAGTCTCACACACACTGTTCACAGTCTCACACACACTGTTCACAGTCTCACACACACTGTTCACAATCTCTCACACACACTGTTCACAATCTCTCACACACACTGTTCACAATCTCTCACACACACTGTTCACAATCTCTCACACACACTGTTCACAATCTCTCACACACACTGTTCACAATCTCTCACACACACTGTTCACAGTCTCTCTCGTACACACGCTGTTCACAGTCTCTCACACACTGTTCAGTCTCACACACGGCTCACTGCCCCACACACACTGTTCACAGTCTCTCCCACACACACATTGTTCACAGTCTCACACACACACTGTTCACAATCTCACACACACTGTTCACAATCTCTCACACACACTGTTCAGTCTCACACACGCACTGTTCACAGTCTCTCACACAATTTTAACAGTCTCTCACACACTGTTCACAGTCTCACACACTGTTCCGTCTCTCTCTCACACACACTGTTAACAGTCTCGCTCACTCTCACACACTGTTCAGAGTTTCACACACTGTTCAGTCCCTCGCACGCATTCAGCCTCACACACACTGTTCACAGTCTCTCTGACACACCGTTCAGTCTCTCTCACACACACACACACACACACACTGTTCACAGTCTCTCTCACACACTGTTCATAGTCTCTCTCACACACTGTTCAGTCTCTCTCTCACAGACTCTGTTCACACACACTGTTCAAAGTCTCACATACACTGTTCAGTCTCTCTCACACACACTGTTCACGGTCTCAAACACACTGTTCAGTCACTCTCACACGGACTCTTCACAGTCTCAATCTCACACTGTTCACACACACTGTTCAGTCTCTCTCACACTGTTCACCGTCTCTCTCGCACACTGTTTAGTCTCGCACTCACACACTGTTCACTGTCTGACACACTGTTCACAGTCTCACACACTGTTCACAGTCTCACACACACTGTTCACAGTCTCACACACACTGTTCACAGTCTCACACACACTGTTCACAGTCTCACACACACTGTTCACTGTCTCACACACTGTTCACTGTCTCACACACTGTTCACTGTCTCACACACTGTTCACTGTCTCACACACTGTTCACTGTCTCACACACTGTTCACAGTCTCTCACATACACACTTCACAGACTCACACTGTTCAGTCTCTCACACATTCACAGTCTCACACACACACACTGTTCAGTCTCTCTCACACACACTGTTCAGTCACACACACATCACAGTCACACACACTTCACAGTCTCTCTCACAGACACTGTTCACAGTCACACACGCTGTTCACAGTCTCACACACACTATTCACAGTCTCTCGCACTGTTCACAGTCTCGCTCACTCTCACACACACTGTTCACAGTCTCACACACTGTTCAGTCTCTCACACACACTGTTCACAGTCTCTCCCTCACACACACACACTGTTCACAGTCTCTCCCTCACACACACACACACACTGTTCACAGTCTCTCCCTCACACACACTGTTCACAGTCTCTCCCTCACACACACACACACACACACTGTTCACAGTCTCTCCCTCACACACACTGTTCACAGTCTCTCCCTCACACACACACACTGTTCTCAGTCTCTCCCTCACTCAAACACTGTTCACAGTCTCACACACTGTTCACAGTCTCACACACACTGTTCAGTCTCTCTCACAGTCTCTGTTCACTGTCTCGCTCACACACACACACTGTTCACAGTCTCACACACTGTTCAGTCTCTCACACACACTTCACAGTCTCACACACACACTGTTCACAGTCTCACACACACTGTTCAGTCTCTCTCTCTCTCTCACACACTGTTCACAATCTCTCTCACACACACACTGTTCACAGTCTCACACACTGTTCAGTCTCTCTCTCACACAGACTCTGTTCACAGTCTCGCTCTCACACTGTTCACACACTGTTCACAGTCTCACACACTGTTCAGTCTCTCTCTCACACTGTTCACAGTCTCACACACTGTTTAGTCTCGCTCTCACACACTGTTCACTGTCTCTCACACACTGTTCACAGTCTCTCCCACACACACATTGTTCACAATCTCACACACACTGTTCACAATCTCTCACACACACTGTTCACAATCTCTCACACACACTGTTCACAGTCTCTCTCTCACAGACTCTGTTCACACACACTGTTCAAAGTCTCACATACACTGTTCAGTCTCTCTCACACACACTGTTCACGGTCTCAAACACACTGTTCAGTCACTCTCACACGGACTCTTCACAGTCTCAATCTCACACTGTTCACACACACTGTTCAGTCTCTCTCACACTGTTCACCGTCTCTCTCGCACACTGTTTAGTCTCGCACTCACACACTGTTCACTGTCTGACACACTGTTCACAGTCTCACACACTGTTCACAGTCTCACACACACTGTTCACAGTCTCACACACACTGTTCACAGTCTCACACACACTGTTCACTGTCTCACACACTGTTCACAGTCTCACACACACTGTTCACTGTCTCACACACTGTTCACTGTCTCACACACTGTTCACTGTCTCACACACTGTTCACAGTCTCTCACATACACACTTCACAGACTCACACTGTTCAGTCTCTCACACATTCACAGTCTCACACACACACACTGTTCAGTCTCTCTCACACACACTGTTCAGTCACACACACATCACAGTCACACACACTTCACAGTCTCTCTCACAGACACTGTTCACAGTCACACACGCTGTTCACAGTCTCACACACACTATTCACAGTCTCTCGCACGGTTCACAGTCTCGCTCACTCTCACACACACTGTTCACAGTCTCACACACTGTTCAGTCTCTCACACACACTGTTCACAGTCTCTCCCTCACACACACACACTGTTCACAGTCTCTCCCTCACACACACACACACACTGTTCACAGTCTCTCCCTCACACACACTGTTCACAGTCTCTCCCTCACACACACACACACACACACACACACACTGTTCACAGTCTCTCCCTCACACACACTGTTCACAGTCTCTCCCTCACACACACACACTGTTCTCAGTCTCTCCCTCACTCAAACACTGTTCACAGTCTCACACACTGTTCACAGTCTCACACACACTGTTCAGTCTCTCTCACAGTCTCTGTTCACTGTCTCGCTCACACACACACACTGTTCACAGTCTCACACACTGTTCAGTCTCTCACACACACTTCACAGTCTCACACACACACTGTTCACAGTCTCTCCCACACACTGTTCACAGTCTCTCCCACACACTGTTCACAGTCTCACACACACTGTTCAGTCTCTCTCTCTCTCTCACACACTGTTCACAATCTCTCTCACACACACACTGTTCACAGTCTCACACACTGTTCAGTCTCACACACACTGTTCAGTCTCTCTCACACTGTTCAGTCTCTCCCACACACTGTTCACAGTCTCTCCCACACACTGTTCAGTCTCACACACACTGTTCAGTCTCTCTCTCTCTCTCACACACTGTTCACAATCTCTCTCACACACACACTGTTCACAGTCTCACACACACTGTTCAGTCTCTCTCTCTCACACACACTGTTCACAATCTCTCTCACACAAACACTGTTCACAGTGTCACACACACTGTTTAGTCTCTCTCACACACAATTCACAGTCTCACACACACGCTTCACAGTCTCTCTCTCACACACACTGTTCACAGTCTCGCACACACTGTTCACAGTCTCTCTCACAGTCTCTGTTCACAGTCTCGCTCTCTCACACACACACACACACACACACACACTGTTCACAGTCTCACACACTGTTCAGTCTCTCTCTCACACAGACTCTGTTCACAGTCTCGCTCTCACACTGTTCACACACTGTTCACAGTCTCACACACTGTTCAGTCTCTCTCTCACACTGTTCACAGTCTCACACACTGTTTAGTCTCGCTCTCACACACTGTTCACTGTCTCTCACACACTGTTCACAGTCTCTCCCACACACACATTGTTCACAATCTCACACACACTGTTCACAATCTCTCACACACACTGTTCACAATCTCTCACACACACTGTTCACAGTCTCTCTCTCACAGACTCTGTTCACACACACTGTTCAAAGTCTCACATACACTGTTCAGTCTCTCTCACACACACTGTTCACGGTCTCAAACACACTGTTCAGTCACTCTCACACGGACTCTTCACAGTCTCAATCTCACACTGTTCACCGTCTCTCTCGCACACTGTTTAGTCTCGCACTCACACACTGTTCACAGTCTCACACACACTGTTCACAGTCTCACACACACTGTTCACAGTCTCACACACACTGTTCACAGTCTCACACACACTGTTCAGTCTCTCTCACACACTGTTCAGTCTCTCTCACACACACTGTTCAGTCTCACACACCGTTCAGTCTCTCTCTCTCTCACACTGTTCAGTCTCTCTCTCACACACTGTTCAGTCTCACACACTGTTCACAGTCTCTCTCTCTCTCTCTCTCTCTCACACACACTGTTCAGTCTCTCTCACACACAGTTCCCAGTCTCTCTCACTGTTCAGTCTTACACACACACATTCAGTCTCTCACACACTGTTCAGTCTCTCTCACACACTGTTCAGTCTCTCTCACACTGTTCACAGTCTCTCTCTCTCTCTCTCTCTCTCACACACACTGTTCAGTCTCTCACACACTGTTCAGTCTCACACACACACACTGTTCACAAACTCTCTCACACACACTGTTCACTGTCTCTCACACACACTGTTCACTGTCTCTCACACACTGTTCAGTCTCACACACCGTTCAGTCTCTCTCTCTCTCTCACACTGTTCAGTCTCTCTCTCACACACTGTTCAGTCTCACACACACACTGTTCACAATCTCTCTCTCACACACTGTTCACAGTCTCTCTCTCTCTCTCTCTCTCTCTCTCACACACACTGTTCACAGTCTCTCTCTCTCTCTCTCTCACACACACTGTTCAGTCTCTCTCACACACAGTTCCCAGTCTCTCTCACTGTTCAGTCTTACACACACACATTCAGTCTCTCACACACTGTTCAGTCTCTCTCACACTGTTCAGTCTCACACACGCACTGTTCACAGTCTCTCACACAATTTTAACAGTCTCTCACACACTGTTCACAGTCTCACACACTGTTCCGTCTCTCTCTCACACACACTGTTAACAGTCTCGCTCACTCTCACACACTGTTCAGAGTTTCACACACTGTTCAGTCCCTCGCACGCATTCAGCCTCACACACACTGTTCACAGTCTCTCTGACACACCGTTCAGTCTCTCTCACACACACACACACACACTGTTCACTGTCTCTCTCACACACTGTTCATAGTCTCTCTCTCACAGACTCTGTTCACACACACTGTTCACAGTCTCACACACACTGTTCACAGTCTCACACACACTGTTCAGTCTCTCTCACACACTGTTCAGTCTCTCTCTCTCTCACACTGTTCAGTCTCTCTCTCACACACTGTTCAGTCTCTCTCACACACACTGTTCACAATCTCTCTCACACACACTGTTCAGTCTCACACACTGTTCACAGTCTCTCTCTCTCTCTCTCTCTCTCACACACACTGTTCAGTCTCTCTCACACACAGTTCCCAGTCTCTCTCACTGTTCAGTCTTACACACACACATTCAGTCTCTCACACACTGTTCAGTCTCTCTCACACTGTTCACAGTCTCTCTCTCTCTCTCTCTCTCTCACACACACACACTGTTCAGTCTCACACACACTGTTCAGTCTCACACACACACTGTTCACAAACTCTCACACACACTGTTCACTGTCTCTCACACACACTGTTCACTGTCTCTCACACACTGTTCAGTCTCACACACTGTTCAGTCTCTCTCACACACTGTTCAGTCTCTCTCACACACACTGTTCAGTCTCACACACCGTTCAGTCTCTCTCTCTCTCTCACACTGTTCAGTCTCTCTCTCTCTCACACACTGTTCAGTCTCACACACACACTGTTCACAATCTCTCTCACACACACTGTTCAGTCTCACACACTGTTCACAGTCTCTCTCTCTCTCTCTCTCTCACACACACACTGTTCAGTCTCTCTCACACACAGTTCCCAGTCTCTCTCACTGTTCAGTCTTACACACACACATTCAGTCTCTCACACACTGTTCAGTCTCTCTCACACACTGTTCAGTCTCTCTCACACTGTTCACAGTCTCTCTCTCTCTCTCTCACACACTGTTCACAGTCTCTCTCACACACTGTTCAGTCTCTCTCTCTCTCTCTCACACACACACTGTTCAGTCTCACACACTGTTCAGTCTCACACACACACTGTTCAGTCTCTGTCACACACTGTTCAGTCTCTCTCACACACTGTTCAGTCTCTCTCACACTGTTCACAGTCTCTCTCACACTGTTCACAGTCTCTCTCTCTCTCTCACACACACACTGTTCAGTCTCACACACACTGTTCAGTCTCACACACACTGTTCAGTCTCTCTCACACACTGTTCAGTCTCTCTCACACACTGTTCACAATCTCTCACACAGTTCCCAGTCTCTCTCACTGTTCAGTCTCTCTCTCTCACACACACTGTTCACAGTCTCACACACACTGTTCAGTCTCTCTCTCTCACACACACTGTTCACAATCTCTCTCACACAAACACTGTTCACAGTGTCACACACACTGTTTAGTCTCTCTCACACACAATTCACAGTCTCACACACACACTTCACAGTCTCCCTCACACACACACTGTTCACGGTCTCACACACTGTTCAGTCTCTCTCTCACACAGACTCTGTTCACAGTCTCGCTCTCACACTGTTCACACACTGTTCACAGTCTCACACACTGTTCAGTCTCTCTCTCACACTGTTCACAGTCTCACACACTGTTTAGTCTCGCTCTCACACACTGTTCACTGTCTCTCACACACTGTTCACAGTCTCTCCCACACACACATTGTTCACAATCTCACACACACTGTTCACAATCTCTCACACACACTGTTCACAATCTCTCACACACACTGTTCACAGTCTCTCTCTCACAGACTCTGTTCACACACACTGTTCAAAGTCTCACATACACTGTTCAGTCTCTCTCACACACACTGTTCACGGTCTCAAACACACTGTTCAGTCACTCTCACACGGACTCTTCACAGTCTCAATCTCACACTGTTCACCGTCTCTCTCGCACACTGTTTAGTCTCGCACTCACACACTGTTCACAGTCTCGCACACACTGTTCACAGTCTCACACACACTGTTCACAGTCTCACACACACTGTTCACAGTCTCACACACACTGTTCAGTCTCTCACACACACTGTTCAGTCTCACACACCGTTCAGTCTCTCTCTCTCTCACACTGTTCAGTCTCTCTCTCTCTCACACACTGTTCAGTCTCACACACTGTTCACAGTCTCTCTCTCTCTCTCACACACACTGTTCAGTCTCTCTCACACACAGTTCCCAGTCTCTCTCACTGTTCAGTCTTACACACACACATTCAGTCTCTCACACACTGTTCAGTCTCACACACGCACTGTTCACAGTCTCTCACACAATTTTAACAGTCTCTCACACACTGTTCACAGTCTCACACACTGTTCCGTCTCTCTCTCACACACACTGTTAACAGTCTCGCTCACTCTCACACACTGTTCAGAGTTTCACACACTGTTCAGTCCCTCGCACGCATTCAGCCTCACACACACTGTTCACAGTCTCTCTGACACACCGTTCAGTCGCTCTCACACACACACACACACTGTTCACTGTCTCTCTCACACACTGTTCATAGTCTCTCTCACACACTGTTCAGTCTCTCTCTCACAGACTCTGTTCACACACACTGTTGACAGTCTCTCTCACACTGTTCACAGTCTCTCTCTCTCTCTCTCTCTCACACACACTGTTCAGTCTCACACACACACTGTTCACAAACTCTCTCACACACACTGTTCACTGTCTCTCACACACACTGTTCACTGTCTCTCACACACTGTTCAGTCTCACACACCGTTCAGTCTCTCTCTCTCTCACACTGTTCAGTCTCTCTCTCACACACTGTTCAGTCTCACACACACACTGTTCACAATCTCTCTCACACACACTGTTCAATCTCACACACTGTTCACAGTCTCTCTCTCTCTCTCTCTCACACACTGTTCAGTCTCTCTCACACACTGTTCAGTCTCTCTCTCTCTCTCTCACACACACTGTTCAGTCTCACACACACTGTTCAGTCTCACACACACACTGTTCACTGTCTCTCACAAACACTGTTCACTGTCTCACATACTGTTCGCAGTCTCTCACACACACTGTTCAGTCTCTCACACACACTGTTCACAATCTCTCTCACACACACTGTTCACTGTCTCTCACACACTGTTCAGTCTCACACACACACTGTTCAGTCTCTGTCACACACTGTTCAGTCTCTCTCTCTCACACACTGTTCAGTCTCTCTCACACTGTTCAGTCTCTCTCACACACTGTTCACAATCTCTCACACAGTTCCCAGTCTCTCTCACTGTTCAGTCTCTCTCGCACACACTGTTCACAGTCTCACACACACACATTCAGTCTCTCACACACACACTGTTCACAGTCTCTCTCACTCACACAGACTGTTCAGTCTCACACACACTGTTCACAGTCTCACACTGTTCAGTCTCTCTCACTCACACAGACTGTTCACAGTCTCACACCTACACTGTTCAGTCTCTCTCACTGTTCAGTCTCTCTCACTGTTCAGTCTCACACACACTGTCCACAGTCTCACACGCACTGTTCAGTCTCACACACAGTTCCCAGTCTCTCTCACTGTTCAGTCTTACACACACACATTCAGTCTCTCACACACTGTTCAGTCTCTCTCACACACTGTTCTCAGTCTCTCTCACTGTTCAGTCTCTCTCACACACACTGTTCACAGTCTCTCTCACTCACACACACTGTTCACAGTCTCACACTGTTCAGTCTCTCTCTCTCACACACTGTTCACAGTCTCACACACACACGCATCAGAAACAATAACACGAGAGAGAAACAGACCACTGATTGGAGGAGCAACCAGCTTCTGATTCTTCCCATGAAGCACCTACCTCTTTGGATGGATCAGGAGCCACCTACAGTGGTTTCTGGGGCCGCATGGATGGGCTTCGTGTGGGTGGGGGGCTCATCCATCCTCTGGGGCCACCGTGGAAAAACCTGCTCCACATGAAACAAATCTGGGACTTTCTAGTTTGCTTAAGCTGCATTCATCAAGGGGCACATAGTCTCCACACCGATTGCTCTGCATTTGTGTGGGGGAGTCAGATCTCTCCAGGACACATCTGTCTGAACTGCTCCGAATGCACTTTGCGTCCCTTTCACACTGTAAACTTTTGCACAGTTTACACTTGGGGGGGGGGGGGGGGGGGGAAGAAAAAGCAAATTCAGAACCGAGTTATTTCTCGTATATGACTTTATTTGTTAATTTAAACTAGCCCACTAAATTCATATACAAATTTACAGATTTGTTCGGTTGATACGGAAGTACTATATTCATGGCGTCAAATAAAACAGTGTGGCTGAAGGGGAGGGAAACCCCAGCTTGTGTGAAGAGCATCCTGGTGCTTCTCGAATCGCCCATTGCAAACTCTGAATTCTCCTTCTGTGTAATAATCCGTGGACTGGATATCCAGCTCCTTTACTGCATATTATCAACTTAAAAAAACAGACACGCACACACACACACATATTGTGTTCAGATAGGAGTTCAACAAGACAGAAACTATCATCTGGAATGGGAGGGAAAGAGTTAAGAAAGAAGTCTCGATATAGGAAACACAGCGCAGGATGTCCAGTCCAGAGTCTGCAATGTCCAACCCAGCACCTGAGCACCTCATTCAAAGGGAACTAATGTATTCAAACCGGGGGAGGGGGGGTCAGTCTTTATTACTCCATAAGCCAACTCTGATGATATTCAATTTTGTCATGCCATTGGGCTATTAGTATCAGTGCAAAGTTTGTATCCCTTCCTTCCTTCCTTCGATTTCCCCAGCCGCTTCCCACAGGATCTGTCGGTGGAGGCCAATTGCACATCTTTGAACACTGAGGGGCAATTTATCATGGCCAATCCTCCTAATCTGCACGTCTTTGGACTGTGGGAGGAAACTGGAGCACCCGGAGGAAACCCACGCAGACATTGAGAGAACGTGCAGACTCCGCACAGACAGTCACCCGAGGTCGTAATCGAACCCGGGTCCCTGGCGCTGTGAGGCAGCAGTGCTAACCACTGTGCCATCCCATCGCACTGGATCATTGATCAATCTTAGCATTTCTGGATGTAACGCTTGACGACAAACGGTTAATTTTTTCCATTCAGCAAACGCGACCTGGTGGTGGTGGCGGTTTCAGTTTAAGAATTGAAAAGGGAATTAATCGGAGTGCCGTCTGAAAAGGAAGAATGTTTGGGGTTGAGGGGAGAAGGTGGGGGGGAATGGCACAAAGTGAATTGCCCGTTCGGCGGGCTGGTGCAGCCAGGATGGGCCGAATAGCGGCCTCCTGCACTGTAACAATTCTGTGATCCTGTTTGTGAACGGAGGGGTTAATACCAGGTTATTTATTTTTACATAGATGGGTGGACCATTGACTTTGTGAGAGTTTTTTTCTTTATTACGCCTTGCGGAACACTGGCTTATTCTAATTCTGGTTGAGTGGAGGTGACAAAGGACTCTGCGACTTGTATTGGTCTCAAATGATCCCCAGCTTTGACGTGGGTGGAGAAGGGATGGGGACTCGTACCTCACCCACAAACCTATGTATGTTTAAAAACCCTTCCTGCTCTAGCAAGCTGAATATCTCTGAGGCTGTTTTGGTAACTCCTGACTGTCTTAATTGCTCCCAGGCTGTTTCTGGTCCTGTGGGCCACCTTCATCTGTCCATCTCTAACCCTATTGTGTGTTGAAGGGCCAAACATGTCAAAAGAAAAAGCTCTTGGTCCGCCCCCATTAGAAGAAATCGGGTGTGATACATCTAACAGTCTGGAACGGTCTCTTCCTGTCCCTAAGAGATACACTGGAGCCAGGCTCTCGATTCCAACCCCAGTTTCCTATGGTACGTCATCACATTCTTGCATTCTGTTTGAGAGGTCAGAGATGGAGGCCTGACGTCGAACGACCTCGTACCGCAGAAGACCGAGCGGCAAATAAACACCTCCGGCCATCGCTACCATAAATAGCCGAGCGTGCCCCCCCCCCCCCCCCTCCCCCTCCCCCCAGTTTCACCCTTGTCCCCCAACAGTGTCAGGAGCAGAGTGGAAAGTGAAGTATTCCGTACAGTGACTTAAACGATACATTCCGGGAATGGGCTCCTCCAAACTCCGTGGCCCAGGTGACGGGGCGGCGGAAGGTGGTTAATCAGTTGAGATGCCTCGCGGTCTTTCGAAACGAGGATTGTATTTGACCTCTCGACGCCGTCGAACGTCGAGGTGATGGTTTGTGCTTCGGTCGCACCCGGTCTCCGCTGGCGAAGCCTCCTTCGTGGGCGAGGTGGGCAGCATTTGCATAAAGCATGACTGGTTCTACCAGCCTGCAGTGTGAGCAAGAAACTGGGAGGGAACTGTATAAAAGTATTCCCTTTCTCTTCTATCTGAACCAATCTTGTCCACACGGATACAAAGTGCGGGATGCAAGCAGGATAAGGATTCCACTAAATTTCCTGGCAAAAGTCACCTCAGATAACTCGGCGGATCTGGGTTGTTAAGCAGTTTTCACCCCCCCCCCCCCACCCCCACCGCCCCACCCACATTCCCAACCACATTCCCTTGTTTTCCTGTGGGAGGGTGCGCGGGGGAAAGGTCTGAAGGAGCGTCGAGCCTCAAGACCCTCGGTCCAACGATAGACTGAGTTGAAGGCGGTTACTGTGGAAACGAGCCCCATAATTTCCTGAAGCAGACACGAGCGTCATGGAGATGCGTCAATTCAGAAGGCAGAGGCCCCGACCTCGGGGCGCGGCCCGTACCGTCCTTAAATAATAAAAATGAAATGGGACTATAGAGGTCGTATTCAGTTCCATTTTTCTTCATGTTTAAAGATATTTACATCCTCACAAAGACAGCGTCAGGTGCCTCATTTTCCAGTAGTTCTTTTTCTTATTATTTCTAGGGTTGACTTTGTGTGCCATTGGACGACAAAAGCTTGGGTTTCTCTTTCAAAGAGGATGAGTGTTTGGAATCGCCTCGTCTGAAGTGCTCCACGGACTCAGAGTCGTTCCACGCCCTGGGCATGCTTTGGGCCCCTCGAATTGAGCTCCCTGAAGGATGACTAAACTGGCCGTTTTTTTCATCTGAAAAGAAGCAGAGAGAGTTGAACAAGGATGGCGAAATAAAATTGCCCGTCGTTTCCAGTTCAACACTTTATCCCGCTCTGACCTCCCTGCCAGTGTTTCATATTTTATTAGATCAGGGGTTGTGGGCATTTTTTTCCCTTGAACTAATCGTCTCGCTCGGCCTTTTCAGAGGGGCGGTTAAGAGTCAACCTGATTGCTGTGGGTCTGGAGTCACATGTAGGCCAGACCGGGTAAGGACGGCAGATTTCCTTCCCTAAAGGGACATTAGTGAACCAGATGGGTTTTTACAACAGGTGACAATATCATTGGGGGGGGTCTCTGGATTACTACTCCAGTGACAATACCACAATGCCACTGCCTCCCCCTCTCAGTGAAGTTCTTTGCAAGCTTGAGGGACAGCACCTCAGCTTTCAACTCCGGACTCTACAAGCCTCTACACTCAACAGAGTTTGATATCAAAGAGTACCTGCAGAAGGAGGGCCATTTGGCCCATCACATTTGCACTGACCCTCTGAAAGAGCACTCTACCCAAACCCACTCCCCCACCCCTTCCCCGTATCGCCACCAAACCTTTTGGACACTAAGGGTAATTTATCATGGCCAACCCACCGAACCCGCACATCTTTTGACTGTGGGAGGAAACCGGAGCACCCAGAGGAAACCCACGCAGACACGGGCAGAACGTGCAGACTCCGCACCGACAGTGACCCAAGCCGGGGATCGAACCCGGGATAGCACAAATGCTTCACAGCTCCAGGGTCCCAGGTTCAATTCCGGCTTGGGTCACTGTCTGTGCGGAGTCTGCACATCCTCCCCGTGTGTGCGTGGGTTTCCTCCGGGTGCTCCGGTTTCCTCCCACAGTCCAAAGATGTGCGGGTTAGGTGGATTGGCCATGCTAAATTGCCCATTGTGTCCAAAATTGCCCTTAGTGTTGGGTGGGGTTACTGGGTTATGGGGATAGGGTGGAGGTGTGGACCTTGGGTAGGGTGCTCTTTCCAAGAGCCGGTGCAGACTCGATGGGCTGAATGGCCTCCTTCTGCACTGTAAATTCTATGATAATCTATGACCCTGGAGCTGTGAAGCAACAGTGGTAACCACTGTGTCACCGTGCCGTCCCGAGCAATTAGATCATAACTATTCTAATCATGGTAATCATTGACCAGCAGGAAGACGATGGGTCGAATGGCTTCCCTCTGTGCTGTAAATGCCTATAACCCCCCCCCCCTGCACACTCTCCATTTTGTTTTGTGTTTTATTTTTGCTGGTACCATTTAGTTTTCTCCTCTCTTTGTTCCTTCACTTGGCATTCGGATGGCTACTATCCTGCCATTCACACCTCACCTGGACTCACCTTTGTATCCTCACTGGTTACCGCTCCATTCGTCCTTTAATCTCTCCTGCCCTCCACCCTACCACATTCCCTCTGTTTTCCCACTGCCTCCCACTGCCACACTCTATACTTCCACTGGCTCAAAACCTATCACTTCTTTTCTCAGTTCTTTTTTTCCTACTGAGGGGCAATTTATCGTGGCCAATCCACCTCGCCTGCACATCTTTAGGGTTGTGGGGGTGAGACCCACACAGCCACGGGGAGAATGTGCAAACTCCACACGGACAGTGACCCGGGGCCGGGATCGAACCCGGGTCCTCAGCTCCGTGAGGCAGCAACCCTGCACCACCGTGCAACGCCCCTATATCACTTCGGCTTGGTGTCAAAATTTGCTTTGGAAGGGTCCTGAAGAGCCTTGGGATGTTTTATTACAATAAAGGCGCTACATAAATGCAAGTTAACGTTGTCCGAATGACAGGGCGAGTGCATCTCTCTCAGGACATTTAGCAATTCCAGTTGGGGGAAGAGATTATGGACTCATCCGAGTACACAGCTTTGGAATGCTATCTTCTGAAGCAGCGACACAATGCTTGTAATCTATTCCAAACCCCGTCAAGATCATTAGCGTTTTGGGCCACAGATTAAAAATGGATTCAACAGGGTGGTGTCATCAGGCTCTGTCAGCTCTCCTGGTAGTCAACATTTCCATTCCATAATGATAGTTTCTGTCTCATCTGGTCTTTATCCACCTGGGACACAGCAGTTCATCCTCTGGGGGAGTAAGTCTTCAACCCATGCAGCGTATACGCCTAACATACGCCACCATAACATGCTGTGTTACTAGGAGACTCCTTCCCATTCCCCACCGCCCCCAAGCGTTGGTAACTCTTGTCTTTTCAACTGAGTTCCAACAATTCTTCTTTGCCAAGATCTCGGTGGCAAAGCAACAGGTTGTGCGCACAGCGGCCCGCGGTTATACAAACACGCTCGCCCATCACGTACACACGGTACAATGGAATAAGATTACCATACCTGCAAGTGCCTGAACCAAGGGCTGATCGTGTGCACTTAACAACTGTGCTTGGATTGTTTCCACAACTCTCTTAAACCTGCGGCTGGGCCCTGTCAATAGAGACAAAATGCCTGTTAACGTGGAATATCAGAAAATTCTCCGTAATCGGCGCGATGTCCGCCGACCGGCGCCAAAAACGGCGCAAATCAGTCCGGCATCGCGCCGCCCCAAAGGTGCGGAATCCTCCGCATCTTGAGCGGCCGAGCCCGAACCTTGAGGGGCTAGGCCCGCGCCGGACTGATTTCCGCCCCGCCAGCTGGCGGGAAAGGCCTTTGGTGCCCCGCCAGCTGGCGCGGAAATGACATTGCCGGGCGGCGCATGCGCGGGAGCGTTAGCGGCTGCTCACTGCATCCCCGTGCATGCGCTGTGGAGGGGGTCTGTTCCGCCTCCGCCATGGTGGAGATCATTGCGAAGGCGGAAGGAAAAGAGTGCCCCCACGGGGGTGGGCCCCGATCGTGGGCCAGGCCACCGTGGGGGCACCCCCTGGGGCCAGATCGCCCCGCGCCCCCCCCCCCCCCAGGACCCCGGAGCCTGCCCGCGCCGCCTTGTCCCGCCGGTAAGGTAGGTGGTTTAATCCACGCCGGCGGGACAGGCATTCTAGCAGCGGGACTTCGGCCCATTCGGGCCGGAGAATCGCCGGGGGGGGGGGGGGGGGGGGGGAGGCCCGCCAACCGGCGCGGCGCGATTCCCGCCCCCGCCGAATCTCCGGTGCCGGAGAATTCGGCAACTGGCGGGGGCGGGATTCACGCCAGGCCCTGGCGATTCTCCGACCCGACGGGGGGGTCGGAGAATCCCGCCCATCGTGCAGTGATTATGGTGCTGGCCTAGCAACCGGCTGTGCGTTCAGCTCACAAGCTGCTTTCATAAGTTCCCTCCTAAATGGTCATGATCCAGTTGCTCACTTTCTTCAAATTCCCCCACCAGGTGAAATCGTTTCTCTGCGCCTAACCCATCCAAACCGGTTTAACCGTTTAAGATTTTGAGATCAGCTCACCCCTTCAATCTCCCAACACTCGAGGGAATTCAAGCCAAATCTGTCCTCAGAATTTAATTCTCAAAGGATTGGTAAACCTGTGCTTCGCCCTCTCCAAGGCCAACATATCTTTCCTCAAAGTTTTGACGTTCTCACAGGACTAACCTGTCCCAAGGCCAACATATCTTTCCTTAGTGCAATTTTAAATAAATCTAAAGTGCCCAATTATTTTTTTTCCCAATTAAGGGGGTAATTTAGCGTGGCCAATCCACCTACCCTGCACATCTTTGGGTTGTGGGGGTGAGACCCACGCAGCCAGGGGGAGAATGTGCAAACTCCACACGGACGGTGACCCGGGGCCGGGATCGAAACCGGGTCCTCGGCACCGTGGGGCAACAGTGCTAACCACTGTGCCGCCGTGCCACACCCCCTCCTTAGCGTTTTAACGTTTTCACGGGACTATACTGCCGCACACTCAGCACAAAAAACCTTAACTAGAATTATTGAGTAAATTACAGTAATTACGCCACCTCCCAGTCCTCCCCGAGTGTCTCTCACCTGACATTAATGTGAATGTGACAGAATAAATCCCATTCTCTTTCTGCGCTTCGCTGCCTTCTGCGTATGTGATGTCAACCTGGAACTTCACAGGCTTCTGGAAGACTGTTGGGCCTCCTACCGATTTGTACTCTGCACGGAAACTCGTTTGCGAGATGACGCTGTGACTCAAGCTGGGAATCTGGAGAAAAGCAAAGGTTATTGGAGCCTTAATTCCCAATGTTCCCTTCCTTTATTCCCCTCCTCCTCCCTCCGCCCCACTCCCAAGGATCTGTTCACTCTGACAGGGGCAAGGTTCCCTGACTGGGGCAAGGTTCCATGGGCACCAAGATACTCCTCCCCAGAGACTGTGGAGTGACCATTCTTTATCTCAGAGCATAACAGGTAGGCCGAAATTTTTCTCCCCTGACTTGTCTTCCACCATTAGCCCTGAGAAAATTACCCTCGCTCACCGGTTCTCAGCTCAGACCATATTCCCAACATCACAGTCATTCACATACAGGAGATTTCCTGGCCTACATCAATAGTGGATCCATTTTAGGCTTGGCAACTTGGCTGAAGGTATTCTTGAAGGTTTCATTACATAGTTTATGAGTTCATAAGATATAGGAACAGAATTAGGCCATATGGCCCATCGTGTCTGCTCTGCCATTCGATCATTGCTATCTCACCCTGGCCTTAACTCCACCGTCCATAACCTTTCAACCCATTGGCAATTAAAAATGTCTAACTCCTTAAATTGACTCACTATCCCAGCATCCACCGCACTCTGGGGAAGCAAATTCCATAGATTCACAACCCTTTGGGAAGAGTAGTTTTTCCTCACCTCTGTTTTAAATTTGCTACCTTTTATCCTCAGACTAGTAATAGTCTCCAACAAGAGAGAATCTAACCATCTCACGCTGACATTCACCCTGACATTACCATTGCTGAGCAACCCCCCCCCCCCCCTCCACTATCAACATCCTGGAGAATATCATTGACCAGAAACTGAACTGGACCAACAATATAAATACTGTGGCGACCAGAGTGGGTCAGAGACTGGGAATTCATCGTCGAGTAACACCCCTCCTGACTCCCCAAAGTCTGTCCCCCATCTGCAAGGCACAAGTCGGGAGTGTGATGGAATACTCTCCCCTTGATGCACGAGTGCATCTCCAACAACTCCCAGCTTGAACTGCACCCCACCCACTGACTTAAACATCCACTCCCTCCACCACTGACGCACAGTGGCAGCCGTGTGCACCATCTACAAGATTCACTGCAGGAGGCTCGTTCGACAGCACCTTCCAAACCCAATTTAAGGAGGAGTTAAGACAGATTTTTAATTGGTTTTCCACCTGGAAGGAGAAGGGCCTCAGATGCACGGGGAACACCCCCACCTGCAAGTTCCCCTCCCGAGTCACTCACCACCCCGACTTGGAAATATATCGGCCGTTCCTTCACTGTCGCTGGGTCAAAATCCTAGAACTCCCTCCCTAACAGCACTGTGGGTGTACCTACACCACATGGGCTGCGGCGGGGTCAAGGCGGCGGCTCACCGCCACCGTCTCAAGGGGCAATTAGGGATGGGCAACAGATGCTGCCCAGCCAGCCATTCTGTGAAACAACAGAGAGAGTTCCAGCCCTACATTCACACCAACATGTCCATCCTGAGAGTGCACACCTGAAGCAAAAGTACTTTTCGTCACCCAATTCGATCAATCTTTTGGCCCAATCGGCAATACTTTCAAAACCGATTTTAAAAAAGCACGTTGAAAGCAAATGAAAAAAAAGCTATTTTTATATTAAATGATTTTTCTCCTGGGTTTTCTCACAGCAGTGGTTCTGGGAACATGGGAGCTGGCTGAGTCCATTCAGCCCTTCGAATCAGCTCCAGCATACAATGAGGCCCTGGCTGCTCTTCTACTTCCAACGCCATTTTCCGGAACTATCCTCACAGAACTTAATGCTTTTCGAAATCTGTCGATCTCACTCTTTTTAAAAATAAATTTAGAGCACCCAATTCATTTTTTTTCCCAATTAAGGGGCAATTTACCGTGGCCAATCCACCTCTCCTGCACATCTTTGGGTTGTGGGGCGAAACCCACGCAGACACAGTGAATGTGCAAACTCCACACGGACAGTGACCCGGGGCCGGGATCGAACCTGGGACCTCGACGCCGTGAGGCAGCAGGGCTAACCACTGCGCCACCATGCTGCCCTTGTCGATCTCACTCTTGAACGTGCTCGCCGATGGAGCCTCCACGGCCCCCCCCCCCCCTCTAGCTTCCAAAGAGTGAATAAATGCCTCTTCAAGTAAGTCCCTATAAGGCCTACCCCTCATTCTGAGACTGTGTCCCAATGGTTTTTGACCTCCTCCCCCCCCCCCCCATTCCCCCAGCCAAGGGAAACCTCCCTCCTGCACCTACCCTGCCGTGCCCTGTTAAGAATTAAGTATGTTTGAATGAGGTCACCTCTCATTATATGCAAACCCCAGAGAATAAAGCCCAGTCTATTTAACCTTTCCTCGTGGGACAATCCCTCCATCGCAGGAATGAATGTATTAATTTGTTGAACTCCCTCACGGCAATTATATCTCACCTTAGGTAAGGAGAACAAAGTGTCACACAGTGCGCCAGATAAGGTCCGACCAAGGTTCTATATAATTGCCGTAAGACATTTCCACTCATGCACTCAAATCCTCTTGCCTTCAAGGCCAACGTACCATTTGCTGCCTTAATTGCTAACTGAAAGAGTAGTATTACGCGGGAGGCCCGGATTCGATTCCCAGCCAATGCAAGGCCAGGCTTTATCAATTGCTTGCTGTGCCTGCATGTTAGCTCCCAGCCACTCGAGAACAAGGACACCCGGGCCCTTTGAAGATCGGGTTTACCATGTCTGGTCAATTGGTAACGGGACCTTGTCTGAACCGTGCCAGCCTTCCCGAACAGGCGCCGGAATGTGGCGACTAGGGGCGTTTCACAGTAACCTCATTTGAAGCCTACTTGTGACAATAAGCGATTTTCATTCATTTCATTTAATTTCACATGGGGACGAAGAGATGGTCAGTGAGCCTCCTCGAAGACATTTCATTTGGTGGACGGTTGGGGGACTGGGGCCTTCTCGCAGATAGAGAGGGGCCTGTGAGCCAGTGGGCCCCCCCGTCCCCTGAACTCCCCCCAGCCCCCACCTTGTCCTTTGAGCACTAGGGCTGAACTATCAACATCTGCACACAAACCCTGCAAGTGCCGCAAGATGTTACGGAGCCCATAATCCCCTCAGCTGCATGAATGTAACACGTGTCTAGTAAACGCGGCAGGCCAGCTTGAGAGTGCAATTAATAAAGCATATGGCATTGCAGACTTTATTAATAGAGGCGTGGAGTACAAGACCGAGGAACTGAAATTAAACTTGTGTAAAATACTAGTTTGGCCTCAGCGGGAGTAATGCGCTCAGTCCTGGGCTTTCCCTCGTCCCACTCCCTCACCCTCTCCCCATCATAACCCTGCACATTCTTCCTTTTCAGATAACGATCCCATTCCCTCTTGAACGCCGCGATTGACTCTGCCGCCCCCCACACTCTCAGGCAGCGCATTCCAGACCCTAAACCCTCGCTGGGTGAAAATGTTCCTCCCCCTGTCTCTGCCGCTTCTTTCGCCGATGACCCTGTGTCCCTCTCGTCCCTGATCCTTCCACCTTTGGGGACGGTTTCTCGTTTCTCCGCCTGCCCTGTCCAGATCCCTCGCGGGTTTGGCTATCTCGATCAAATCGCCTCGCACCTTTCTTCAAGGCAAACAGTCCCAACGTCCCCAGTCTGTCTGTTCTCCCCGCGCACCCATCCTGATTGGGATCGGCTAACACAGCACAGGCCGGGTGAGTGACCCTGGGACCCTCCCCGTCTCTAATAGACTGCGGGAGAGCACAAAGTGATGTTGGAGGGAGGAATGGTTAGCATCTCACTGAGAGGAAGGCGTGCACAATGTCAGCTTTGATGGAGCTCAAAGGCTTATCTCTGATGACAACAAATATCTGTTCTTCTTTGTCCAGATTAATGAAGTTTCCAAACCACGACTTCTTAGCAAGTCTGCAAGATAGAGAGAAAACAGGCGTTACTACAGAAACTGAAACCCAACAGGTTTGTTTCAAATCACTAGCTTTCGGAGTGCATCTCCTTCCTCAGGTGAATGAAGAGGTGGGTTCCACAAGCACATATATACACCCACATGTATACCATGTATTCCCATTCCAGCCTCCCCGAACTGGCGCCGGAATGTGGCGACTAGGAGCTTTTCACAGTAACTTCATTGAAGCCTACTTGTGACAATAAGCGATTATTACTATTATTATTACATGTGGAACCTACCTCTTCATTCACCTGAGGAAGGAGCTGCGCTCCGAAAGCCAGTGATTCGAAACAAACCTGTTGGACTTTAACCTGGTGTTGTCAGACTGCTTACTGTGCCCACCCCAGTCCAACCCCCCCCCCACAAGAGCGATTATCTGGGTGGTACGCTGAGCTGTGGAGGTGTGGGGGAGAGGTTGGGGCGGGGAGCTTCAGCGGCTGAAGTGGGGCAAATTGCTGGGTTCACAGAGACTGGCGACCAAGGACTTGCGACAAACAATGCTTTATTTACCAGCTGAGCAGTGGTGGTACTCTGTCCGTGCCCTGGGGAGAACTCCCGTCACGTGACCCTTTAAGTGGCCGCGTCATCACATGCCCACTCGGTCTACAGAAGGGCACGACGGCTTCAGGTGCTGATGTGCGGAAGGGTGGGGTGGGGCTGCGATGTCATCGGGAGAGGATATTTAGTTCTTGACTGGGTGTTGAGTATGTGTTGTGGGGAGCTGGGGGAGCTGATGAAAACACCCCCAGCAACAGATACAAAAAATGCACAGACGTAAATTGGGCCTGGCAGCGGGCAGAACCAGGGTTACGGGGATAGGGTGGGGGCGTGGGCCTAGGTCAGGTGCTCTTTCAAAGGGTCGGTGCAGACTCAATGGGCCGAATGGCCTCCTTATGCACTGTTGGCATTCTATGGATTCTCGAGCATATCCAACAAGGATTGGAAGCAGTATAAAGGCCCCCTCCCCACACTGATTTAGGCTCCGACAGAGCACAGCTCTGTCCGCAGTGTATTAACCTGGGCCTCTGGATTACTCAGTCCAGTGACATTACAGCTAGGCCACCTCCTTACACAGGTAACCACCGGCGAGCTGCCACCAGCCTCCTCCCCAGCTTGGCCCTGAGAGGGGAGGCTCCATCCTCCCCTGGGAAGATCCTGTAACACCCCATTTCCCCCCCACCGCTCCCTCACCACCCATGCTGACTGCGCCCCTGCCTCCCCTCCCCCCACCGATCCACCCACTCCCCTGCCTCCCCCCTCTCACGGATTGCTCGCCCATTGCTGCCGTGGTTCCGCAATCCTGACCTGCCCCTCTGGCATCACCGTCAGTTCATTAGAAAGAATTGCATTTGTGTAGCGCACCGGATGTCTCTTCCAGACAGTGGTTTCCTCTTTGAAGAGTGGTCACTGTCGTAATGTAGGAAAAGGGGCAGCCAATCTGTGCACAGCAAGCTCCCATGAACAGCAAAGTGATAGCAACACAGATAACCTGCTTTTCTGTGATGTTGACTGAATGGTTAATATCGGCCAGAACGGCAGGACAAATCCCCCTGCACTCCTCCAAAACAGTGACTGTGCGATCTCTTATATCCAACCCGAGCTGGCGGGGGGGGGGGATGGGGGCCTTGACTTAACAATTCACCCCCAAAAACATCAGCTCCAGCATTGCAGCGCTCCCAACAGAACGGAAAGCGAGAGGGAAGGAGATAGTGAGGGAAGTGGGTGGTGGGCGGGAATGAGGGGAAAGAACCTTGGTGCGGCCGCATTTGGAATATTGCGCGCAATTCTGGTCGCCACACTACCAGAAGGATGTGGAGGCTTTGGAGAGGGGGCAGAGGAGGTTTACCAGGATGTTGCCTGGTCTGGAGGGTGTTAGCCGTGCGGAGGGGCTGAATAGACTCGGACTGTTTTTGTTAGAAAGTCGGAGGTTGAGGGGTGACCTGATAGAGGGCGACAAGATTATGAGGTAGATAGAGTGGATGGGCAGACACTCTTTCCCAGGGTGGAGGGGTCAGTCACCAGGGGGCATCGGTTTAAGGTCCGTGGGGCAAAGTTTAGAGGAGATGTGCGAGGCAGGTTTTTTTTTACAGAGGGTGGTGAGTGCCTGGAACGATTTGCCAGGGGAGGTTGTGGAAGCAGATACATTAACGGCGTTCAAAAGAGATCTTGGCAAACACATGGATAGGATGGGTATAGAGGGATACGGCACAAGGAAGTGCTGAGGGCTTTGGCCAAGGTTGGTATCATGGGTAGCACGGTAGCATTGTGGATAGCACAATTGCTTCACAGCTCCATGGTCCCAGGTTCGATTCCCGGCTTGGGTCACTGTCTGTGCAGAGTCTGCACGTTCTCCCCGTGTGTGCGTGGGTTTCCTCCGGGTGCTCCGGTTTCCTCCCACAGTCTAAAGATGTGCAGGTTAGGTGGATTGGCCATGATAAATTGCCCTTAGTGTCCAAAATTGCCCTTAGTGTTGGGTGGGGTTGCTGGGTTGTGGGGATAGGGTGGCGGTGTGGACATTGGATAGGGTGCTCTTTCCAAGAGCCGGTGCAGACTCGATGGGCCGAATGGCCTCCTACTGCACTGTAAATTCGACGATGACCAGTGCAGGCTTGGCGGGCCAGAGGGCCTGTCCTGTGCTGCATTGTTCTTTGTTGAAAGAGTAAGAATGAGATGGAGAGGACAGAGAGAGAGAAGAGAAGGGGGTAGATAGAAAAGTGGGGGGGGGGAATGAGGGGGAGGAAATAGAAGGAATGTGATCGAGAGAAAAGAGAGAGAGAGGAGAAGGAGGTAGATAGGAAAGTGGGGGGGGGGGGGAGTGAAGTAAGGAAGAGAGAGAAGAGATGGATAAGAAAGGAAAACTGAATAGAAAGCGAAACTAAGAGAAGGAGAAATGGGAATAACCCAAGATAAACAGGATTCAGAACAAGCTGAAGAGGAAGAAAAAGGTTAAGATGAGAATGGAAAAGCAAAGTGAAGAGAAAATGGAGTCCAGAGGGACAGGGAGATAGGAACGATTCAGAAGTGACAGATAAACAGAGAGTGTGTGACCCAAGGCAGGGGTTATTCTCTGTGCCCGCCATTACCCTCGAGATTAGCCCAAAAGTTGAACTTACTCCGGTGATGATTCTGGCGTCAAACTTGACATTTCCTCAGTCGGTACTGCACGGGATGGGGAGGTGGGAGGAAGGAGAGGACATTGTATTAGTGTCGTCTGCAAGGGGGGAGGCTTCCTCAGCAACAGTCTTCATTCTGAATAACTATTCCTGGCTCTTTATGTTGCAATGAGCCTCGTCACATGACAATGCCCACCGTCACATGACAATGCCCACCGTCACATGACAATGCCCACCGTCACATGACAATGCCCACCGTCACATGACAATACCCACCGTCACATGACGATACCCACCGTCACATGACGATACCCACCGTCACATGACAATATCCACCGTCACATGACAATGCCCACCGTCACATGACAATATCCACCGTCACATGACAATGCCCACCATCACATGACA
Organism: Scyliorhinus torazame; assembly: GCF_047496885.1. Classification (NCBI taxonomy): domain Eukaryota; kingdom Metazoa; phylum Chordata; class Chondrichthyes; order Carcharhiniformes; family Scyliorhinidae; genus Scyliorhinus; species Scyliorhinus torazame. The sequence continues at coordinate 24,664,171 of NC_092735.1, read as the reverse complement.
ATATCCACCGTCACATGACAATATCCACCGTCACATGACAATGCCCACCGTCACATGACAATATCCACCGTCACATGACAATATCCACCGTCACATGACAATGCCCACCGTCACATGACAATATCCACCGTCACATGACAATGCCCACCGTCACATGACAATGCCCACCCGAGAGATGCAGACTTGCCACCAGTAACACCAAAAAGGGCCATTCCTCACCTGACGGTCAGTCACATTGGATGGGGTCAAGGTAAACCCTGACCCTCCCTTCACCTAACCACAAAGACCCCACCTTTCTGGCAGAGTTCGCTAGACGGTGGCTGGGCACCGGACGCCTTGGCTGATTTTGAACCCTCTTTGGCCTGGACGGATACGGGTGGAGGCCAAATGTGGCACCTCGCGACTGTTGCGGCCAACACACCCAGTGCGGACCAGCGAGGCTGTGGAACTCAGTATCCACTCTCAATAGCCCAATGGCAACCTCCTCCCATTAACCAGCCGAGTGACATCGACAGTGGCATCGCAGATGCTTTCCAGTTTGGAATCGTGGAGTGATGGAGCGCAGGAGGGAAGGGGAGGCCATGCTGACCATCGGGCCTGTGCTGGCTGCTTGGAAGAGCTATCCAATTGTCCCTTTAGTCCTGGACATTCTGCCCCTTGTTTACATTGCTATCCCCGCGGTAAGTAGACTGTTCCGCAGTTCTTCTCATCGGTGGGAAGGGACTTCTCATTGGGTTCAGATTTTAGTGACGGAAGGATTGGAAAGGCTGGGGACATTACCCTCGGAACGGAGCAGGCCGAGGGGAACTTAATTGAGGCAACTAAAATTACGAGGGGCATAGATCCGTTGACTTTCGTAAAAGGCGAAACAACGCGGGGGGAAGGTGGGGGGGGGGGCATAGATTTACAGTAATTGGCAGGACGATGAGGAAACATTTAATTCCACCCAAAGAGGGTGGTGAGGGGGTCTGGAACCCATTGCCCGAAGGGGTGGTCGAGGCAGAAACCCTCACCACCTTTAGAAAGATGCCTACTTGAAATGCCCGTGACCTGCGGGGTTACAGGATTGGTCTGGGCAGCTCTTGGTCGACCAGCAGGGACGCGACCACCTTCTTCACATTGCAAAAGTTCTATGAATAATGGATTTGGGCGGCGGGACCCAAGTGCCGACGGAATTAGGGGTTGGTCATCTCGTCCGGTGTTGGGTCGGGCTGGTCCCTATGGGAAATATTCTAACTTCAGGAATATTTTACCTTTAGAGCGACAGGCGTTATTTATATTTGCCCGGGAGAAGAGGTTGACGGGGGCGGGGATCACGGCACGTGGTGGGAATGGAGACCTCTTGCTCTTCCCGTTCACACTCCCCCCCACCCCTCAACCCCTCAGTATTTAACTTAAATCAGGGCCTTGGATTTTGCGAGATGTCTGAAACTATTCTTCCTATTAAAAGAAGGCGACTTTCTGAAACATCGGTGTCAAAACCCCTCCCCATGAGGACCACGGGGAAGCCATCATTAATCTTCCCGTTGGACCCGTCGAGTACGAGTTCCTCAGGCAGGGGGCAGAGGCCACCCACTTGGAGGCTGGTTATGAGCTTACATAAAAGCAGGCCCAAAACAGGGCGTGGTGTGGTTAATCCTCCCAGCTAGGATTGGACTGGGAGCGATAGGCTTTGTAAATAGTGTAAATAAATCGATGCCAACCTCCTCTAAGTTCATTAACATCCCCAATGTCTATAAGCTGATTATCTGTAGGGCTGGGATTGGGTGCTGCACACAATGTGATCTTAACCCATTCACTTTAATGGATTTATCCCTGCATTTTGTCAGTCAGTAGATCTACAATGATTCACCTCTCTTCTCAATCTGTCCACCTCCATTACGCTCTCTGTCCACTGCTCTCTCTGAGGCCATCGTTCTAGCCACCTCTAACCTTCTGTCCACTCGCCTTTATTGATGTATCCTCCTCCGTCCATCTATCACGATCTGTCCATCTCTCTCGGTCCAACCACCCATCTCTACTGAGCCGACTCAATCAATCTACAACCTCAATTTATCCGTGTCTCAGCCTGTCCATTTCTATCAGCCTCGTTCTTATCAATCGACCAACCACACCGGTCGATCCCACACTATCAATTCATCCATTTCCACCCTTCAATTTGTTAATGCAGCTCCATCCATCCACTGTCTCCATCAGTCAATCCAACTCGATTGGACCTGCCATTTTGGTCTCCATCTCTGTAGAGATGCTCGAGGTGGACTGACAGACAGGAAGGAGCTGATGGAGACCATGAGCGATTTGCTTCACTTTAGCGCAGGCTGCGACTGTGGGTAATCCCAAACTTTAGAAAGCACTCGCCACCTGCTGCCCCCATCACTGCCTCCCCTCCCTCCTTGCCCAATCCTTGTTCCCTACCCTCGACCCCTCACCACCCCCAATCCCCGCCATTGCACCCCCCCTCCACTCGCCTCGATCTCCCAAGGCTCCCAACCCCCGACCCTACTGCCCCCTCGAACAAAATGGACCAACCGCGAGAATCAGGTGACTGCTCCGGGCAGTGATGTCATCAAAGTGAGCCAAGAACAACACAGCACAGGAACAGGCCCTTTGCCCTCCAAGCCTGTACCGCAAGTAGCTCCATTGGCCCCCAAGACTTGTCCAGAAATTGGTGGAAGACGCCAATCGTTTCGGGGGGGTGTTAACATCGACATTGGGGGTGGAGACAGTTTAGACATTGAAGGATTGGCCCGAATTGCCTCTCCCATTGACTAGCTCCGAGAGTCCAGCCTGTACTCACCTTGTAGCTTCCTCCGATGGAAGCGCGGCGATCCGAGGAAGCTGTTCTTGATCGAGTTGAGGCGGGTCCTCCAAGGCACTCCTCCGACCCCTGGGCTGGACGGCGGTGTCGCGTTGGGCGTGCTGGTGGGGCTCTCCTTTGGCGTGTGGACGGGGGTTCCCAGCGGGGTGGGGAGGGGGCTGCCTCTAGGGGAGGGGTGAGGGGTCACCTGTGTGGCAGGGATAGATTTGGCGCTGGTTTTAGTACCTGGGAAAAATCGAGCGGGGGGAGACGGAATGAAGGAGGGTGAAGGGATGGAGTGGTGGGGTGGTGATGGCACAGAGGGATGCTGGCACGAGGGGTTGGGGGAGGGGGAGGTAGCTGCGAGGTTGATGGGGAGAGGGTTGGATTTAATGGGTTGCAATGGCTTCTCGCTCTGGCTAGCCTTGGCTGGCAGCGTTTGCGTCTTGGGGTCTGGCTGGCGGTGGTGGTGGTGTGCTAATTTCGATTGCCACACGGTGCCGGGCTGGTGCGAGAAATCCTTACATGCGTCGCGCTCAGGTGAGGCGGGCGAGAAGCTAAAGACGGGACTCTGAGGAGGGACAGAGAACTTACGAATGGGCTGAATGTTATGAGAGGAACAATCACGTGAAGTGAACAAGAACAACAAGAACAGCAGCATTCAGCAGCATGAGGAGAAAGGATTGCAAATTAAAGAGAAAACTATCATAACAGAACACCAACACCTGGACAAAGGATGTCTCGCTGTTTCTCGGTGGCCAGCCAATTAACCCCAGCAGCGCAGCACTTCCCCTCCTCTCCCAAAGGTTACCGCTTCCCACCCTGCAGCCAAGTAGTCTTCACGAGTGACAGACTGTTCGGCCGCAGACAGAATCGCAGCTCGTCCCCCTGTCCGCAATCCATATTCTCTTTCCTGTCAGAGGAGTGGACGATTTCTTTTTCGCATCTCCCTCCCCCCCCCCCCCCCTGCGAGAAGGCCCCAGCCCCCCAACCGTCCACCAAATGAAATGTCTTTGAGGAGGCTCGCTGACCATCTCTTCGTCCCCATGTGAAATTAAATGAAATGAATGAAAATCGCTTATTGCCACAAGTAGGCTTCAAATGAAGTCACTGTGAAAAGCCCCTAGTCGCCACATTCCGGCGCCTGTTCGGGGAGGCTGGAACGGGAATTGAACCGTGCTGCTGGCCTGCCTTGGTCTGCTTTCAAAGCCAGTGATTTAGCCCTGTGCTAAACCAGCCCCTTGAGCATCCCTACCACTGCCCTGAGTAGCCCACACACGTATATACACACACAAACGTACACAGGCATATACACACACACACACACACAGGCATACACACACACAAATGCACACACATACATATACATGTACACACAAACGCATATATGTACACACAAAAGCACATACACACGGACATATATATAGACACAAATGCATACGCATGTACACACAAATACACACATTCATATATAGACACAAACGCACACACATGTACAAACGCACACACAGAAATACACACACAAACGTACACACAGACAAAAAACACAAAAAAAGAGGCAGCACGGTGGCGCAGTGGTTAGCACTGATGCCTCACGGCGCCGAGGTCCCAGGTTCGATCTTGGCCCCGGGTCACTGTCCGTGTGGAGTTTGCACATTCTCCCCGTGTCTGCGTGTGTTTCGCCCCCACAACCCAAAGATGTGCAGGGTGGGTGTATTGGCCACGCTAAATTGCCCCTTAATTGGAAAAAATGAATTGGGTACTCTAGATTCTTTTTAAAAAACACAAGAAACAGAGACAGACACACCACACGCAGAAAAAGTGCACTTACACTCGAACACAACATACACACAGAGACCACATATACATAAACACGCACACCACAAAGGCACAAAAGATGCGCACAACATACACACAAACACCATATACAAACACACCACACACAAACACAAAAATATAGTCACGCCACACACCCACCTACACAGCTCTTGGACACCAACGACAGTGCCCAATGCAGCAACAATTCAGACAGGTCAGAGCTCCTCAAATCCAGAGGTTATCCAAGAATATGGAATATGGTCCCTCATTCGGTCACTAAAATCATCCCCCCAGCCCCCACTGGCCATCCATCAAACCCAGGCTGATGATGCTCACCCAGGTTCAGCGGGAGAAGGGATAGGATCTCCCCCCCCCCCCCCCCCCCACACACAGACTATAAGGCAGCAGTGTACCCCCAAAAACACCGAGACATCCCAGAGTCAGAGTGCACCCAAAAAAAGCATAACAACCAAAACAGGCACAGAGACTAGTGAAATGTTCTTGTCGGATGTGCGTGTGAGGAGCTGGGAATCTCCGGAATACTTAGGAAGCGCAGTCCACTGAGGAACACGGAGCATTTTCATTCCTGCCCCTAGCTTTGACACCCCCGCACTTCACAAACTAGAAGCAAAGATTCTAAATGGAGGCATGGGGGCCCAACATCGAGATATTAGGAGAAGGTTTTCAGGAATCTCTTCACGGGAGAGTAGAGAGAGGGAAAAATGGCGAGGTTTCGGGAAGGAATTCCAGAACTTGGGCCCAGGCAGGCAGCTGGTGGATCACCCATTTTTCACGGGAACGGAGTAGTCGCTGGCTGGGTCAGCATTTGTTACTCACCCCTAATTGCCGTTAAACCGAGTGGTTTGCTGGGCTACTTCAGAGGGAAGTTAAGAGTCAACCACATTGTCCTGGGTCTGATCATAGATTCCTTACGGAAGTGAAGGGGGGCATTCGGCCCATCGAGTCTGCACCGAGCATCCGAAAGAGCACCCACCCAGGCCACCCACCCCGCCCTTACCCCCGTAACCTAACCTGCACATCCCTGGACACTAAAGGACAATTTAGCATGGCTAATCCACCTGACCTGCACATCTTTGGACAGTGGGAGGAAACCGGGGCAGCCGGAGGAAACCCACCCAGACACGGGGAGGACGTGCAGACTCCACATGGACAGTCACCCAAGGCTGGAATCGAACTCGGGTCCCTGGCGCTGTGAGGCAGCAGTGCCTATCACTGTGTCACCTTGCCACCCATATCATGCAGGCCCGACGCAGTAAGGATTGCAGAGTTTCTTCCCTGAAGGGCATAAGTTGGAGGGAATAAAATCAGGGACTTGTCAATGGCCTTGAGGCAGCCCCCCGCCCCTCCCAAGACGATGGTTTGTCCCATGGTGGTCAGCTCTGCATTGCAGGCCAGATGTGGAGGGGGTGTGGAGATGTCAGACAGGCAGAGCTCAACCCGCAACACATTTCCTTCCTCATCGGGGCAGCACGGTTAGCACTGTTCCTTCACAGCGCCAGGGTCCCAGGTTCGATTCCCCGCTGGGTCAGTGTCTGTGCGGAGTCTGCACCTTCTCCCAGTGTCTGCGTGGGTTTCCTCCGGGTGCTCCGGTTTCCTCCCACAGTCCAAAGACGTGCAGGTTAGGTGGATTGGCCATGATAAATTGCCCTTAGTGTCCAAAAAGGTTCGGAGGAGTTATTGGGTTACGGGGATAGGGTGGAAGTGAGGGCTTAAGTGGGTCGGTGCAAACTCGATGGACCGAATGGCCTCCTTCTGCACTGTATGTTCTATATCATGAAGATGAGATTGGTAACCTTGATCCTGAAACATCTTCTGAGTAATCCCAGAGGCTTTAGGTCATCAGGGGATGATTAAAGGAATCAAGCCTTTTTTGCATAATGCTTCCGTACAAATTATTTCCCCAAATGATGCATTGCTGCTGGCAATCGCCGGGGGGGGGGAAGGGAAACAAAAATAAATGGCAAACATGGTTAAAACAAAAGATGGGCGATTTTGCAAAACCAGCAGGGTTAACTCCTCCAAGGCAGTGGCAGAGCTGCAGTGACACCCATCGCCTCCTGGTGTCGCTGTTGGCAATGCTGGCGCCACATAGCTCTGCAGTGTATCCCAGTGGGCAAAGCGAGTCACAGCAACCACCGGCAAATGGGTCGATTGGCCTCGAGGTGTGGGCAAGCCTTCAGCACGGCGGGGAATATTAATCCCTTTTGTGCGGTTTCGGTCCCCCTTTCTTCAGGGGGGAGGGGGCACACTTGCGTTGGAGGCAGTGTACCAGCTTCACCAGGCTAATTCCTGGGATGAAGGGGGTCTATCTTATGAGGACCTGTTGAGCAAGTTGGGCCCACAGTCAGTGGAGTTTAGAAGGATGCGAGGTGATCTCTCGGGAGATGCTGAAATGGGGAATCTGGAACTAGGGGGGCAGAATTTGAAAATAAGGGGTCTCCAATTGGGCAGCATGGTGGCGCAGTGGTTAGCACTGTTGCCTCACAGCGCCAAGGTCCCAGGTTCGATCCTGGCTCTGGGTCACTGTTCCTTTTCCCGAACAGGCGCCGGAATGTGGCGACTAGGGGCTTTTCACAGTAACTTCATTTGAAGCCTACTTGTGACAATAAGCGATTTTCATTTTTCATTTCAGACGGAGATGAGGAGAAACTTCGTCCTTCAGAGGGCCGTTAGTTTGTCGAATTCCCCTCCGCAGGGAAGAGTGGGAGTCTGGGTCATTGAATATACCCAACGCTGAGTTGGACAGATTCTTGCTTGACAAGGGAGTCAAGTGTTATCCTATCTTATGGCCAATCAGTAAAACTAAATGAACGAATTGGCACAGTCAAGGATCATGGGGGCAAAAGTGGAGTTGACGATCAGATCAGCCATGACCTTACTGACCGGCGGAGCAGAATCGATGGGCTGAATGGCTTCCTCTTGCTCCTATTTGTGAATGTTCTCAGACAGGTCCGGCAGTGCATTTGCAGAAATTTAAACTTCCGACTCCCAGTTTTATGTTCCCCGCCCCACGGAGAATTCTGTACGTGAAATGGAATGGGCTCCAAGCTGTTATTGATGTGCAGAGGTGAGGGTGGGGCGCGGGAGGGAGGGAGCACAGAAATCGCCATAACAACCCGTCTATCTGATCCCTCCCCCTGCCAGTATCGCCTGCCCCGCACGTGGCAGAGTCTGCAGATCGCGGACTAGACTTATCAACAACCCCTGAACCCATCAAACCGGAGTGGAAACAAGTCACCCTCAATTCCGAGGGACTGCCCAAGGAGGAGGAATATGTAGGGCACTGTCGGTATGTCCAGGTGTGTGATGTGAATGCTGTGTGTACCTATCTGTGTACCTGTCAATAGTCTGTGTGTACCTGGGCAGAAAGGTAGAGTTCAAACCCCAAATCACCCATGATCATATCGAATGGCGGATCAAGCTCGATGGGCCGAATGGTCTACGCCTGCCCCTGGGTGTGTGTGTGTGTCTCTGAGTATACGCAGACCCAAGCTGGGAAGCTCATGTATACATTAGCACAGCCATCACCGAGCAGAGCTACACACAGGTACACAAGGCTAGAACATGCCCGGCATACACTTACCCTGGGGCTGCTGAGGGGGCTGGAGGAGAGGCCACACGAGGCTCCACTGACCGATCGAGACCTGGCACAAGAGAAAACCAATATGTCACTCGGATACACTCAGGACACAGGTCGGATGAGCGAGAGAGATTGCGAGAGACGTTGACACAGAGATTGAGAGAGAGAGATTGAGAGACAGATTGAGACAGAGATTGAGAGAGATTGAGACAGAGATTGGGACACAGATTGAGAGAGACTGAGACAGAGATTGAGAGAGAGATTGAGAGAGATTGAGCCAGAGATTGAGAGAGATTGAGACAGAGATTGAGTGAGAGATTGAGACAGAGTTTGAGAGAGATTGAGGCAGAGATTGGGACAGAGGTTGAGACAGAGATTGAGAGAGAGATTGAGAGAGAGATTGACACAGAGATTGACACAGAGATTGAGAGAGAATGAGATAGAGATTGAGTGAGAGATTGAGTGAGAGATTGAGGGAGAGAGATTGAGAGCGAGAGATTGAGAGCGAGGGATTGAGAGATAGATTGAGAGAGAGAGATTGAGACAGAGATTGAGAGAGAGAGATTGATGGAGAGAGATTGAGAGAGATTGAGACAGAGAGATTGAGAGAGAGATTGAGACAGAGATTGGGACAGAGATTGGGACAGAGATTGAGAGAGATTGAGACAGAGATTGAGACAGAGATTGAGAGAGATACTGAGGGAGAGATTGAGACAGAGAGAGAGAGATTGAGAGAGATTGAGAGAGAGATTGAGAGAGAGATTGAGAGAGAGAGATTGAGAGAGAGATTGAGAGAGAGATTGAGACAGAGATTGAGACAGAGATTGAGAGAGAGAGATTGATGGAGAGAGATTGAGAGAGAGATTGAGACAGGGATTGAGAGAGAGATTGAGACAGAGATTGGGACAGAGATTGAGAGAGATTGAGAGAGAGATTGAGTGAGAGATTGAGGGAGAGAGATTGAGAGCGAGAGATTGAGAGAGAGAGATTGAGAGAGAGAGATTGAGACAGAGATTGAGAGAGAGAGATTGATGGTGAGAGATTGAGAGAGATTGAGACAGAGAGATTGAGAGAGAGATTGAGGGAGAGATTGAGACAGGGATTGAGAGAGAGATTGAGACAGAGATTGGGACAGAGATTGAGAGAGATTGAGACAGAGATTGAGACAGAGATTGAGAGAGAGATTGAGGGAGAGATTGAGACAGAGAGAGAGAGATTGAGAGAGATTGAGAGAGAGATTGAGACAGAGATTGAGAGAGAGATTGAGAGAGAGATAGAGAGAGAGATAGAGAGATTGAGAGAGAGATTGAGACAGAGATTGAGACAGAGATTGAGGGAGAGTGAGTGAGACAGAGATTGAGATAGAGATTGAGACAGAGTTTGAGACAGAGATTGAGATAGAGATTGAGACAGAGATTGAGACAGAGTTTGAGACAGAGATTGATTGAGACAGAGATTGAGAGAGATAGATTGAGAGTGAGATTGAGACAGAGATTGAGACAGAGAGATTGCGACAGAGATTGAGACAGTGATTGAGAGAGATTGAGAGAGAGATTGAGAGAGAGATTGAGAGAGAGATTGAGACCGAGATTGAGACCGAGATTGAGACCGAGATTGAGGGAGAGAGATTGAGACAGAGATTGAGGGAGAGAGATTGTGACGGAGATTGAGACAGAGAGATTGAGACAGAGATTGAGGGAGAGAGATTGAGACAGAAATTGAGACAGAGATTGAGACAGAGATTGAGGGAGAGAGATTGAGACAGAGATTGATAGAGAGATTGAGGGAGAGATTGAGAGAGAGAGACTGAGACAGAGACTGAGACAGAGATTGAGGAAGAGTGATTGAGTCAGAGATTGAGATAGAGATTGAGACAGAGATTGCGAGAGAGAGATTGAGAGTGAGATTGAGACAGAGATTGAGGGAGAAAGATTGAGAGAGAGATTGAGAGAGAGATTGAGAGAGAGAGATTGAGAGAGATTGAGGGAGTGATTGAGAGAGAGAGATTGAGAGAGAGATTGAGAGAGAGAGATTGATGGTGAGAGATTGAGAGAGATTGAGACAGATAGATTGAGAGAGAGATTGAGGGAGAGATTGAGACAGGGATTGAAAGAGAGATTGAGACAGAGATTGGGACAGAGATTGAGAGAGATTGAGACAGAGATTGAGACAGAGATTGAGAGAGATATTGAGGGAGAGATTGAGACAGAGAGAGAGAGATTGAGAGAGATTGAGAGAGAGATTGAGAGAGAGATTGAGAGAGAGATTGAGAGAGAGATTGAGAGAGAGATTGAGACAGAGATTGAGATAGAGATTGAGACAGAGTTTGAGATAGAGATTGAGACAGAGATTGCGAGAGAGAGATTGAGACAGAGATTGAGAGAGATAGATTGAGAGTGAGATTGAGACAGAGATTGAGACAGAGAGATTGCGACAGAGATTGAGACAGTGATTGAGAGAGATTGAGAGAGAGATTGAGAGAGAGATTGAGAGAGAGATTGAGAGAGAGATTGAGACAGAGATTGAGACCGAGATTGATACCGAGATTGAGACAGAGATTGAGACAGAGATTGAGACAGAGATTGAGGGAGAGAGATTGAGACAGAGATTGAGGGAGAGAGATTGTGACGGAGATTGAGACAGAGAGATTGAGACAGAGATTGAGGGAGAGAGATTGAGACAGAAATTGAGACAGAGATAGAGACAGAGATTGAGGGAGAGAGATTGAGACAGAGATTGATAGAGAGATTGAGGGAGAGATTGAGAGAGAGAGACTGAGACAGAGACTGAGACAGAGATTGAGGAAGAGTGATTGAGTCAGAGATTGAGACAGAGATTGCGAGAGAGAGATTGAGAGTGAGATTGAGACAGAGATTGAGACAGAGATTGAGGGAGAAAGATTGAGAGAGAGATTGAGAGAGAGATTGAGAGAGAGAGATTGAGAGAGATTGAGGGAGTGATTGAGAGAGAGAGATTGAGAGAGAGATTGTGACAGAGATTGAGAGAGAGAGATTGAGACAGTGATTGAGACAGAGATTGAGACTGAGAGTGAGACAGAGAGTGAGACAGAGAGTGAGACAGAGAGTGAGACAGAGAGTGAGACAGAGAGTGAGACAGAGTGAGACAGAGATTGAGACAGAGAGTGAGACAGAGATTGAGAGAGAGATTGAGACAGAGATTGAGTGAGAGATTGAGTGAGAGATTGAGACAGAGATTGAGACAGAGATTGAGACAGAGATTGAGACAGAGATTGAGACAGAGAAATTGAGAGAGAGAGAGATTGAGACAGAGATTGAGGGAGAGAGATTGAGTGAGAGATTGAGTGAGAGATTGAGCGAGAGATTGAGACAGAGAGATTGAGACAGAGAAATTGAGAGAGAGAGAGATTGAGACAGAGATTGAGGGAGAGAGATTGAGTGAGAGATTGAGAGAGACAGAGATTGAGGCAGAGATTGCGAGAGAGAGATTGAGAGAGAGATTGGGTAAGAGATTGAGTGAGAGATTGAGAGAGAGATTGACTGAGAGCGAGAGAGGGGGAGAATTGGGAAGAGAGGGAAAATGTTGCATTCATATAGCCCCTTTCACCAGCACAGGACATCGCAAAGCACCTGCAGCCAGTGAAGTATTTTCTGAAGCAGTTACTGCTGTTATGTTGGAAACGAGGTGGCCAATTTGTGCACAGCAAGCTCCCAGAAACAGTAACACGAGGATGACCAGTTCTATTTAATGATGTTGATTGAGGGATAAATGTTCGCTCCAGCACCGGGAGAACTCTCCTGCTCTTCGTCAAAATGGTGGGCCTGGGATCGTTTACATCCACCCGAGAGGGCAGTTGGGATAAACGTTGGTTTAATGCCTCGGCCTGAAGACGGCAACTCCAGCAGTGCAGACCTCCAACCGGACTGTGGGCCTGGATTCTATTCTCAGGCCCCGCGCTCAATCTATGAAGCAACGGTGCAGTGGGTCAGACGGAGGATACTGACCCAAGGCTGGTGACCCAAGCCAACCTGGAACAGGGCTCTGGAATCAACGGCAACCTTAGGATCTGCAGAGATTCCAGAAAAGATGTTCCCAAGGAGCCCTCCAATATCTTAGATTTAAGCGTCTTTGGTTTGATTTTGACCTGTAAAATACTGGAGTAAAGGTCATGATAATATTGCTGGGGAAAAAAAAGGACATGCCGTCAAAACTTTCCATCTTGCGCACCATCAGGACAAATGCAAGAATGTCAAATTTCAAAGGAAGCAACGATAGACATTCTGCCCACCACACACATGAATAAGTGTGATATATGGATATCAACGCAACGTACGTGAGCCGTACGTCCGAATGATCGGTGAATCATATCAAATTTTGGCTGATCATGATCAGCAGCGTGCTGATCATATCCAACTCAAGAATATAATGTCTAACGTTAAGTTCCATTATTGGACAGCACCTGCCAAACAATCCTGAGCGTGCTAAGAGCTACAATAACAACCAATTTAAGATTATCAATCGGGCTCGCAATGGTTTGCTCGTAACAACATATATTTATACAGAGCCTGTCCTCCACAGGCAAAAAGAACAAGTCCTCACATTGCGCCTTTTTTTGATTAAAAGGATGGGGGGCACAATAGTTCCCTGGCGCATTCGCCATGGCAACACCTCAAACATTCAGAGTTGACCTGCCAACACCGTTTTCTCTTGCCGTACAAATGGTTGCTCCCTTTGAAATTTGACATTCTTGCATCTGTCCTGATGAGTCCAAGATGAAAAGCTTCGACAGCCTATCCTTTTTTATCAGGGATACACAACTTCGATACTTGCAGGCTGTTCCAATAGAGCAGCACCAAACTCAGTGGCCAGAACATGTTGATGAAGGCAACAGGCCAGACCAGCTAGCCCGTCCCCGGTTAAACCAGAAGGTGCCAATCGTGGCTTTGTTGGTGGCATTCTTCCCGCCGAGCCACAAGGTCGTGTCTTCAAGGCCCACCCTAACCATCTGAGCTAAATAAAACTAGCCAACACGGCAAGTGCAGCACCGAGGGAGTTCCGCACTGCTGATACGTGCTGTCTTTGGGATGAGGCCCTCTCAGGTGGATTGATGGAGATTCCACATGGCACCGTATGAAGAAAAGCAGTGAGGGTTTTCCTGGTTTCCTGCCAATGTTAATTCAGTCAATGTCCCAAAAACATGAAATGGAGTCATGGGGACAGCGTGGCAACGGCACCACCAAACTTCCAGGCTGTGGCACCAGTGGATTATCACAATGCCAGGGTAATCCCACAATGCCGGTAGATTATCACAATGCTGGTGGATTACCACAATGTTGGTGGATTATCACAATGCCGGTGGATTACCACAATGTTGGTGGATTACCACAATGCCGGTGGATTACCACAATGTTGGTGGATTATCACAATGCTGGTGGATTATCACAATGCTGGTGGATTACCACAATGCCGGTGATTTACCACAATGCTGGTGGATTATCACAATGCTGGTGGATTACCACAATGCCGGTAAATTACCACAATGCTGGTGGATTACCACAATGCTGGTGGATTACCACAATGCCGGTGAATTATCACAATGTTGGTGGATTACCACAATGCTGGTGGATTACCACAATGCCGGTGAATTATCACAATGCTGGTGAATTACCACAATGCCGGTGAATTACCACAATGTCGGTGAATTACCACAATGCCGGTGAATTACCACTGTGCCGGTGGATTATCACAATGCTGGTGGATTATCACAAAGCTGGTGGATTACCACAATGCCGGTGAATTACCACAATGCCGGAGAATTACCACAATGTCGGTGAATTACCACAATGCCGGTGGATTATCACAATGTTGGTGGATTATCACAATGCTGGTGGATTACCACAATGCCGGCGGATTATCACAGTGCCGGTGAATTACCACAATGTCGGTGAATTACCACAATGTTGGTGGATTATCACAATGCTGGTGGATTATCACAAAGCTGGTGGATTACCACAATGCCGGTGAATTACCACAATGCCGGTGAATTACCACAATGCCGGTGGATTATCACAATGTTGGTGGATTACCACAATGTTGGTGGATTACCACAATGCCGGTGGATTACCACAATGTTGGTGGATTACCACAGTGCCGGTGGATTATCACAATGTTGGTGGATTACCACAGTGCCGGTGGATTATCACAATGTTGGTGGATTACCACAGTGCCGGTGGATTATCACAATGCTGGTGGATTACCACAGTGCTGGTGGATTACCACAGTGCCGGTGGATTATCACAATGTTGATGGATTATCACAATGCCGGCGGATTACCACAATGCTGGTGGATTATCACAATGCTGGTGGATTACCACAGTGCTGGTGGATTACCACAATGCCGGTGGATTATCACAATGCCAGGGTAATCCCACAATGCGGTTGGATTATCACAATGCTGGTGAATTACCACAATGCTGGTGGATTATCACAATGCTGGTGGATTACCACAATACTGGTGGATTATCACAATGTTGGTGGATTATCGCAATGCTGGTGGATTACCACAATGCCGGTGGATTACCACTGTGTTGGTGGATTACCACAATGTTGGTGGATTATCACAATGCCGGTGGATTACCACAGTGCTGGTGGATTACCACAATGCCGGCGGATTATCACAATGCCGATGGATTACCACAATGCCGGTGGATTATCACAATGCCGGTGGATTACCACAATGCCGGTGGATTACCACAATGCCGGTGGATTACCACAATGCTGGTGGATTATCACAATGCCGGTGGATTACCACAATGTTGGTGGATTACCACAATGTTGGTGGATTATCACAATGCCGGTGGATTACCACAATGCCGGCGGATTATCACAATGCCGGTGGATTACCACAATGCCGGCGGATTATCACAATGCCGGTGGATTACCACAATGCCGGTGGATTACCACAATGCCGGTGGATTACCACAATGCTGGTGGATTATCACAATGCCGGTGGATTACCACAGTGTTGGTGGATTACCACAATGCCGGTGGATTACCACAATGCCGGTGGATTATCACAATGCCGGTGGATTACCACAATGCCGGTGGATTATCACAATGTTGGTGGATTATCACAATGCCGGTGGATTATCACAATGTTGGTGGATTATCACAATGCCGGTGGATTACCACAATGCCGGTGGATTACCACAGTGCTGGTGGATTATCACAATGCCGGTGGATTATCACAATGCCGGTGGATTATCACAATGCTGGTGGATTACCACAATGCCGGTGGATTATCACAATGCCGGTGGATTATCACAATGCCGGTGGATTACCACAATGCCGGTGGATTATCACAATGTTGGTGGATTATCACAATGCCGGTGGATTACCACAATGCCGGTGGATTACCACAGTGCCGGTGGATTACCACAATGTTGGTGGATTATCACAATGCTGGTAGATTACCACAATGCTGGTGGATTACCACAATGCCAGTGGATTATCACAATGCCGATGGATTACCACAATGCTGGTGGATTATCACAATGCCGGTGGATTACCACAGTGTTGGTGGATTACCACAATGCCGGTGGATTACCACAATGCCGGTGGATTATCACAATGCCGGTGGATTACCACAATGCCGGTGGATTACCACAGTGTTGGTGGATTACCACAATGCCGGTGGATTACCACAATGCCGGTGGATTATCACAATGCCGGTGGATTACCACAATGCCGGTGGATTACCACAATGCCGGTGGATTCTCACAATGCTGGTGGACTACCACAATGCTGGTGGATTACCACAATGCTGGTGGATTACCACATTGCCGGTGGATTACCACATTGCCGGTGGATTACCACATTGCTGGTGGATTACCACAATGCTGCTGGATTACCAGAATGCTGGTGGATTACCGTTATACCAGGCCCAGTTTCATGCGAGCTAGGGAAATCGCGGGCAATCTGGCTTCACAAAATCAGCTGTTGGCCGTTTCTTGCTGCAGACACTGTGGTGAATTCCAGAGGGGCCAACCTTCAGGCTAGGCAGGCTGCAGATGAAGGCCCAGTGAGTGTGAAGATTGAGTAGGCCGCAGGGAAGCATATCATCAACACAAAAGAGTTGTGTGTCACCCCCATGGCCTCCCACCCCTGACATTCTGTCTTCACATCAGGAATTTATCACCCAGCGAGTGTCGGACCCGCACATCGTCCCTGACACTAACGATGCATCCACGGTCTAACTGAAAAGGTAGAACAGGCTGCAAGGGCTAAATGTCCTATTCCTGCTCCTATGTAACACAGAATGTGAGGGCATACTCACAGTGGAACCGCCTCATTCCATCCCTTACAATTCTCCACCCCCACCCTCGTTTCTTCAGGGCGAGGGAATATTCATGGATTTCCTCAGTTGAAGAGTTCAACAGATTCCCCAATGAAAGTTTGGAAGCTTTTTGGGGCATAAGGCGCTGAGTGTGAACTGGAAACATCTCCGTGACCCATCCGGGACTGGGGAGTGTTCACCCTGGAACATTTGGTGTATAAGCCGTGCCTTCGGAGGCACTGGTGGTGTGAATTGTCAGGATCTCTTCCAGGTGGAAACGTTTTTCTTTATTCTTTCGTGGGATGCGGGAGTCGCCGGCTGGGCCAGCACTTGTTGTCCATCCCTAATTGCCCCTAGGACTGAGTGTCTCGCTCGGCCATTTCAGAGGGGCAGTTAAAAGTCAACCACGTTGGTGCGGGTCAGGAGTCACATGTAGGCCAGACCGGGTAAGGACGGCAGATTTCCTTCCCTAAAGGACATCCGAGTGAACAATTGCCCTCAGGGTTACTATTCCAGTGACAATTTCATTCAGAGTGGCCATAGAGGGGGGGGATCCTTCGAAAGGGCCCCTGAGGACGACTCATCACACTCGTCCCTCCGCCTGACAGCCCCCCCCCCACCCACCCCCCCGGCTGACCCTGACAGCGCTGTACCCGCGGGCAGACCTACCGCTGGCTGTGCTGGGCCACGTCAATGGCGCGGCGAGCGGGCACCGGAGATCCCCCGTCTGTCACGCTCAGCACCTCCATCGACTTCCTCTCGGGCCGGCGCTTGCCGTGGCGATTCAGCATGGGCGAGTCGACCCGTTTGCGAGGGGGGTCTGAGGAGAGAGAAGAGGAAACGGAACACGACGGCGTTCAGACTGACAGTCAATCCCGATCGAGCCTGCAGGCTAGGCCCCATTTCCCTCCCCCCCCCCCCCACCCCCCCCCCCCCACCCCTCCCAACGCAGGATGGGGGAGGTTCAGGATGGGGAGGATGGGAGAGCCGGGAAGAGGGGATGGGGGGGGGGGCAGGATGGGGGGGCGGCGGGATGGGGAAGGGGGGATGGGGGGGGTGCGGAGGGGACCAACAACAACGATCGCTATCAGGTGATTCCTGTACGAGGGTGCGAAGGGGTGGCAATTGGGCACCAGCAGTGTTCAGCCTGCCATGTGAAACCTGCCATGGTAGAATAGCCATATTGTTGAAGTTCACGGACGAAGAACAATCCACCAGGGTGGGTTGAACCGCCTTACCCCCCCATCTCAGAGGGTGGGGGGGGGGGTGGGGGGGTCAACTCTCTCGGCATCTTGCTCGGCAGGGCGGGAACATAAGAGGCGCAGACCCTGGGACTTACCAATGTCGTTCCGCGGGGGTAAATCCTCATCCTCACAGCTCGGATACCGCTCTTTCCTGTCCAGCAGCAGGAAGTAGATCATTTTCTCCTGATTCTCTCTGTATAGCAAGAAATAGTGGGGGGAAAAAATCAAAGACTTGCATTTAAATAGCGCCTTCCACATCCACAAGCGCTTTGCAGCCAATGAGGTACTTTTTAAAGCGCCGCCACTGGGTGTTGGAGACACCGCAGCCCATTTGTGCACAGCAAGCTCCCACAGGCAGCAACGTGATGTTGACCAGATCATCTGTTTTTGGTGATTTTTTTCTTTTTCCCAATTAAGGGGCAATTTTAGCGTGGCCAATCCACCTACGCTGCGCATCTTTGGGTTGTGGGGGGTGAGACCCACGCAAACACGGGGAGAATGTGCGAACTCCACACGGACAGTGACTCAGCGCCGGGATCGAACCTGGGACCTCGGCGCCGTGAGGCCGCAGTGCTAACCCCTGCGCCACCGCGCCACCTTGTTTTTGCCGATGTTGAGTGAGGGATAAATATTGGCTCAAAGCACCGTGGAGAACTCATCTGTCCTTCAAAGTAGTGGTGTGGGATTGGATTCTTTGACTACCTGAGGGGCCAAATGGAGCCTGGGTTTAATGTCTTATCCGGGAAAAAAAACCTGCCTCTGACAGTGCAGCATAGCCCCAGGTCTCCACTGGGACTCTCCGGCCCAGGTAGGAGGACAAATGAATATTTGGTGCCAAGTTTGAGATATGTGGGGCGGCAGGGTGGCGCAGTGGTTAGCACTGCTGCTTCACGGTGCCGGGGACCCGGATTCGATCCCGGCCCCGGGTCACTGTCCGTGTGTAGTTTGCACATTCTCCCCGTGTCTGCATGGACCTCACCCCCCCCACAACCCAAAGATGTGCAGGGAAGGTGAAGTGACCACGCTAAATTGCCCCTTAATTGGAAAATAAAGTTTGGTACTTACATTTTTTTTATTTTTTAAGTTTGTGATTTGAAAGTCTTTGGATTGTTGGAGAAAGGAGAATGGGGTGATATATTTTTGTCTCTGCCTTGCCACTTTTAATTATTTTGATCAAGTTATACAGAGACTATATAACCAGTTTCAGCATCCTGGACCGGTAATGTAAACGTTGCCCAAATCTTCCGAACGATGGCATCACCCTCGGATTGCCACTCCCTTCCTACTTTTCTCTGGCATTCCAGGGCTCCACATTTCTGGCAGGACGTTCAATCCTGGCTTCTCCAGAAATCCGGAGCGTTTCTGAAATGGAACCGTTTCTTTGGAGCGCTGGATCAACGCAGGAAGACATGTCATTTCCAGGGTAACTATCCTGGTAAATCAATCGGAATTGTCCAAAGTCTCTGACTCTAACACATAGTTGGAGATTTTTGGGAGGGTCCCGGGGAGCAGGGGTGTTTGCCTATTGGAAGTTCACACTTCCTGAGCAGTTCCTACACAGTCCGTGCGTTGTTTGGAGGATTGAGAGAGAGAGAAATAGAGAGAGATAGAGATCGAGCTACCGAGATAGAGATACCGAGATAGAGATACAGAGATAGGAGAGAGCAAGGGACAGAGATAGATAGATAAAGAGAGAGAGAGATAAAGAGAAAGAGGGATAGAGAAAGAGAAAGATAAACAGGGAGAAAGTCAAAGAGAAGAGGAGACAGAGAAATAGATAGAGAGCGAGGTTGAGAGAGGAGATAGAGAGATTGAGATAGAGAGTGATAGTGATAGAAAGAGAGATAAATATAAAAAGAGAGATAGAGGGAGAGATAGAGATAGATGGATAGCGAGAGAGATATAAAGAGAAAGAAGAATAGCAAGAGAGAGAGATCGAGAGAGATAGATAGTGATATAGAGATAGAGATAGAAGGAGATATATAGAGAGGTAGAGAGTGAGAGATAAAGAGGAAGCAAGTCAAAGGGGGGAGACAGAGAGATACATAGAGAGTGAGATAGAGAGATCGAGATAGAAAGAGAGAGAGATAGAGGGAGAGATAGAGCGAGAGATGATTAGCAAGAGAGAGATAAAGAGAAGGATAGCAAGAGAGAGACAGAAATGGAAAGAGAGCTAGTGGGAGACAATGAAGAGATAAAGATGGAGAGAGTGAGATGGAGAGAATGAGGTGGAGAGAGTGAGATGGAGAGAGTGAGATGGAGAGAGTGAGACGGAGAGAGTGAGACGGAGAGAGTGAGATGGAGAGAGTGAGGTGGAGAGAGTGAGATGGAGAGAGTGAGACGGACTGAGTGAGATGGAGAGAGTGAGGTGGAGAGAGTGAGATGGAGAGAGTGAGGTGGAGAGAGTGAGATGGAGAGAGTGAGACGGACTGAGTGAGATGGAGAGAGTGAGACGGACAGAGTGAGACGGACAGAGTGAGGAGAGAGTGAGATGGACAGAGTGAGATGGAGAGAATGAGGTGGAGCGAGTGAGATGGAGAGAGTGAGATGGAGAGAGTGAGACGGACTGAGTGAGATGGAGAGAGTGAGACGGACAGAGTGAGACGGACTGAGTGAGACGGAGAGAGTGAGACGGAGAGAGTGAGATGGAGAGAGTGAGATGGAGAGAGTGAGATGGAGAGAGTGAGACGGACTGAAATAGATGGAGAGAGTGAGGTGGAGAGAGTGAGATGGAGAGAGTGAGGTGGAGAGAGTGAGATGGAGAGAGTGAGACGGACTGAGTGAGATGGAGAGAGTGAGACGGACAGAGTGAGACGGACAGAGTGAGGAGAGAGTGAGATGGACAGAGTGAGATGGAGAGAATGAGGTGGAGAGAGTGAGATGGAGAGAGTGAGATGGAGAGAGTGAGATGGAGAGAGTGAGACGGACAGAGTGAGGAGAGAGTGAGATGGACAGAGTGAGATGGAGAGAGTGAGGTGGAGAGAGTGAGATGGAGAGAGTGAGGTGGAGAGAGTGAGATGGAGAGAGTGAGACGGACTGAGTGAGATGGAGAGAGTGAGATGGGCAGAGTGAGATGGAGATTATATATATATTTTGGGGGGGGAGAGAGAGAGAGAGAGATTGTGGCTTGTTTTAACTTTTGATCCAAGCAGGTTTTTGACAAAATTTCATATTTTTGTGACAAACATTTCATAAATTCCATCTGGTATCTGTTAAAATATCCGTCGCCAAGGATATTTCTAGATATCTTTTTTTTTTAAATCTAGAAATGCATTTAGGCAACTTTGTCTAAAAATTGATAATGAAGAGAAATGAGATTGATTGACCAAGCTCGCCGAGAGCCTCACGCGGGACTTAATGAGCGACATGAGACTCGAGCCATGGGTAGCCAACCCCTGGTCTAATAAGAGAAAACAGACTTTTACTGAAGTAGCAGGTGACCTCGTGACGGAGTGGGTGGCATCCCTGGCTCTGAGCTGGAAGCTCCGGGTTCGAATCCTACCCTAGGACACGATGGCCAAGGGAGGTGCGTTCATAATGCGGCCAAAACAATTTGATTATCAACCTGTAAATCCTTCCAACACACATCAGTAGGAGCGATTCCTGGTCAGACATAAGATGAAAGGAGCTTTGGAACCACTGCCAGCACGATCCATAGCTCCAGGCGACAATACACATGTTGCCGCATCAACCTGGCCTCCCTGAGTGACCTGTTAACACCATCACCCACTTACACACCACCTTGCATTCTTTCACAGGGCGTGGGCTGGTCTGGCTGGGTCCGCAACTGTTGCCCATCCCTAATTACTGCTGAGAAGGTGGTGGGGAGCCGCCTTCTTGAATGCCTGCAGTCCCTGAGGTGTAGGTACATCCATTGGCAGCACAGTGGTTAGCACTGTTGCTTCACAGCGCCAGGTCCCAGGTTCGATTCCCGGCTTGGGTCACTGTCTGTGCGGAGTCTGCACGTTCTCCCCGTGTCTGCGTGTGTTTCCTCCGGGTGCTCCGGTTTCCTCCCACAAATCCCAAAAGACGTGCTTGTTAGGTGAATCGGACATTCTGAATTCCCCCTCTGTGTACCCGAATAGGCGCCGGAATGTGACGACTAGGGGATTTTCACAGTAACTTAATTGCAGTGTTAATGTAAGCCTACTTGTGACACTAATAAAGATTATTATTATTGTGCTGTTAGGGAGGGAGTTACAGGATGTTGCCCCAGCAACAGTGAAGGAACAGCGATATATTTCCAAGTCGGGATGGTGAGTGACTTGGAGGGGAACCTCCAGGTGGGGATGTTCCCAGGTATCTGCTGCTCTTGTCCTTAGGTGGTAGAGGTCACAGGTTTGGAAGGCGACCTCAGGAGCTGCTAAAATGCGTTACAGCGATGAAATGCAACGTGGGAAATGTGGGACCCAATTTGCACAAAGGAAGCTCCCAGAAAAAGCAATGTGATAATGACCAGATATTAGGTCACAGGGAAGAACTCTCTCTGCTCCTCTCCGAAATACTGGGTGTGGGATTATTTTCACTCCCCTGAGAGAGCAGGCAAGGTCTCGGTTTGACAACTCGCTCTGAAAGATGCACCTCTGACAGTTCAGCGCTCCCTCAGTGCGGCACTGCAGAGGGACAACCTGGATCTCGGGGCCGAGTCCCCAGAGAGGAGCGTGAGGAACCCGTGACCTAATGTCTCGGAGGCAGGGCTGCTCCCGACGGAGCCACTCATCCCTCGCTCCCGCACACAAGATCTTCACTAACAATAAAGAGCAGCCAAAGGAGGTTACTTACTCCTCAAACATGAGGTCGTGCTTCAGTTTGTTCTTGTCTCGAAAACAGCCGAGCGAGTTCATACTGTCCAGCACGTCTGGGTCGATGTCGCTCACAGACTGTAGCCTCCGAATCATCACTTTCCGTGCTATCGGCTGTTCGGGCTCCGGCTCATTCTTGCCGCCTCTGAAACGACACACCGACACCCTCAGGCACGTCCGGACAGGCCTGGTCAGAATGTCCCATTGCCGGTCAACCTCTACCATGCCAGACCCAAACAACCCACCACTCATAACCCCCATCTGGCCCATACGTAGCACTTGCTGCCCGGTGACCCGCCATCTCTGTGGGGCTGGTGGCTCCGGGCTTTGCAAAGGTGTCCCTCAAACCCGCCCCCTGCCCTCTCCTAGCTTCACTGATCCTGCTGGCCCTAGTTTCTGTTAATATTGAGCTGGGGGTGGTAGAGGGCAAGGACACAATGGGGATTAGGTTTGATGCCCACTACAGTTGAATAGCTTACCTGACGGACAGCCCCCACCAAGGAGTCAGTGTCAGCACAGGTGAGGGGGAATCGGAACAGCAATTGTAGCAGGTTTAATTTTTCAGTTAGAGGAATTAATGTTTTTTTTAATGTTTATTCTTTCACTGGATGTGTGCATCGCCGGCTAGACCAACATTTATTGCCCATCCCTCATTGCCCCCTGAGAAGGTGGTGATTAGCTGCCTTCTTGAGCCATTGCAGTCCCTGTGGTGTAGGTACACCCACCGTGCTGTTAGGGAATTCCTTGACCCAGCGACAGTGTCATAGAGTCATAGAGGTTACAGCATGGAAACAGGCCCTTCGGCCCAGCTTGTCCATGCTGCCCAGTTTTTATCACAAAGCTAGTCCCACTTGCCCGCATTTGGCCCCGATCCCTCTGTACCCAGCTTTCCCATATAACTGTCTAAATGCTTTTTAAAAGACACAATTGTACCTTCCGCTACTACTGCCTCTGGCAGCTCGTTCCAGACACTCGCCACCTTCTGTGTGAAACAACTGCCCCTCTGGACCCTTTTATATCTCTTCCCTCTCACCTTAAACCTATGCCATCCCCTACCTTTGGGAAAAGATGTTGACTATCTACGCCCCTCATTATTTTATAGACCTCCATAAGGTCGAAGAACAAAGAACAATGCAGCTCAGGAACAAGCCCTTCGGCCCTCCAAGCCTGTACGGGTCACGATACCACCTTGGCCAAAACCCTCAGCACTTCCTAGTGCCCGTATCCCTCTATACCCATCCTATCCACGCATTTGTCGAGATGGCTTTTGAACGCCGTTAATGTACCTGCGTGAATGGCGGTATATTTCCAGCTCGGGATGGTGAGTGACTTGGAGGGGAACTTGCAGGTAGGGTGGTGTTCCCAAGTGTCTGCTGCCCTTGTCCTTCAAGACAGTAGAGGTTGTGGGTTTGGAAGGTGCCGTCTAAGAGGTCTTGGTGAGTTGCTGCAGTGCATCTTGTAGACGGTACACACGGCTGCCGCTGTGCGTCGGTGCTGGAGTGATGAAGGTGGTGGTTGGGGTGTCCATCAAGTGGGGCTGCTTTGTCCTGGATGTTGTCGAGCTTCTTGAGTGTTGTTGGGCCTTCACTCATCCAGGCAAGTGGAGAGTGTACCATTACACTCCTGACCTGGGCCTTGTAGGTGGTGGACAGGCTATGGGTGGGGTCGAAGGTGAGTTACTCACCACAGAATTCCCAGCCTCTGAAGCTAGTTTGAATTCCAGATTATATTAATTAAATTTAAATCCCACCAACTGGGTGGATTTGAACCCCCCCCCCCGAGCATTAGCCTCAATCTCTGGATTACTAGTCCGGGGACGTTACCATGGACACCACCATCTCCCTGATGTCTAGTTGCATAATCAGGACGGAGCGCTGTATAGAGTCCCGAGGCCTCCTCACCTCAAGAGGCTGGGGAAGCAATGAGTTAATTAACCCACCAACCCCTGCCCCCCCCCCCCCCCCCCCCCCCCCCCAAATCTCCTCCTGTAGAAAGCACCCACTATTCCCACAGCTAACAAGAACATTCCCAGTTACAGAGCGAATTTAGAGACAGAGGAAAGACACTGTGAAGGAAGGCAGAGAAGTGAATTAGGCGCCGGCATACACTGCCAGGGTCGATGGGATTGAGGTTCCAACTTGAAATTGGCTTGGCCAGTGTCCGTTCAGCCCACACTGGACATGCAGCCTGAGGCCTGCTCCAACACTAATCATCGGTCTCAGTCAGAGAGAGGACAGCGATAGGGGGATCGCCACACTGGTGAAGGCAGCGGCTCGGGCCAAGACACATAGCTGGGTCTGCGACCTGTTTGTGCAGGGTGTACTTACTGATACCAGGTGTGCTTCTGAATCTGTTCCAGCTAATGGGCAGCAGGTGGGTTGTGGAGGAGAGAGAGAAAGGAAAGGTGTTTAATGAGAGAATTCAGAACAGACATTTCCAGTTATAGAGAAAACCGAGATGGTGAATGCACCAAACATCAGAGAGAAAACCTGAAGATAAAGGAATCCCTCCGCGAACAGAGTAACACTGATATCTCCCCCCTCCCAATGGAGTAACACTGATATCTCCCCCCTCCCAATGGAGTAACACTAATATCTCCCCCCTCCCAATGGAGTAACACTGATATCTCCCCCCTCCCAATGGAGTAACACTGATATCTCCCCCCTCCGAACGGAGTACCACTGATATCTCCCCCCTCCCAATGGAGTAACACTGATATCTCTCCCCCGCCCAATGGGGTCACACTGATATCTCCCCCCTCCCAACGGGGTCACACTGATATCTCCCCCCTCTCAACGGAGTAACACTGATATCTCCCCCCTCCCAATGGAGTAACACTGATATCTCTCCCACGCCCTATGGGTTCACACTGATATCTCTCCCCTCCGAACGGAGTAACACTGATATCTCCCCCTCCGAACGGAGTAACTGATATCTCCCCCTCCCAACAGAGTAACACAGATATCTCCCCCCTCCCAATGGAGTAACACTGATATCTCTCCCCCGCCCAATGGGGTCACACTGATATCTCTCCCCCTCTCAATGGTGTATCACTGATATCTTGCCCCCTCCCAATGGGGTCACACTGATATCTCCCCCCCCCTCCCAATGGGGTCACACTGATATCTCACCCCTCCCAATGGTGTGTCACTGATATCTTGCCCCCTCCCAATGGGGTCACACTGATATCTCCCCTCTCCCCCCCAATGGGGTAACATCTCTCCCCCTCCCTGTGGGGTAACAATGAAATCTCTCTCTCCCCCTCCCAATGGGGTCACACTGATATCTCCCCCCTCCCAATGGTGTATCACTGATATCTCCCCCCTCCCAATGGGGTCACACTGATATCTCCCCCCCCCTCCCAATGGGGTCACACTGATATCTCCCCCCTCCCAATGGTGTGTCACTGATATCTTGCCCCCGCCCAATGGGGTCGCACTGATATCTCCCCCCCCCCTTCCCAATGGGGTCACACTGATATCTCTCCCCCTCCCTGTGGGGTCACACTGATATCTTTCCCCTGCCCAATGCAGTAACACTGATAACCCTCTTCTGGTGTTGATGGTGAGTCCATTTGGTGTGGAATCAGAGACAGGACATGGCAGAGTGTGTGTGAGGGGCTGGGCTACTGACCGAGAGGCGTTTCTCTGCATCCACCTCGATCATGCCCCGTAGTAAATTCTGGCAGTCGGGAGGAATAAAGTGCGGCATGTGGAAGACGCCTCGTTTGACCTTCTCTAACAGCTGTCGTAAGTTGTCATCATCGAACGGCAACGCTCCCTGTGGAGAAACAGAGGGAATGGTCACTGAGTCCCACTTCACAAACCACCCCCCCCCGCCCGTCTGTGTGACCCACCTCATCCCCCCCCGCCCGTCTCTGTGACCCACCTCACACCCCCCCCCGCCCGTCTCTGTGACCCACCTCACCCCCCCGCCCGTCTCTGTGACCCACCTCACGCCCCCCTGCCCGTCTCTGTGACCCACCTCACCCCCCCTGCCCGTCTGTGACCCACCTCACACACACCCCCGCCCGTCTCTGTGACCCACCTCACCCCCCCGCCCGTCTCTGTGACCCACCTCACCCCCCCCGTCTCTGTGACCCACCTCACGCCCCCCCTGCCCGTCTCTGTGACCCACCTCACGCCCCCCCTGCCCGTCTGTGTCTCACCTCACCCCCCCGCCCGTCTCTGTGACCCACCTCACCCCCTCTGCCCGTCTCTGTGACCCACCTCACCCCCCTGCCCATCTCTGTGACCCACCTCACCCCCCCTGCCCGTCTGTGTGCCACCTCACATCCCCCTTGCCTGTCTCTGTGCCTCATCTCACCCCCCTGCCCGTCTCTATGTCCCACCTCACCCCACCCTTCCCGTCTCTATGTCCAACATCACAACCCCCCCCTGCCCATCTCTGTGTGCCACCTATCATAATATACATCAATGTATACAATGGAGTGCAGACAGGCAGTGATTGACACACAGAATGACCAGTAAGCACACAGAACAGAGCAGCCAATCACCAGACAAGACACAACCACTATAAAGCCAGAGGGCACCAGTTTTCCCGCTTTCTCGGGACCCAGCTTCTGAGACAGTCAGAGCTCATGAGCTAGCCAGTGCCTACACCATGTGGTAGCTAGGTTAGTCTGGTCAGGCTAGTGTCAGGTCTCCAGTCAAGTCAGCATAGTGTCAAACCACAGTTGAACATGTATAATAGTTTGGATGTTGAATAAAATCGTGTTGCATTTTATCAAGTGTTGGAGGTCTGTCTCTTGCTACACTGCATCAAGTGCAGTTCACCTCGACCCAGCCTACCCAACACATCATGGTACCAGCTGAAAATTTGACGGACCTACCTTGAGTGAATCAGCGCTGACCAGCAAACAGCCATCCGGTGACTTGGAAAATGTCCGTCTTCGTCCGCAGCTTCGCATCGCCGGCAACCTCGGTGCAAATTGGAGGATCTTCAAACAAAAGTTCCAACTCTATCTCGAAGCCACCGACCTCGAGGCCGCATCGGACGCCAGGAAAATCGCACTATTCCTCTCCACAGCCGGGGACCACGCCATCCACATCTACAACTCCCTTACATTCGCTGAAGGCGAAGACAAGACGAAATTTAAAACAGTCCTACTGAAGTTCGACAGCCACTGCGACATTGAGGTGAATGAGAGCTTTGAACGGTATGTTTTCCAGCAGAGGTCTCAGGGTAAGGATGAACCTTTTCAATCCTTTCTGACCCATCTCCGCATCCTCGCGCAGTCATGTAACTATGACTCGACCACTGATTCCATGACACGGGATCAGATCATTTTCGGGGTCCACTCCGATTTCCTTCGCCAGCAGCTCCTGCAAGTGAAGCAGCTCACCCTCACCATCACCATCGAAACGTGCGTTCTCCACGAACACGCTAACAATCGGTACTCCCACATCAGGGCGGCAGAAACGGCAAAGCTAACCTCCCACGAGGCGGAACGGGTGCAGCCATCGTACAAATGCAGGGTCTAAGTATCGACGAGAGTGGCCATTCCGCGTGCTTTTCCCAGGCCCCTGCGCATGCGCGCCACGACCGAGGGGACGGCGAGACCGACGACCAGACTGCGCAGATGCATACATCGTACGACCGCACTGCGCATGCGCGATGGCGCATGCAACGCGCTGACGTTGGCGTCATGACGTGTCTGAATTGTGGCTCCGCCCATTTAAAGCGGCAATGTCCAGCAAAATCACGACGGTGTCTACAGTGTGGCAAGCTTGGCCACTACGCAGCCCTTTGCAGATCTGCTCCACTGCCCAGCATCCAGCGATCCCAGCCGCGGCACAGAAGCGTCCGTTCAATACAGCAGGACATGCCAGACTCCGACCCCGACAGCCCAACAGATCCTGATGCTGCGTCCCTCAATTTGGTGGGCATCATCACGAAGCATGCGCTGCCTTTCTCCAAGACAGCGACGCACCTCCCGATCCTCAGCGTGGATCCCGACGACGAGTGGTGTGCTGTCCTCACAGTCAACAAGGCTCGCATCCGGTTCAAACTGGACACCGGCACATCAGCGAACCTCATCTCCAAATCCGATCAACACCATCCGCGTCAGACCAAGCATTCTTCCACCGGCCTGCCAGCTCCTTGACTAAAATGGCAATGCCATAGTTGCCAGTGGCTCATGTCAACTCGGAGTTTCCAATAAATCATTCAAAGCGACACTGCGATTTGAGATTGTGGGACCTGACAGAGCATCCCTGCTCGATGCTCGGGCCTGCAAACTCCTGAACTTGGTTCAGCGAGTCCACACCATGTCATCCTCACAGGCGACGGCCTCACCTGATGAGAACTTCCAGGCTGAAATTGATGACATCATCACGCAGTACCACAGCGTGTTTGACGGAATGGGCAAACTCCCATACCGATACAAAATCCTGCTCAAACCCGAATGCCACCCCTGTGATCCTTGCACCACATCGGGTGCCGGCACCCCTCAAGGACGGCCTCAAGCAGCAGTTACAGGACCTCCAGGACCAGGGCATCATATCAAAGGTCACAGAACCCACGGACTGGGTCAGTTCCGTGGTCTCCGTCAAGAAGCCGTCAGGGGAGCTTTGAATCTGCATCGGCCCCAAGGATTTAAACCGCGACATCATGAGGGAACATTACCCGATACCAAAACGAGAGGAGTTGACCAGCGACATGGCTCATGCCAAACTCTTTACGAAGCTGGACGCATCCAAGGGGTTCTGGGAAATACAGCTGGATGCATTCCAGTCGCAAGCTGTGCACATTCAATACCCCGTTCAGTCGCTACTGCTACAACCGGATGCCTTTTGGCATCATCTCAGCCTCAGAGGTATTTCACCGCATCATGGAACAGATGATGGAGGGTGTCGAGGGGGTGCGCGTGTATGTTGACGATGTCATAATCTGGTCCACAACTCCTCAAGAACACATTGATCGCCTCAAGCAGGTATTCCACAGAATCCATGAGCATGGCCTCCGACTCAACAGAGCCAAGTGCTCGTTCGGTCAATCAGAAATCAAATTCCTTGGTGACCACATCTCGCAGCAAGGCGGTGGCCAGATGCTGACAAGGTCTCGGCGATCAATGCCATGAAGACCCAGAGGACAAGAAGGCACTCCTCCGCTTTCTAGGGATGGTCAACTTCCTCGGGAAGTTCATTCCCAACATGGCGGCACACACCACAGCCCTCCGCCATCTCGTCAAAAAGTCGCCGGAATTCCAGTGGCTGCCCGCTCATAAGAACAAATGGCGTGAGCTGAGGGCAAAACTCACCACAGCCCCGGTTGTGGCATTCTTCGACCCGACCAAGGAGACCAAAATATCCACTGACGCGAGCCAGGACGGTATTGGGGTGGTGCTCCTCCAACGGGATGACTCCTCCTCATGGGCCCCAGTTGCGTATGCCTCCAGAGCCATGACGCCCACTGAGCAACGGTACGCTCAGATCGAGAAGGAATGCCTGAGCCTCCTAACGGGAATCGACAAATTTCACAACTGTGTATGGCCTCCCAAAATTCACGGTTGAGACAGACCACAGGCCACTAGTCCATATAATCCAAAAGGATTTGAATGACATGACGCCTCGGTTACAGCGAATCCTTCTCAAGCTACGCCGCTATGATTTTGAACTTGTCTACACGCCAGGCAAAGAACTCATTGTTGCAGATGCCCTTTCCCGGTCTATCACCACACCGTATGAACAAACTGACTTTGTCTGCCAAATCGATGAGCAGGTGCAATTGTGTGCCTCCAACGTTCCGGCCATTGATGATAGGGTCATCCAAATTCGTGAGGAAACGGCCAAGGATCCTCCGCTACAGCGTGTGATGCAGAACCTCACAAATGGCTGGCAGAAGGGACAATGTCCCCAGTTTTACAACGTCAAGGACGACCCGAGGGTGGTGGACGGCATCCTCATGAAGCTCGATAGGATTGTGATTCCGCAGAGCATGCGAGCTATGGTGCTCAGCCAACTCCATGAGGGTCACCTGGGGGTCGAGAAATGTCGACGCAGAGCTCGAGAGGCACTCTATTGGCCGGTCCTCAACTGCCCCACGTCAGAAATTTCAGCCAGCTCAACCCAAAGAAACTCTGCAGCAACATGAGATAGTGACCTCCCCATGGTCCAAAGTCGGTGTCGACCTTTTCCATGCCAAGGGGCGTGACTATGTCCTCCTGGTCGACTGCTTCTCCAATTACCCTGAAGTGGTGAAACTGTCCGACCTCACGTTGAAGGCGGTGATTAAAGCTTGCAAAGAAACGTTTGCCCGGCATGGGATACCGCTCACGGTGATGAGTGACAACGGTCCCTGTTTTTACAGCCAGGAATGGTCTGATTTTGCCCGCCTAGACAACTTTCGTCACGTAACCTCCAGCCCCCACTATCCGCAGTCAAACGGGAAGGCCGAAAAATGGGTCCATATTGTCAAGAGATTACTATGCAAGGCTACAGACTCAGGCTCCGACTTCAACCTGGCGCTGCTGGCATACAGAGCATCCCCGCTGTCCACTGGGTTGTCTCCCGCGCAGATGCTCATGAATCGTGCTCTGCGAACCACGGTTCCAGCCATCCATGTTCCAGGCCTTGACCACCTCACGGTCATACAAAAGATGCAGCAGTCTCGGGCCCAACAGAAATCAGCATATGGTGCCCATGCCACGGATGTCCCTGAGCTGGTCCCAACTGATCGTGTTCGTGTGCAGTTGCCTGACGGCGGCTGGTCCGCCGCAGCTGTGGTGGTCAAGCAAGTGGCCCCGAGATCGTTCCTCGTCCGCATGGCTGATGGCTCCTTCCTACGACGCAACAGAAGTCAAGAGCAGTATTACGGTGGCGGAGAGGATGCTAGATGGGGACTCTTCTTCCGAGGTAGTACGGGCTGAAGTTAGAAACAGGAAAGGAGAGGTCACCCTGTTGGGAGTTTTTTATAGGCCTCCTAATAGTTCTAGGGATGTAGAGGAAAGGATGGCGAAGATGATTCTGGATAAGAGCGAAAGTAACAGGGTAGTTATTATGGGAGACTTTAACTTTCCAAATATTGACTGGAAAAGATATAGTTCGAGTACAATAGATGGGTCGTTTTTTGTACAGTGTGTGCAGGAGGGTTTCCTGAAACAATATGTTGACAGGCCAACAAGAGGCGAGGCCACGTTGGATTTGGTTTTGGGTAATGAACCAGGCCAGGTGTTGGATTTGGAGGTAGGAGAGCACTTTGGGGACAGTGACCACAATTCGGTGACGTTTACGTTAATGATGGAAAGGGATAAGTATACACCACAGGGCAAGAGTTATAGCTGGGGGAAGGGCAATTATGATGCCATTAGACGTGACTTGGGGGGGATAAGGTGGAGAAGTAGGCTACAAGTGTTGGGCACACTGGATAAGTGGGGCTTGTTCAAGGATCAGCTACTGCGTGTTCTTGATAAGTATGTACCGGTCAGGCAGGGAGGAAGGCGTCGAGCGAGGGAACCGTTGTTTACCAAGGAAGTGGAATCTCTTGTTAAGAGGAAGAAGGAAGCCTATGTGAAGATGAGGTGTGAGGTTTCGGTTGGGGCGATGGATAGTTACAAGGTAGCGAGGAAGGATCTAAAGAGAGAGCTAAGATGAGCAAGGAGGGGACATGAGAAGTATTTGGCAGGAAGGATCAAGGAAAACCCAAAAGCTTTCTATAGGTATGTCAGGAATAAGCGAATGACTAGGGAAAGAGTAGGACCAGTCAAGGACAGGGATGGGAAATTGTGTGTGGAGTCTGAAGAGATAGGCGAGATACTAAATGAATATTTTTCGTCAGTATTCACTCAGGAAAAAGATAATGTTGTGGAGGAGAATGCTGAGCCCCAGGCTAATAGAATAGATGGCATTGAGGTACGTAGGGAAGAGGTGTTGGCAATTCTGGACAGGCTGAAAATAGATAAGTCGCCGGGACCTGATGGGATTTATCCTAGGATTCTCTGGGAGGCCAGGGAAGAGATTGCTGGACCTTTGGCTTTGATTTTTATGTCATCATTGGCTACAGGAATAGTGCCAGAGGACTGGAGGACCGCAAATGTGGTCCCTTTGTTCAAAAAGGGGAGCAGAGACAACCCCGGCAACTATAGACCGGTGAGCCTCACATCTGTAGTGGGTAAAGTCTTGGAGGGGATTATAAGAGACAAGATTTATAATCATCTAGATAGGAATAATATGATCAGGGATAGTCAGCATGGCTTTGTGAAGGGTAGGTCATGCCTCACAAACCTTATTGAGTTCTTTGAGAAGGT
Source organism: Scyliorhinus torazame (assembly GCF_047496885.1). Taxonomy (NCBI): domain Eukaryota; kingdom Metazoa; phylum Chordata; class Chondrichthyes; order Carcharhiniformes; family Scyliorhinidae; genus Scyliorhinus; species Scyliorhinus torazame. The sequence goes on along the minus strand of NC_092735.1, from coordinate 24,631,328 downwards.
GACTGAACAGGTAGACGAGGGTAGAGCAGTTGATGTGGTGTATATGGATTTCAGCAAAGCGTTTGATAAGGTTCCCCACGGTAGGCTATTGCAAAAAATACGGAGGCTGGGGATTGAGGGTGATTTAGAGATGTGGATCAGAAATTGGCTAGCTGAAAGAAGACAGAGGGTGGTGGTTGATGGGAAATGTTCAGAATGGAGTACAGTCACAAGTGGAGTACCACAAGGATCTGTTCTGGGGCCGTTGCTGTTTGTCATTTTTATCAATGACCTAGAGGAAGGCGCAGAAGGGTGGGTGAGTAAATTTGCAGACGATACTAAAGTCGGTGGTGTTGTCGATAGTGTGGAAGGATGTAGCAGGTTACAGAGGGATATAGATAAGCTGCAGAGCTGGGCTGAGAGGTGGCAAATGGAGTTTAATGTAGAGAAGTGTGAGGTGATTCACTTTGGAAGGAATAACAGGAATGCGGAATATTTGGCTAATGGTAAAGTTCTTGAAAGTGTGGATGAGCAGAGGGATCTAGGTGTCCATGTACATAGATCCCTGAAAGTTGCCACCAGGTTGATAGGGTTGTGAAGAAGGAGTGTTGGCCTTTATTGGTAGAGGGATTGAGTTCCGGAGTCGGGAGGTCATGTTGCAGCTGTACAGAACTCTGGTACGGCCGCATTTGGAGTATTGCGTACAGTTCTGGTCACCGCATTATAGGAAGGACGTGGAGGCTTTGGAGTCGGTGCAGAGGAGATTTACCAGGATGTTGCCTGGTATGGAGGGAAAATCTTATGAGGAAAGGCTGATGGACTTGAGGTTGTTTTCGTTGGAGAGAAGAAGGTTAAGAGGAGACTTAATAGAGGCATACAAAATGATCAGGGGGTTAGATGGGGTGGACAGTGAGAGCCTTCTCCCGCGGATGGAAATGGCTAGCACGAGGGGACATAACTTTAAACTGAGGGGTAATAGATATAGGACAGAGGTCAGAGGTAGGTTCTTTACGCAAAGAGTAGTGAGGCCGTGGAATGCCCTACCTGCTACAGTAGTGAACTCGCCAACATTGAGGGCATTAAAAAGTTTATTGGATAAACGTATGGACGATAATGGCATAGTGTAGGTTAGATGGCTTTTGTTTCGGTGCAACATCGTGGGCCGAAGGGCCTGTACTGCGCTGTATCGTTCTATGCTCTATGTTCTATGTTCTAGAAGGGCGCTGCGCAGAGTTCCACGCCCGCCACCTAACCATGATATCCCGCCTCTCTCAATGCTTCCTCTGGACGTGCCCTACCACAAGGCCACCGATCTACCAGCAATCCTGCTGACCTCTGCGACCACCGCATTGGCGGCGGTCCCGCCTATCCAAGTGCAGGCGGCCCCTGATCCACCCTTGAGGTGGTCAACGAGAATTCATCGCCCGCCGCAGAGACTAAACTTATAGACTGAACGTTTGCACAACTGTGTTACCTTATCATTTTGACCTCTGTAAATATCGTTATCGTTTCATCTGCCCTATATCTGCACTAGCGACACCTTCCTGTGTACAATAAGGTCATTTTAGCACATTCTGTATATAGGCACACACATATACACATCCACACGCACATGCACCTTAATATTTATTATCTCAACACACACAATATAGAAAAAAAAGGGGGGATGTCATAATATACATCTATGTATATAATGGAATGCAGACAGCAGTGATTGACACACAGGATGACCAGTAAGCACAGAACAGAGCAGCCAATCACCAGACAGGACACGACCACTATAAAGCCAGAGGGCACCAGTTTTCCCGCTTTCTCGGGACCCAGCCTCTGAGACAGTCAGAGCTTGTGAGCTAGCCAGTGCCTACACCATGTGGTAGCTAGGTTAGTCTGGTCAGGCTAGTGTCAGGTCTCCAGTCAAGTCAGCATAGTGTCAACCCACAGTTGAACATGTATAATAGTTTGGATGTTGAATAAAATCATGTTGCATTTTATCAAGTGTTGGAGGTCTGTCTCTCTCTCACGTGCAGTTCACCTCGACCCAGCCTACCCAACACTTCACCACCTCACGGCCCCCCTGCCCGTCTCTGTGTGCCACCTCACGGCCCCCCTGCCCGTCCCTGTGTGCCACTTCACACCCCCTCCCTGCCCGTCTCTGTGACCCTCTTCACAACCTTGTCCATCTTTCTGGTTGTGAATCTTCGGAACTCTCCAGCCGAGAGCCTTCTGGATGCTGCACCATTCAATACATTTAAGGTCTCTCAGGGTATCCGGGGTGTACTAACTACAGGAGATGGCTCCACCAGATAACTTACGACAACCAACATTTTATGCCAACTTTCAACAATTGTTCACAGAGTGCTTCCAACCATTCTTTCCACACTTAGCACCAGGGTCCAACTGTTGGGACAAGTTATAAAACATCCCACTGAATTGCCAGCTCCCACCATTGATTGTCCTAGTGGGTCACATGACCTCTCCCTCAGAGAATGTTCATTAAAGGGGCTACCTACTACATCCCTCCCCCTTTTGTGTCCATTTTTTACACATAATTAAATTACACAATTGCCAAAAGAGTAATGATCATGAACACTTTTACATTAGTTCATGAATAACTGGGGCTTCACAGCTCCAGGGTCCCAGGTTCGATTCCCGGCTTGGGTCACTGTCTGTGCGGAGTCTGCACGTTCTCCCCGTGTCTGCGTGGGTTTCCTCCGGGTGCTCCGGTTTCTGCCCATAGTCCAAAGATGTGCAGGTTAGGTGGATTGGCCATGCTAAATTGCCCCTTAGTTTCCAAAAGGTTAGGTGGGGTTGCGGGGATAGGGTGGAGGCATGGGCTTAAGTAGGGTGCTCTTTCCAAGGGCCGGTGCAGACTCGATGGGCCAAATGGCCTCCTTCTGCACTGTAAATTCTATAACTCAGTCTATCCGGTGACGACTTCTCCCTCGAGGAGCAGCAGAGCGCCAGTGACTGAGGTTCTTCTATTGAGGCAGTTACTGTTGGCATTATTTCACCAGGACTCGCCCCTTGCACCGACATTTCTTCTTCCTCTGTTTCCAGTGTTCCCTGGGGGATGACACTCTGGCCTGTCAGGCGCTCCTCGGGCAACTCACAGCGCTTCCCGCTGGCACAATTGGACCAGGTTGTAGCCCTGGTTCTAGAGACGGCTCTTGCCCACCCAAGTGGTCTACCTGCTTTTTAAAAATCTTGTCCCGTACGGTAATCCCATAGCACACCGGCCCTGTTCTGTCCACAACAGCATTTGGAACCCAATTTGCTCCATTGCCGGAATTCTTCACAAACACTGGACCCTCTACCTTGGCTGCCCTCGCACTTTTAAACAAATCGTGTTTCGTCCTCTGGGTCCTCCTGCTTGCCTCCACCCTCCCCGCTAAATTTGGGAACACTAGTCTTAACCTGGACGACCCATCAACAGCTCAGTTGGATGGACTCCAGTAGTCGCATGTGGGAGGATTCTCTCCGACAGCGGGAACCTCACAGACTGTTATATTATTGAGCTACTAATCCTGAGCCAAGTTCAAGTCCCACTTGATGGCAACTAGGGGCATTTACATTTAATTCATTAATTAGCATGGAACAAAGAGCTAGTCTCATTCATAAATATCAGAAAATTATTGGATGATCGTAAAGATCCCATCTTGTTCACCAATGAGCTTTAGGGAAGGAAATCTGCTGTCCTTACCCGGTCTGGCCGGATCAGAGAAGGTTCATTTGGATGATCCCGGGTATGGAGGGATTGCCTTGTGAGCAAAGGTTAAACAGGTTGAGACTCTACTCATTGGAATTTAGTAGAATGAGATTAGATCTCATTGAAACAAAGGATTCTCAAGAGGCTTGGCAGGGTCAATGCAGAGAGGCTCATTTCCCTCATGGGGGAGTCTAGAACCAGAGGGTACAGTCTCATGTGACGACTGGAAGTCTTTAGAAATATTGGATTTTAAGTGTTGGGCCATGTAAAAGACTGGGGCTACAGTGTGTTTGACTGCAGTGGCCTTGTTTTTTTAAGAATTCTGTTTTGCAGGGGCCTGGGTGCTTTTAGCAGCCAGAAGGTGAAATTGACAAAGGAATGTGTTTTTTCAGTCTGGGCTAATAGTTTCAAAGAATTTACAGTGCAGAAGAAGGCCATTCGGCCCATCGAGTCTGCACCGGCCTTTGGAAATATCACCCCACACCTCCACCCTATCCCGGAACCCAGTAAACCCACCCAACCTTTTTGGACACCAAGGGAAATTTGGCATGGTCAATCCACCCTAACCTGCACATCTTTGGACTGTGGGAGGAAACCGGAGCACCTGGAGGAAACCCGCGCAGACACGGGGAGAACGGTGTAGACCCTGCCCAGACAGGGATCCAAGCCGGGAATCGAATCTGGAACCTTGGAGCTGTGGAGCAACTGTGCTAACCACTGTGCTACCGTGCCGCCTGCGGACTGTGGTTTGACTGGGAAAGTCCCCGGGGAGTTAATAAGCTTTGCAGCCTGCAGAGTTCATTTGTTTTTTCAGCTTGGGGTGAAGGGGTCATCGCTGGGTGGAGCCAAGGAATGCAGAGAGATCTTTTGAAAAGCTTTAGAGATGGAGTTGCGGAGAAACTATGGGAGTCTAATCTGCCTGACGCGGGGCCCACAATTACCCCACAGTAATATACACTGAGAGCTGCATGTTTCTTTTCTTGTTGTTTAATGGCGAATTGAATAGTAGTGTTAAGGGCTAATTGTAAGTGTTTCATTTTGGGTGTGAAGTTAAAAAAGTTAATATTGTATTCATAATACAGTTTTGTTTTAGACACACCAAATCCCCATTTTTTCATGCGCTCACTCCTGGAGCGAATCATTCTTTCTGCAGTCTTAAAATATTGCCCTTTCGCAGCACGGTGGCGCAGTGGGTTAGCACTGCTGCCTCACGATGCCGAGGTCGCAGGTTCGATCCCGGCTCTGGGTCACTGTCCGTGTGGAGTTTGCACATTCTCCCCCGTGTTTGCGTGGGTTTCGCCTCCACAACCCAAAAGATGTGCAGGGTAGGTGGATTGGCCGCGCTAAATTGCCCCTTAATTGGAAAAAAAAATGAAGTGGACACTATAAATTTCTAAAAAAAAAAAATATTGGCGTTTCGGTTCAGTATCTGAACCACTACAGGGATCTGGACTGGGATTGTAATACTCAGAATGAAGAGGTGTCCATTAAGACTGAGATAAGGACAAATTTCTTCTCCCAGAGGGTTGTGAGCCTTTGGATCTCCTCGCCACCGAGAGCTGTGGGGGCAGAGTCCTTGTGGATATTTAAGGCTGAGATAGATAGATTCTTGATCAGCAAGGGCATCAAAGATTACGGGGAAAGGGCAAGAATGTGGACATGAGGAATATCAGATCGGCCATGATCCTAATAAATGGCGGAGCAGGCTCGACGGGCCGAATGGCCTACTGCTGTTCCCCTCTCTTATGGTCTTAAGGAGTCATAACAATATTGGTGATGGAGGGAGAAAGAAAATAGAGGCTATTTAACCAGGTGGGGGCTGGAGATCATGTGACCCACCATACACCCAAAGAGAGTTGGCAACCGGGTTGCTGCGATCGATGCCTTCTCCAATGGACGGGCTTCTGTGTTTGTGGCCCCACAGACCAAAACTGATCGAGGACCCAAAAGATACTTGAGTTCAGAGAATGGGTATGTGGACGATTAGAATAATCGTGCCCAAGGGACTGAGAGATACCCCAGGGACTGAGAGATACCCCAGGGACTGAGAGATACCGCAGGGGCTGAGAGATACCCCAGGGACTGAGAGATACCCCAGGGACTGAGAGATACCCCAGGGACTGAGAGATACCGCAGGGGCTGAGAGATACCCCAGGGACTGAGAGATACCCCAGGGACTGAGAGATACCCCAGGGACTGAGAGATACCCCAGGGACTGAGAGATACCCCAGGGACTGAGAGATACCCCAGGGACTGAGAGATACCCCAGGGACTGAGAGATACCCCAGGGGCTGAGAGATACCCCAGGGGCTGAGAGATACCCCAGGGGCTGAGAGATACCCCAGGGACTGAGAGATACCCCAGGGACTGAGAGATACCCCAGGGACTGAGAGATACCCCAGGGACTGAGAGATACCCCAGGGACTGAGAGATACCCCAGGGGCTGAGAGATACCCCAGGGACTGAGAGATACCCCAGGGACTGAGAGATACCCCAGGGACTGAGAGATACCCCAGGGACTGAGAGATACCCCAGGGACTGAGAGATACCTCAGGGACTGAGAGATACCTCAGGGACTGAGAGATACCCCAGGGACTGAGAGATACCCCAGGGACTGAGAGACACCCCAGGGACTGAGAGATTCCCCAGGGACTGAGAGATACCCCAGGGACTGAGAGATACCCCAGGGACTGAGAGATATCCCAGGGACTGAGAGATACCCCAGGGGCTGAGAGATACCCCAGGGACTGAGAGATACCCCAGGGACTGAGAGATACCCCAGGGGCTGAGAGATACCCCAGGGGCTGAGAGATACCCCAGGGACTGAGAGATACCCCAGGGGCTGAGAGATACCCCAGGGACTGAGAGATACCCCAGGGATTGAGAGATACCCCAGGGATTGAGAGATACCCCAGGGGCTGAGAGGTACCCCAGGGGCTGAGAGGTACCCCAGGGACTGAGAGATACCCCAGGGACTGAGAGATACCCCAGGGACTGAGAGATACCCCAGGGGCTGAGAGATTCCCAAGGGGGGGAATTGGTGAGGCAGGAGGAAATTTACTCGTTGCCTAGCCATGTCAGCAGGATCATTTGAGACCTCACGGGTTGGTCATTCCTGCCCCTTTGCTCAGGCCCAGCTAAGGATTCAACGCTAAAGGTTGGGGCCAACAGTGGAACCAGCATGTTTTTTATTGTTGATGGCGGAAGTGCTGGAATTAGTGGATGACAGCGGCTTACTGGAGTAAGATCCTTGGGGAAGAGGACTTGCGTTTCCTATAAGCGCACCGGAGGAAGGTGTTGGGACACCACCTCATCTATTCCTTTCCCCTTTCATATTGCTCAACGAGGTTGTAAGTGGGAGGCTCCTACGAGCAACAGAGGAGAGCGCAGGACCGTGACGGTGGAAAAATGAGCCGAGGGCCGTCCCTTGAGCGGATCACCCTACTTCCCACTCAAGACCCAAACCAGGAGCACTCAATGGTGTCGCTGAATGTCCTAGTGTTCCACCCCCATCATCTCAATGGGCAAGGTTCCCTCAATCAATGGCACCATCTCCTGGCTGACTTGTCGGGAGCAGGGAGGAGGCGAGCAGGGCCCGAGTTGGTATTCAAGACCTCGATTTCTTACCACCAAAAGTGCAAAGAGTATCACCCCGCAGCTCCATACATCCGCCCGCCGGCCATCGTACTTCTCCCCCTACGAACAGAAAACAAACAGCATGAGGTCAACATTGCTGTTCAGGTTCAGCGGCCATTCACCAGAATGCCGCTTGACCGAGTGACTCGCTCCCTTGTTAAAATCAGGCGGCAATTATTTTAAACACCGCCCCCCAGTCTTAAATCCTTTGTGCCCGAATCACACAGTAGGATCAAATCCTGACCCCTTCCAACGTCTACAAAAGTGCAGTTAACCTGATCGACCAGATTGGGCCTACACCTATTGGGCTTTAAAGCTTGAGAGGTGATCTTATTGGAACATATAAGTTTTGGGCGGGGCTCGAGAGGGTGGATGCTGATGGTGGTGGGGGGCAGGGGGTGGGGGGGGGGGGCTTTCTCCTTGTGGGAATCTAGAACCGGGGCACACAATTTCAAAATATTTAAGTCTGGGATGAGGAGAAATTTCTTCTCTCCGAAGGTCTTTTGAATTCTCTTCCACAGAGGGCAGTGGGGCCTGGGTCATTGACCAAGCCAAGGCTGTGTTTTGATCTACAAGGAGGTCAAGGGTTATACAGAAGACCGGAAAAGGTCACCTGAGATCAGCAATGATCTTACTGACGAGCAGAGCAGGCTCGAGGGGCCGGGTGGTCCACCCTTGCTCCTATTTCTTATGTTTATGTCGACTTAGGATTTCCCTTTCTCTGGCCCAGGAATTCTGAAGCCCCTTGTCGAGCCCCTCCCTTCCCTCGCCCCTAATGTCCCATGTGTCCGAGGTCCCATCAACTGCCAAGATGAATTAATAACAAGCTCATTGCCAGACAGTGGTTGAGCTGTTTAACTGGAGGGAGTAGTGCTTAACCTGGCCTGTCCCTTTAAGGCCAGAGCTCCCTTAGTTCCTCTGAGGAGGAGATAAATGACTTTAGATGTTGGTCGGATTATTGGTCAGAAACAAAAAGAAAAAGTGAGAGATGGGGCGTGGACAGGGTGGAGAGGGAGCAGCTGTTCCCCTTAGTTGAAGGGTCAGTTACGAGGGGACACAAGTTCAAGGTGAGGGGCGGGAGGTTTAGAGGGGATGTGAGGAAAACCTTTTTACCCAGAGGGTGGTGAGGGTCTGGAACGCGCTGCCTGGGAGGGTGGTAGAGGCGGGTTGCCTCACATCCTTTAAAAAATACCTGGACGAACACTTGGCGCGTCAGAACGTTCAAGGCTTCGGGCCTGGTGGGATTAGGTCGGCAGGTCAGGTGTCTTTCATGTGTCGGTGCAGACTCGATGGGCCGAAAGGCCTGTGCCGCACTATTATTCTGTGATTCTGTGATAGAGGTGGGTATTCCTTTCAATGAGATACATCACTCACTGGCTGATCTCCCTCGTGCCCCACCCCAAGCTCATTTTGGTCTATGCAGCCCACGTCCATCAGGCCATTGCCGCTAACCTGCTCACCCCTCTGCTCTCCCTGGGCTCCATTCGAGCCGGCATTACGCGACTGAGCAGAATGGTAGAACAGGCCCGAGGGGACAGGGGGGGCCTGAATGACCTCCACTCGTTCCGATGATGAGCCAGCCAGAGGTCGCGAGTTCAAATCTCACATGGTAAGGTGACTGATGACCTCGTAGAGAACTGACAGAAAGAAATGTATTAAAGTGAGGTTGCCCGCCAGGGATCAGAGAAGAGAATCATAGAATCCCTACGGTGCGGAAGGAGGCCTTTTGGCCCATCGGGTCTGCACCAATCCATGTCCCCCTCCCATTCCTGCAACCTAACCTTCACATCTCTGGACACGAAGGGGCAATTTATCATGGCGAATCCACCCATCCTGTACATCTTTGACTTGTGGGAGGAAACCGGAGCACCCGGAGGAAACCCACGCAGACACGGGGAGAACGTGCAAACTCCGCACAGACAGTGACACAGCTGGGAATCGAACCCGGGTCCCTGGCGCTGTGAGGCAGCAGTGCTAACCACTGTGCCACCTTGCCGCCCCATTTAAAAATAATTCCCATTGCTATTGCAGGACTCCTGAGAAGGGGAAGAGGCAGTGGGATGGTGGTATTGTCACTGGCCCTGCATTCAGGATATCGAGGGTAATGTCAAAAGCAGAAATCACTGCGGCTGCTGGTATCCGAAACAAAAACACAAAATGCTGGACAATCTCAGCAGGTCTGGCAGCGTCTGTGGAGAGAGAACGGAGCTAATGGTTCGAGCCTGGATGTCAAAGAGTCATCAGGCTAGGGTAGCACAGTGGCGCAGTGGGTTAGCCCTGTTGCCTCATGACGCCGAGGTCCCAGGTTCGATCCCAGCTCTGGGTCACTGTCCGTGTGGAGTTTGCACATTCTCCCCGTGTTTGTGTGGGTTTCGCCCCCACAACCCAAAGATGTGCAAGGTAGGTGGATTGACCACGCTAAATTGCCCCTTAATTGGAAAAAATGAATTGGGCACTCTAAATTTAAAAAACTAAGAGTCATCCAGCCTCGAAATGTTAGCCCCATTCTCCCTCTCTCCACAGATTACATCAGACCTGCTGGGATTATCCAGCATTTTCTGTTTTTGGCCCAGGGTAATGCTCTGGGAACCTAGGTTCAAATCCCACCACGGGCAGATGGCGAAATTTGAATTCCATCAATAAGAAAATCTGATATTAAAAAGTCAGAAAGATCCATCTGGTTCGCCAAGTGCCCCTTTTAGACAATGAAATCTGCCATCCTTACCTGGTCTGGCCTAAATGTGACTCCAGATCCACAACTGACGCTTAACTACCCTCCCAGAAGGTAAAAATGGGGAAATAACAATACTGCTCCGAACTGTTTTTTTCCCCCTACTGGTCAGCAAGCCGCTCACTTCACTTAAATTTACTAATTAATTAACGCAATGTCAGTTAGAGGGGTGCAGTGCTCTGACTGTGAGATGTGGCAGGTCCGGGAGGCTTCCAGCGCCCCGGATGGCTTCATCTGCAGAAAGTGCACCCAACTGGAGCTCCTCACATGCCGCATGGTTCGGTTGGAGCAGCAGTTGAATGCACTTAGGAGCATGCAGGTGGCGGAAAGCGTCATAGATCGGAGTTATATAAATGTGGTCACACCCAAGGTGCAGGCAGAGAAATGGGTGACCACCAGAAAGGGCAGTCAGTCAGTGCAGGAATCCCCTGTGGTTGTCCCACTCTCGAACAGGTATACCCCTTAGGCTATCCCCCCCGACAGTATCCAATCAGGGGAAAACAGCAGCAGCCAGAGCAGTGGCACCACGGCTGGCTCTGATGTTCAGAAGGGAGGGTCAAAGTGCAGAAGAGCAATAGTAATAGGGGACTCTATAGTCAGGGGCACAGATAGGCACTTCTGTGGACGTGAAAGAGACTCCAGGATGGTATGTTGCCTCCCTGGTGCCAGGGTCCAGGATGTCTCCGAACGGGCATCCTGAAGGGGGAGGGCAAACAGGCAGAGGTCATTGTACATATTGGTACTAACGACATAGGCAGGAAGGGGCATGAGGTCCTGCAGCAGGAGTTCAGGGAGCTAGGCAGAAAGTTAAAAGACAGGACCTCTAGGGTTGTAATCTCGGGATTACTCCTTGTGCCACGTGCCAGTGAGGCTAGAAATAGGAAGATAGAGCAGCTAAACACGTGGCTAAACAGCTGGTGTAGGAGGGAGGGTTTCCGTTATCTGGACCACTGGGAGCTCTTCTGGGGCAGGTGTGACCTATATAAGGACGGGTTGCATCTAAACTGGAGAGGCATAAATATCCTGGCCGCGAGATTTGCTAGTATCACACGGGAGGGTTTAAACTAGTATGGCAGGGGGGTGGGCACGGGAGCACTAGGTCAGAAGGTGAGAGCATTGAGGGAGAACTAGGGAATAGGGACAGTGTGGCTCTGAGGCAGAGCAGACAGGGAAAAGTTGCTGAACACAGCGGGTCTGGTGGCCTGAAGTGCATATGTTTTAATGCAAGAAGTATTACGGGTAAGGCAGATGAACGTAGAGCTTGGATTCGTACTTGGAACTATGATGTTGTTGCCATTACAGAGACCTGGTTGAGGAAAGGGCAGGATTGGCAGCTAAACGTTCCAGGATTTAGATGTTTCAGGCGGGATAGAGGGGGATGTAAAAGGGGTGGCGGAGTTGCGCTACTGGTTAGGGAGGATATCACAGCATTACTACGGGAGGACACCTAAGAGGGCAGTGAGGCTATATGGGTAGAGATCAGGAATAAGAAGGGTGCAGTCACAATGTTGGGGGTTTACTACAGGCCTCCCAACAGCCAGCGGGAGATAGAGGAGCAGATAGGTAGACAGATTTTGGAAAAGAGTAAAAACAATAGGGTTGTGGTGATGGGAGACTTCAACTTCCCCAATATTGACTGGGACTCACTTAGTGCCAGGGGCTTAGACGGGGCAGAGATTGTAAGGAGCATCCAGGAGGGCTTCTTAAAACAATATGTAGCCAGTCCAACTAGGGAAGGGGCGGTACTGGACCTGGTATTGGAGAATGAGCCCGGCCAGGGGGTAGAGGTTTCAGTAGGGGAGCATTTCAGGAACAGTGACCACAATTCAGTAAGTTTTAAAGTGCTGGTGGACAAGGATAAGAGTGGTCCTCGGGTGAATGTGCTAAATTGGGGGAAGGCTAATTATAACAATATTAGGCGGGAACTGAAGAACCTAGATTGGGGGTGGATGTTTGAGGGCAAATCAACATCTGACATGTGGGAGGCTTTCAAGTGTCAGTTGAAAGGAATTCAGGACCGGCATGTTCCTGTGAGGAAGAAGGATAAATACGGCAATTTTCGGGAACCTTGGATAACGAGAGATATTGCAGGCCTCGTCAAAAAGAAAAAGGAGGCATTTGTCAGGGCTAAAAGGCTGGGAACAGACGAAGCCTGTGTGGAATATAAGGAAAGTAGGAAGGAACTTAAGCAAGGAGTCAGGAGGGCTAGAAGGGGTCACGAAAAGTCATTGGCAAATAGGGTTAAGGAAAATCCCAAGGCTTTTTACACGTACATAAAAAGCAAGACAGTAGCCAGGGAAAGGGTTGGCCCACTGAAGGATAGGCAACGGAATCTATGTGTGGAGCCAGAGGAAATGGGCGAGGTACTAAATGAATACTTTGCATCAGTATTCACCAAAGAGAAGGAATTGGTAGATGTTGAGTCTGGAGAAGGTGTGTAGATAGCCTGGGTCACATTGAGATCCAAAAAGATGAGGGGCGAAATTCTCCGGTATCGGTGCGATGTCCGCCGACTGGCGCCCAAAACGGCGCAAATGAGTCGGGCATCGCGCCGCCCCAAAGGTGCGGAATGCTCCGCATCTTGGGGGGCCGAGCCCCAACCTTAAGGGGCTAGGCCCGCGCCGGACGGATTTCCGCCCCGCCAGCTGGCGGAAAAGGCCTTTGGTGCCCCGCCAGCTGGCGCGGAAATGACATCTCCGGGCGGCGCATGCGCGGGAGCGTTAGCGGCCGCTGACGGCATTCCCGCGCATGCGCAGTGGAGGGAGTCTCTTCCGCCTCCGCCATGGTGGAGACCGTGGCGAAGGCGGAAGGGAAAGAGTGCCCCCACGGCACAGGCCCGTCCGCGGATCGGTGGGCCCCGATCGCGGGCCAGGCCACCGTGGGGGCACCCCCCAGGGCCAGATCGCCCTGCGCCCCCCGCAGGACCCCGCCCGCGCCGCCTTGTCCCGCCGGTAAGGTAGGTGGTTTAATCTACGCCGGCGGGACAGGCATTTTAGAGGCGGGACTTTGGCCCATGCGGGCCGGAGAATCGTGGGGGGGGGGCCCGCCAACCGGCGCGGCGCAATTCCCGCCCCTGCCAAATATCCGGTGCCGGAGAATTCGGAAACCGGCGGGGTCGGGATTCTCGCCCGAGGTGTTGGGCGTCTTAAAAAATATTAAGGTAGATAAGTCCCCAGGGCCTGATGGGATCTACCCCAGAATACTGAAGGAGGCTGGAGAGGAAATTGCTGAGGCCTTGACAGAAATCTTTGGATCCTCACTGTCTTCAGGTGATGTCCCGGAGGACTGGAGAATAGCCAATGTTGTTCCTCTGTTTAAGAAGGGTAACAAGGATAATCCAGGGAACTACAGGCCGGTGAGCCTTACTTCAGTGGTAGGGAAATTACTGGAGAGAATTCTTCGAGACAGGATCTACTCCCATTTGGAAGCAAATGGATGTATTAGTGAGAGGCAGCATGGTTTTGTGAAGGGGAGGTCGTGTCTCACTAACTTGATAGAGTTTTTCGAGGAGGTCACAAAGATGATTGATGCAGATAGGGCAGTGGATGTTGTCTATATGGACTTCAGTAAGGCCTTTGACAAGGTCCCTCCTGGTAGACTAGTACAAAAGGTGAAGTCACACGGGATCAGGGGTGAGCTGGCAAGGTGGATACAGAACTGGCTAGGTCATAGAAGGCAGAGAGTAGCAATGGAAGGATGCTTTTCTAATTGGAGGGCTGGGACCAGTGGTGTTCCGCAGGGATCAGTGCTGGGACCTTTGCTGTTTGTAGTATATATAAATGATTTGGAGGAAAATGTAACTGGTCTGATTAGTAAGTTTGCAGAAGACACAGAGGTTAGTGGAATTGCGGATAGCGATGAGGACTGTCAGAGGATACAGCAGGATTTAGATTGTTTGGAGACTTGGGGGAGAGATGGCAGATGGAGTTTAATCCGGACAAATGTGAGGTAATGCATTTTGGAAGGTCTAATGCAGGTAGGGAATATACAGTGAATGGTAGAACCCTCAAGAGTATTGAAAGTCAGAGAGATCTAGGTGTACAGGTCCACAGGTCACTGAAAGGGGCAACACAGGTGGAGAAGGTAGTCAAGAAGGCATACGGCATGCTTGCCTTCATTGGCCGGGGCATTGAGTATAAGAATTGGCAAGTCATGTTGCAGCTGTATAGAACCTTAGTTAGGCCACACTTGGAGTATAGTGTTCAATTCTGGTCGCCACACTACCAGAAGGATGTGGAGGCTTTAGAGAGGGTGCAGAAGGGATTTACCAGAATGTTGCCTGGTATGGAGGGCATTAGCTATGAGGAGCGGTTGAATAAACTCGGTTTGTTCTCACTGGAACGACGGAGGTTGAGGGGGCGACCTGATAGAGGTATACAAAATTATGAGGGGCATAGACAGAGTGGATAGTCAGAGGCTTTTCCCCAGGGTAGAGGGGTCAATTACTAGGGGGCATAGGTTTAAGCTGAGAGGGGCAAGGTTTAGAGTAGATGTACGAGGCAAGCTTTTTTACGCAGAGGGTAGTGGGTGCCTGGAACTCGCTGCCGGAGGAGGTGGTGGAAGCAGGGACGATAGTGACATTTTAGGGGCATCTTGACAAATACATGAATAGGATGGGAGTAGAGGGATACGGACCCAGGAAGTGTAGAAGATTGTAGTTTAGTCGGTCGGCATGGGCTTGGAGGGCCGAAGGGCCTGTTCCTGTGCTGTACATTTCTTTGTTCTTTGTTGTTCTTTGTTCAAGGGCAATTAGGGATTGAACAATAAATTCCCACATAGAATTCATAGAATCACTCCCAGAAGGAGGCCATTCGGCCCATCGGGTCTGCACCGACCCTCGCAAAGAGCACCGTACCTAGCCCCACAATCCACCCTAACCCAGTAACCCCCCCTAACCTTTTGGACACTAAGGGGCACTTCAGCGTGGTCAATCCACCTAACCTACACATCTTTGGACTGTGGGACGAAACCCACTGTCCGTGTGGAATTTGCACATTCTCCCCGTGTCTGCGTGGGTTTCGCCCCCACAACCCAAAGATGTGCAGGGTAGGTGGATTGACCACGCTAAATTGCCCCTTAATTGGAAAAATTGAATTGGGAGCACCCGGAGGAAACCCACGCATACACAGGGAGAACATGCAAACTCCTCACAGTCAGTGACCCAAGGCGGGAATCGAACCTGGGTCCCTGGCGCTGTGAGGCAGCAGTGTTAACCACTGCACCACCGTGCCGCCCGTGAATGAATCAAAAAAAAAAACTGTTCACAGTGCATGCGAGGTGAATGGCCAGGGAGGAGAATCCGGATTGGGGGGGGGAGAGGCGGTTAGAATGAAAAAGATGCGAGCTGATCTAAACCTTGCTAGTTTTACGATCTATTATAATGCAGACCATGATAACAGATGCAGCGGCGAATTACCAGAATGAGAGCAAGGATGAGGGACTTCAATCATGTGACAAGATTAGAGAAACTGGGATTTTCCTTTTTAATGCAGAGCAAAAATAGGGGGAGATTTAACAATTCCGAAGGTTTTCGGTAGAATACGTAAGGTGGAATTGCTAAGGTGGGCGTTTTTCCAATCTCCCCTGACTAAAGTTGTACTGCTTGAGTAATTACAGGTCAGTCAGCCTAACCTCCACAGTGGGCAGGTTGATGGAAATAATTCCAAAAGACAGTATAAATTGTAATTTATGTGACAAATTAATCAAGAACAGTCAAGGACAGTCACGTGGATTTGTTAAGGGCAGGTTGTGTCCGACTAACTTGATGGAGGATTTTTTTTCTTTGAGGTAACGGGTTTGACGCGGCCTATGCGGAGCCCAGCCAGTTTTCCGACAAGGGCCCACACGGCAGATTGGGCGGGAAAATAATAGTGGGATCCAAGGGAAAGTGGCAATTTGGGATCAAGCGACAAGGAAGCAAAGGATTCTGGCCAACAGGTGTTTTTGTGACTGGAATGTTGTTTCCTGTGCGGAGCTCAATGCTGGGTCCTTTCCTGGTGCCTGGCACTTTTTGTCAATGATAATGTTGAAGCATGATTAAGACGTTTACATTTAAAATTGGCTCCGAGGTTGATACCAAGGAAGAAAGCTGTAAACGGCAGGAGATCAATGGGTTAGTCAGCTGGGTGGAATATTACAAATGGAATTCAACCTGGCAGAGAGAGGGAATGAATTGGGGCTAACAAGGCAAGTGAATATAATAATCTTTATTATTGTCACAAGTAGGCTTACATTAACACTGCAATGAAGTTACTGTGAAAATCCCCTAGTCGCCACATTCCGCCGCCTGTTCGGGTACACTGAGGGAGAATTCAGAATGTCCAATTCACCTAACAAGCACGTCTTTCGGGACTTGTGGGAGGAAACCGGCGCGCCCGGAGGAAACCCACGCAGACACGGAGAGAACGTGCAGACTCCGCACAGACTGTGACCCAAGCCGGGAATCGAACCCGGGACCCTGGCGCTGTGAGGCAACAGTGCTTACCACGTTGTACAATAATGTATAATTTGTAATATTGTATAATACCCTCTGGGTAAAACAGGTTTTCCTCACGCCCCCACTAAACCTCCCGCTCTTCACCTTGAACTTGTGTCCGTCATGATAAAGGGGAACAGCTGCTCCCTATCCACTCTGTCCACGCCCCATCTCGCACTTTGTCTCTCTGTTTCCGACCCATAATCCAAAAAACATTTAAAATATACCACAGTAAAACATTGTAATATACAATAAATGGTGGGATTGTTATAGATGTAGAGGAACAGGAGTGTCCTGGTGTGCATGTCAATAAGATCCCCGAAGGTGACGGGGCCGATGGACAAGATGGTCCAACGAGGCAAACACCTTCAATTTAAGGCTGAGGTTTAGATTACAACAGGGAGGTTATGCTATAATTGTAGAAAACACTAATTAGACCCCAGCAACCATCTCTCATTCAATGGGATGGGGGTTTTACCATTTCCCAGAAACTGAACCAACCATGTTAATACTGTAGCCACAAGAATGGGTCAGAGACATTCCACAAACAGTAACTCACCTCCTGACTCCCCAAAGCCTGTCCACCAACTACAAAGCCCCCGAGATGAGGCTCCGGGAGCATTAGTTCAAAATCCCACCAAGGCCGCTGGTAGAATTTAAGTCCGATTGACGAATCAATCTTGAATGAAAAGCCAGCCTCGCTAAGAATAATCATCACACTTGCCAGATTGCTGTTAAAAACCTCTCTGTTTCACTAAAGTCCTTCAGGGGAGGAAATCTGCCGTCCTTACCCGGTCTGGCCTACACGTGACTCCAGACCCGCAGCATCGTGGTTGACACTTAACCCTCCGAAATGGCCCAGCGAGACCCTCAGTTGTATTAAGCGGCTAAAGAAAACAGCACAGTGGGTGCGCCCACACCACAGGAACCGCTGCGGTTCGGAGACGCCACCTTCTCGAGGGGTAATTAGAGATGGGCAACAATTGCTGGCCGAGCCAGCGAAGCTCGCGTCCCGAGGATGAATAATTTAAGGAAAGAAAACCGATCATCCATCGGAAGGACATTTGAGGGGACCGGTTTGTGTACATTTTCCACGAGTCCCAGGCCCAACACCACGGGCAGCACGGTAGCATGGTGGTTAGCACAATTGCTTAACAGCTCCAGGGTCCCAGGTTCAATTCCGGCTTGGGTCACTGTCTGTGTGGAGTCTGCACGTCCGCCCCGTGACTGCGTGGGTTTCCTCCGGGCGCTCCGGTTTCCTCCCACAGCCCAAAGATGTGCAGGTTAGGTGGATTGGCCATGATAAATTGCCCTTAGTGTCCAAAATTGCCCTTAGTGTTGGGTGGGGTTACTGGATTATGGGGGTAGGGTGGAGGCGTTGATCTTGGGTAGGGTGCTCTTTCCAAGAGCCGGTGCAGACTCGATGGGCCGAATGGCCTCCTTGTGCACTGTAAATGCTATGATAATCTATGATAACCAGACCCAGGTCAACAAAGAAAAATCTAATTTCAGAAATAAACTCACCCTGATGACTTCTGGACAGGCATAATGTGGAGAGCTGGAAAAAACGGGAGAAAGGTGGAGAGAGCTGTTAGGTACAAAGAGAGGCCGTCGCCCGCTTTTCTCCCACTCAGCCAGGGCCTTCTGAATAACCCCAGGAATTTGCCTTCATGTCCGAGACGAGCGAGAATTGGTCACCAGACGCTCATAACTGTTCCGTCACAAAGTCCATCTCCAAATACAGCATCTGCAACAACTGTACAAGGCCTGGGTGAGACTATACCTGAAGCGGAATTTGGGTCACCTTCCTATGCTTGCATTGGAGGCAAATCAGGGAAGGTTCGCGGGGCTGAACCCTAGGATGAAGGGGCTTGTCTTCTGAGGAAATGCTAGGCCCATGCTCATTGGAGTTTAGGAAACGAGGGACGATCTCATCGAATCGCTTAAGATCCTGTGGGATGGGACGCTGAGGACGTTCCCCTTCGTCGGGATTCTGGAACTAGGGGCACAGTTTCAGAATAAGAGGCCTCCCATTTAAAATAGGACATGAGGAGAAGATTTCTTCCCTCAGAGAGTCCTTAGTGTCTGGAATTCCCTTCCCCGCAGAGCAGTGGAGGTAGGGCCATTGAATGTAGTCAAGGCTGAGTTAGGCAGGTTTTGGACTGAGGGGGGCGGGAGTCAAGGGTTATGGGTGGGCGGGCAGGAACGTAGAGTTTTAGGCCTCAGTCAGATCAGCCATGGTCTTTTGGAATGGCGGAGCAGGCCGCAAAACCTTTGCTTCAAACGTTTGTGGTCTTTATCGATAGCTACCTCCTTTCAACATAGAAAAACATCCCAAGGTGCTTTGCACCTGTAGTTCGGTGAGCGGCACTCTTGTCTCAGGGACGGTGGCATCTTCTGGTCCTGCCAAAGCCGACCCCTGCCATGGCTTTCCCCCGGTGGCGGCAGGGGGCGAGCCATGCAAAACGCCATTGACTTCAACGGGACAGGAAGATCCCGCCGGCAGCCAGCGAACGGCGAGCGCCCGACCCGCGGCGGGTTTTGGGGGTTCGAATCCCACCCCAGAGACTGGGGCGCAAGCTCTAGGCTGACACTCTAAGTGCGGCGGCGGGGGGGGGGAATTGCCCCCTTCCGGAAGGGACATTAAACCGAAATCATGTCGTCTGGCCTTTCATGTCAAAGATTCTGTGGGGTGCCAGTTCAAAAGAAGAGTAGAGGAATCAATCACGAGACCTGATCCATCAGATTGTTTTCATCCGCTGTTTGTGGGAGCTTGCTGTGCACAAAATGGCTGCCCAGTTTCCTCCGCTTCAGAGAGCACTTCATTGGCTGTGGAGCGCTTTGGGGCATTCTTGGAAAACGGCGCTGCGTAAACGCAGCCTTAGGTTTTCAGTGGTTGGGACGCCTGCCATGAAAACGTGAGGACGTCCTTCTCACCTCAGCCATCCCCCCCCACCCCGGCAAGTCCCCTGGTGGTGTAAGGTTGAGGGGCACCTGTCGTTTTGGTCTCTAAGCTTACAAGTGATGAATGGTCACATGGGGGGGGGGGGGCTGAGAGACAGAATAGGGCATCCAACAGCTCGGAATTGGGGGGGGGTGGAAATGGGAAGGCTAAAAGCATCCACCAGCGCGTGACAGAATTATGGGCTGCGCAGACGTCTTTTGGAGCGTCTTCGCATTGGCAGGAACGGCGGCAGCTGATTTGTGCACAGCAAGCTCCCACAAACGGCCATGAAAGTGGCCATTTTAGTCGTGTATGCTGCGGCGTGAACAATGACCTCAGCCCAGCGCGACGGAGCAAAGTGACAGGTGTTGACTGACGGCCTCTTACCCACAGCTGGTCTCGAGTAGACTGTCGCCAACCTGCAGGGAAGCCATTCCGAAATCTGCAATCCGGATATTGTTCTTCTCATCCAGGAGTAGGTTCTCCGGTTTCAGGTCTCTGTGGCTGCGGAGCAACAGAGGGCGAGTTAAAATCACGTCAACTGGGCCCCGGTGGGCTATCGGAGGTAGGGCCGCTCGAGGCTGTTTCCACAATCTTGTCTAAGGCGGAGGTGTGGGGGTGGGAGGGTGGGGGGTGAAAGGTCGAAAAGATGTCCAAAAAAGGGAATGGGGAGCAGGCCTACGTTGGGGAATCTCTCAGAGGGTAGGTGCAGAACCAAAGGGCTGAATGGCCTCTTTTTTTTGCACTGTAGGGATTCTATGGTTCTAGGGATGTTCGGGACCTTGGAGAATCAGGCAGCGTTTGAAATGGTTCCAACGAGGGAGGAAGCTATTTGGCCCAACGTGACTCCGTTAGCTCTCCGCAGGGGCAGTCCCGCCCCCCCCCCCCCCCCCCACCCCCACCCCCACCGCCCTTTCCCCACCTCCCAAAAGCGTTCTCTCTATCAATCCAATCCTCTTCAAGTCGTCAGGGTTGAATCTGCTCCGCCGCCAGCCCGGGCGGGACATTCCAGATCCTGACCATTCACCGTGTCAAAAGCTTTTTCCACATGTCGGCCATTGCTTCTTTTGCCAATCGAGGTGGGGGGGGGGGGGGGGGGGGGGGAGATTGCACACATTCGAGCTCTCCCAATTCTTTGCGGCGCAGCTCCAGAAGGAGCCAATAGGAGGCGCACACGAGCGTTTCTTTATTTTTTAAAGGGCGAGTTAAATTTAGAAGAACGAGAGTTGCTCTCATTGAAATTTACAAAATATCTGGTGGGTGTTGGGGGGGGGGGGGGGCGGTCGACAGGGTGGATATAGGAAGGATGGTTCCCCCTGGCTTGTGGGTGTCTGGAACCAGGGGGACTGAGATGAGGAGAGCTTTCTTCGCTCAGAGGGTGGTGCGTCTTTGGAATTGTCTCCCCCAGGGGGCCGTGGGAGCTCAATCATCGAGTCCGTTCAAGACAGAGATTGATGGTTTTCCGAATACCAACGATATCAAGGAACATGGGGTTAGGGTGGGGAAAATGGCACAGAGGTGGCCGATCGGCCGCGATCTAGTTGAATGGCGGAGCAGGCTCAAGGGGCCAGGTGGCCTACTCCTGTTCCTAAGTTCCGACTTAATTCCCCCTTCCTCCTGTGGGGAGGTGATTCTCCCCAATTGGTGGTTCCCAGCCGGGGGCAGAAGGAGAGAACAGAATCTCATCAACTGGGGCCGTTTAGAGATCCAACATGTCAAAGGGCCGAGCTGCTCCCCTTTAATCAGACAGTGCAACTTCAGCACAATATTATCGGCAAATAATAACAGAATGGGGAAAGATTGCCTCAGTGCTGGCTCTTTGAGAAAGCTACCCAATTAGTCCCCTTTCCTGCAAATGTTCCCTCTTCAGTATTTATCCAATTCCCTTTAGACCAACAACTTATATTTATCTGGCACCTTGAACATAATGAAACATCGGCAGTCACTTCACAGTAGCACGTTATAAAACAAAATGTGTCACTGTGAAGGCCCAGGAGGCTGGGTAGTTGGGTAAACGTTACTTTATTCACGGTCAAACGGCGGGGAAAATACACACAGTGTCAGCCGCAGTCAGGACGAGCAACATGTCAGTCCCTGTCCGGGCCGGCTTTTATACAAGATCATTCTTTTTTTTTTAAATTTAGAGTACCCAATTATTTTTTTTCCAATGAAGGGGCGATTTAGCGTTGCCAATCCACCTAATCTGCACATCTTTGGGTTGTGGGGGCGAAACCCACACAGAAATGGGGAGAATGTCACTGTGAAGGCCCAGGAGGTGACACCCATGCAGACATGGAGCAGCAGGGTAGCACAGTGGTCAGCACTGTGGCTTCACAGCGCCAGGGTCTCAGGTTCGATTCCCCGCTGGGTCACTGTCTGCGCGGAGTCTGCACGTTCTCCCCGTGTCTGCGCGGGTTTCCTCCGGGTGCTCCGGTTTCCTCCCACAGTCCAAAGACGTGCAGGTTAGGTGGATTGGCCGTGCTAAATTGCCCTTCGTGACTTAAAAGAATTGGAGGGGTTATTGAGTTAGGGGGATAGGGTGGAAGTGAGGGCTTAAGTGGGTCGGTGCAGACTCGATGGGCCAAATGGCCTCCTTCTGCACTGTATGTTCTATCTTCTAATGTGCAAACTCCACACGGACAGTGACCCAGGGCCAGGATTGGAACCCGGGTCCTCAGCGCCGCAGTCCCATTGCTAACCACTGCGCCACAAGCTGCCCCTAAACAAGATAATTATGAGCCCCAGCTGGGCGGGTCTCCACCCACTCGTGGGGAAGCTCGTATCCCACGGTCCCGCGGGGAGATGGATCAGGGTACCCCTGTGGGCCCCGTGGGGGTTATTACAGTCACTGCGCCACATAAGGAGACACCGGGTCAGGTGACTGGCCCCAGTCGGTAGGTCTTAAGGAGCATCTTAAAATGAGAGAGAGAGAGAGAGGCGGAGAGATTGAGGGAGGGGATTGCACAGCTTCAGGTCCCAGGCAGCTGAAGGCACTGCCCCGAATAGTGAAAATGTTAAAGAGGCTGGGATGACAGGAGGGCGATTTTCTCCAGGTGTTGGGCTTACAGAGATTAAAAAAAATAAATTTAAATTTAGTGTACCCAATTCATTTTTTTTCCAATTAAGGGGCAATTTAGCGTGGCCAATCCACCTACCCTGCACATCTTTGGGTTGTGGGGGTGAGACCCACGCAGACACGGGGAGAATGTGCAAACTCCACCCGGACAGGGACCCAGAGCCGGGATCGAACCTGGGACCTCGGCGCCGTGAGACTGCAGGGCTAACCCACTGCGCTGCCCGGGGCTTACAGAGATAACGAGAAGGGCCAAGGAAATGGAGGGATTCGGAAACAAGGACGGGAATTTTTTTTCAATCAAGATGATGCTCGACTGGGCGCCAATGAGGGTGTCCTAGAGCACAAGGGGGGGGGAGGGGGTGATGAGGGACTTGGCACAAGTTCGGCAAAGTTTTTGGACGGCCTCAAGTGTTACGGAGGGCAGACTGTGGGGGGGGGGGGCCAGTCGCTGGCGCGTTGGAATGGTCGCGCCTGGAGATGACGAAACCATGGAAGAGCGTCTCCACAGCAGACGGGCGCTTTGAGATTTATTATTGAATCTGCTTCCACCGCCCTTGCAGGCAGCCCGCTCCATCCAGATCACAGCCCACTCTGGTTTCCTTCACCAAATCGTCCTAAATCTCCGCGTCCTGGTTGCTAAGCCTACTGCCGGTATTTCTCTCTATCTATTCTCCCAGCATTATTTCAGACGGCTCTCTGTTCAAATAGTATCCAGCGCTGCTGGGGTTAACGCTGGCTGTTGCTGCCTCTCTGTTTGTGTCGGCGGTGGGAGACGAGATTGAATTAAAGTTGCTTGCGGGACTCCATGCCTCCAACCAGCATAGGCCCGAAACAGATCCTCGATTAAAATGCAGCCCCATTCATCACCCAGTCCGGCGCAAGCACTTCCATTCCATCAGAAATTTTATTACATTGTCCCTGCGACATAATTACTACTGGCCTCTGTAGCCGTGATCTGAATAAAGGATTACTCTAAAGCTGCCTGCAGAGGCTAATGCAACAGCCCGTGCATCACAGAGTGCTGTTTATAGCTACTGAGGATTCCAGGATACTGGGAGAATCCCACTAATCCCAGCGCGTAAAGCTGGTATTTATAGGGACTCAGCAGCAGAGAATTCTAGAATGGTTACAGCACAGGAGGCAATTCAGCCCACAGTGTAGATGGAGGCCTTTCGGCCCCTCGAGTCTGCACCGAACCTCCGAAAGAGCATCCCACCTCGGCCCACTCCCCCCGCCCGATCCCCGTAACCCCCACCTAGCCTTTGGCCACTAAGGGCAATTTACCATGGCCGGTCCATCTAACCTGCACAACTCTGGACTTTGGTAGGAAACCGGAGCACCCGGGGGAAACCCATGCACACACGGGGCAGCACGGTAGTTAGCACAATTGCTTCACAGCTCCAGGGTCCCAGGTTCGATTCCGGCTTGGGTCACTGTCTGTGCGGAGTCTGCACATCCTCCCCGTGTCTGCGTGGGTTTCCTCCGGGTGCTCCAGTTTCCTCCCACAGTCCAAAGATGTGCAGGTTAGGTGGATTGGCCATGATAAATTGCCCTTAGTGTCCAAAATTGCCCTTAGTGTTGGGTGGGGTTACTGGGTTATGGGGATAGGGTGGAGGTGTTGACCTTGGGTAGGGTGCTCTTTCCAAGAGCCGGTGTGGACTCGATGGGCCGAATGGCCTCCTTCTGCACTGTAAATTCTATGATAATCCAGTCTATGAAACGTGCAAACCCCACACAGACAGTCACCCAAGGCCGGTATCGAAACCGGGTCCCTGGCACTGTAAGGCAGCAGTGCTAACCACTGTGCCACCGTGCCGCCCTTAAACCTTGCTCTCTCATTCTCAACCCTTCCATCAATGAGAACATTCACTGAGGTAATCACCACTGTTGTATATATTAGGAGATGTGTGGTAAGGCCCTGTACTACAGGTACGGGGGTAGTCCCTGCCTGCTGGCTCCGCCCAGTAGGCGGAGTATAAATATGTGTGCTCCCCGTACAGCAGCCATTTCGCCAGCTGCTGTAGGAGGCCACACATCTTAGTGTAATAAAGCCTCCCTTGTATTCAACTCTCGTCTTTGTGCAATTGATCGTGCATCAATTTATTACACTAAAGTTATCAGAAGGTGGACCTCCGCATCAAGCCGGATCGCCTGCAGCTGGATCCGCAATCAAACAACGCCAAAAAGGACTTTGAACATTGGCTAGCCTGTTTCGAAGCTTACATCAGGTCTGCACCAGACCCAATTCCGGAAGCTCAGAAAGTCCAGATCCTCTTCTCGCGGCTGAGCTCCAACGTTTTTCCGCTTATCCAGGACGCGCCGACCTATGATGAAGCCATGGCGCTACTGAAAGAGAACTATGCCCAGCGGATGAACACACTCTTCGCCAGACACGTACTCTCTACTCGTAGTCAGCTCCCTGGTGAGTCCGTAGAAGATTTCTGGCGTGCCTTAATTCCCCTGGTCAGAGACTGTGGCTGTCAGGCCGTCATGGCCACGGAACATTCGAACCTCCTCGTGCGGGACGCTTTCGTTATGGGGATAGGGTCAGACCACATCCGCCAGCGACTTTTAGAGAGGGCCACGCTCGACCTCGCGGCAACCAAAAAGCTGGCACTATCGATGACGATCGCCTCGCGCAATATCCAGGCCTACACCCCCAGCAGTGCGGCCCACCCCTCCTACACTTCATGGACTCCGCAGACGGCCGCCCCACCGGGGATCTCACTCAGCCAATCCTATGCCTGTGCCACGCGTCAGCCAGCCAACCCCGGGGGCCCCCGTTGTTACTTCTGTGGGCAGCAAAAATACCCCAGCCAATGCTGCCCAGCCCGCAGCGTCCTTTGCAAGGCCTGTGGCAAGAAGGGGCACTTCGCTGAAGTGTGCCAGGCCCGCTCAGTCGCCGCTATCGCCCCGACCCCCCTCGCGTACGGACAGTGGGCGCCACCATCTTCCCCTCCTTGGACCACGCGCAGCCAGTGGGCGCCGCCATCTTACCCGGACCATGTGCGGCCCGTGGGCGTCTATCTCAACCCCCGCCACGTGCGGCCCGTGGGCGCCGCCACCTTGTCCACCCCAGGATCATCAGGCGTCGCCATCTTGTCTCTCCCATGGCACATGGGCGCCACCATCGTTCCAGGACCTGTGCCCCCCGGGCACCCCATCGTCCGACACCAGCGACGACCAGCCGCGACTCGCCTCGGTCACGATTGACCAGTCTCGCCCGCACAATCTAGCCATCGCCTCGACAAGCGTGAAGATCGATGGGCACGAGATCTCCTGTCTGCTGGACTCCGGGAGCACCGAAAGCTTCATCCACCCAGATACGGTAAGGCGCTGCTCCCGCGCGGTACACCCCACCAACCAGAGAATCTCCCTGGCGTCCGGGTCCCACTCCGTGGCGATCCGGGGGTACTGTATAGCCACGCTCACGATCCAGGACGTAGAATTCAGCGGCTTCCGCCTCTACGTCCTCCCCAACTTCTGCGCTGCCTTGCTACTCGGCCTGGACTTCCAATGCAACCTCCAGAGCCTAACATTGAAATTCGGTGGGCCCCTACCACGCCTTACTGTGTGCGGCCTCGCGACCCTAAAGGTCGACCCACCTTCCCTATTTGCAAACCTAACCCCGGTTTGCAAACCCGTCGCCACCAGGAGCAGATGGTACAGCACCCAGGACAGGACCTTCATCAGGTCCGAGGTCCAGCGGCTGCTGCGGGAAGGTATCATCGAGGCCAGCAACAGCCCCTGGAGAGCCCAAGTGGTAGTGGTGAAAACTGGGGAGAAACACCAAATGGTCGTGGACTACAGCCAGACCATCAATAGGTACACGCAGCTCGACGCATACACCCTCCCACGCATATCTGATATGGTCAATCAGATTGCACAGTACCGGGTCGTCTCAACGGTGGACTTCAAATCCACCTACCACCAGCTCCCCATCCGTAAGGCGGACCGCCCACACACTGCCTTTGAGGCAGATGGCCGCCTCTACCATTTTCTTAGGGTTCCCTTCGGGTCACCAAAGGGGTCTCGGTGTTCCAAAGGGATATGGACCGAATGGTCGACCGGTACGGGCTGCGGGCCACTTTCCCGTACCTAGACAATGTCACCATCTGCGGCCACGATCAGCAGGACCACAATGCCAACCTTGCCAAATTTCTCCACACCGCCACTCTCCTAAACCTCACTTATAACAAGGAGATGTGCGTGCTCAGCATGAACCGCTTAGCCATCCCCGGCTATGTGGTCCAGAACAGAGTTCTGGGGCCCGACCCCGACCGCATGCGCCCCATCATGGAACTCTCCCTTCCCCACTGCCCCAAGGCCCTCAAACGTTGCCTGGGGTTCTTTTCTTACTACGCCCAGGGGGTCCCAAATTATGCGGACAAGGCCCGTCACTCATCCAGTCCACCCTTTTCCCCCTGACGGCCGAGGCTCAACAGGCCTTCAACCACATTAGGGCCGACATCTCCAAGGCCGCGATGCATGCAGCAGACGAGACGCTGCCCTTTCAAGTGGAGAGCGACGCAGCAGACGTCGCCCTAGCCGCCACGCTCAACCAGGCAGGCAGGCCCGTGGCATTCTTTTCACGAACCCTTCATGCCTCCGAAATTCGGCACTCCTCCGTCGAAAAAGAGGCCCAAACCATCATTGAAGCTGCGGCATTGGAGGCATTACCTGGCCAGTAGGAGATTCACTCTCCTCACTAACCAATGATCGGTAGCCTTCATGTTCAATAACACACAGCGGGGTAAGATCAAAAACGATAAAATCTTGAGGTGGAGGATCGAACTCTCCACCTACAACTATGAGATTTTGTATCGCCCCGGCAAGCTCAACAAGCCCCCCGATGCCCTATCCCGAGGTACATGTGCCAGCGCACAGGTGGACAGACTCCGGACTCTGCACGACAACCTTTGTCACCCGGGAGTCACATGGCTGTACCACTTTATCAAGGCCCGCAATCTGCCCTACGCAGTCGAGGAAGTCAGGGCAATCACCAGGGACTGCCAGGTCTCTGCGGAGGGCCGTCCAGCTGGCCCTACGGTCCAGAAATCTCCCGGCCACCCGCTGGCAGGAGGTCCTATGCACTGCGACTAATGACACGCCCCATGAACATCTCTTTGCCTTCCCCAGGAAGTCCACATCCGGGGTGTCGCTCCCTCGCAGCTCCACGACCCGTACCCCTCCGTAAGCACGTACGACTCCACAAGGCGGACCCGTTGGTTGAAAGGGTGCAGTTACTCCACGCTAACCCCCAGTATGCCTACGTAGCGTACCCCGACGGCCGCCAGGATACTGTCTCCCTCAGGGACTTGGCACCAGCAGGTTCCACACACACACACACCCCTCCGGCCCGGCGCCACCCTCCCCTCCCCCGGCGCACCCAGCAGCAACCCTCCCCCAGGACCATCCGTCCTCCCCTGCCCACGCCCGAGGATTAGGAGGATTTCGGCACTCTCCCGGAGTCACCGAGGACCAGACCAGCACTGGAATCGCCGCCACAACTGCATCGCTCCCAACATCAGATCAAGGCCGGGGACCAGCTAAACCTGTAATTGGTTCGGGACTGTTAAAGCATCATGTACTGGACTGGAATGTTTTTTGCCTCTGTATATTGAAACTTGCTCTGTGTATAGTTCTCCGCCACCCCCGCCGGACTCAATTTTAACAGGGGGTGAATGTGGTAATCACCACTGTTGTATATATTAGGAGATGTTTGGTGAGGCCCTGTACTACAGGTACGGGCGTAGTCCCTGCCTGCTGGCTCCGCCCAGTAGGCAGAGTATTAATATGTGTGCTCCCCGTACAGCAGCCATTTCGCCAGCTGCTGTAGGAGGCCACACATCTTAGTGTAATACAGCCTCAGTTGTATTAAACTCTCGTCTTTGTGCAATTGATCATGCATCATTCACCTCCTCATCCACTCTCCTCATCCACCCAGACTCCTCAAAGAACTTTATCCAATCTCTTCTCAACTTTCTCTTTCTCTGAAGGAGAACAGTGGCGGGGACTCTAATCCGTCCCTCTAACTGAAGACCCTCATCCCTGCCAACATTCTCATGAATCTTTTCTGTCGTCTAAACCCAATACCCCCACAGCCTTCCTGAAGTGTGGTGCCTAGAATTGGGTACGCCAGCTCAGGCCGAACCTGGGCTTTAAAAAGGTTCATCATGTTGTCTTTGCTTTTGTGCTGCATGTATCTCGATAGGGAGAACGGAATGGGAGAGTTTGCCAGTAGGAGGAGGCTTGTGTGGAGTATTGGCACTGACGTCGACCAGTTTGGTCACATTCTGAGCTGTAGGCTCAATGTAATTCACAGGCCTCTGAATGTTGGACAAGGCCCTGGCTTTTTCTTCTGGATCTCGGGTCCGTCCCGAGCTGGATGGGACTAAAAGTGCTCCCTCTCGGGCTTGAATGGTGAAATGGGTTAAAATCAATCCCGCCTCCTATCTTGAGCCTGGGCTCCAGCCCTGCGCCTGCACCGTCAAGATTGGGGAGTGAAGGGCGGCACGGTGGCGCAGTGGTTAGCACTGCTGCCTCACCGCGTCGAGGACCCGGGTTCGATCCCAACCCTGGGTCACTGTCCGTGTGGAGTTTGCACATTCTCCCCGTGACTGCGTGGGTCTCGCCCCCCCCCCACAACCCAAAGATGTGCAGGGTTGGCCTCGCTAAAATTGCCCCTTAATTAGAAAAAATGATTAGGAAGTGAGGAGGTAGTGATGGGGCGGGGTGGGATGGGATGGGGGGGGTGCGGTAGTCAGTCAGAACTCCTTCTTGCTGGGAAGTGGGCGCTCGAATCGACCCTGTCCGGTCACATATGGGGCACAGTTTCCAATCCAGCCCCAGCGGGAGCGTTTGACAAATCCCACTTTCGGAAGAGGGAGTTGTGAGGAGCTTGGTGGAGGTGGGTAAAATCTGAGGCTGAATCACCTCAGAACCACCGTGTGATTGGCCTCGAGGCCTAGGAGCAGGCGGTCCGTCGCCAAGACTAAAGCAGGGTTTATCACACATCGATGGGGGTGGGGAGGGCCGTGGGCATGAGAAAGAACCAGAAACAGGAGAAAGAATAAATTAAAATGGATTTAAGAATGACCCCACACAGAAATGTTTATTGTCGAAGGAATTGGTAGCAATTTTCTCCGGCCTGGGCCAAAAGGCCACCTGGTGGAAGGAGGCTATGAGTCTCGAGCTATTCCAAGGTTTGCGCGATCACCCAGGCATCAACGGGTGGTGCACGTTCCAAGTATTACAAAATATTGGCACTCTGCTCTGATACCTCTGTTAGTTCTCCTATGGTGTTTACAGGGGCAGGAATATTCTGACCACATGAGTCACATCATTCTGCCCCTTTAATGACCAAATTCCGAGGTCGCTTTGAAGCCAATTGTGGATCAAAACCGGATTCAGGAAGTGACTGGGTTTACTTTGCTTCTTTCAAGCAAAGTAACTGAATATTGGCGGTTGACGTTTTGGGGCTCAATCATTTTCTCGATAACCATCTCCCCTCGAGAGAGAGAGTCACCGCTTCCCTCTCCCGGCTCCTGGCACGGAATACTCCAAACCTACCCCCCCCCCCCCCCCCCCCCCACGCAATGGCAGGTTTCCCGAGGCAGATCACCACAAACCAACGACAGAATATTCCCGAGCCACCGAAGTCGGTGGCGATTTACATTCCTTGCCCCCGCCGCTGTCGAGGAAGCCCCGTGGCAGCGGCTCGACTTGGGCGGAAGTTCCCGCTGGCGGGAAAGGGCTGGGGAATTCCTCCCCGAATGCTCTTCTCTGTCGCCGACAGTTGGTTGCACCTCACTGCCCTGATCCAGCTCACGTTCCACCCCTCCAGCCCTTGGTTGTCCTTCCTCAGCCACCCTCTCTCTTTAATCCCCACTGTTGCTGTCCCCCCATCCCTCCCCCGCCTCCCCATCCCTCCCCCGCCTCCCCATCCCTCCCCGCCTCCCCATCCCTCCCCCGCCTCCCCGTGCCCATTTTCTGCCTCACTCCCCTCCCCATTTCAAAGAACTAGGAATGCGAAGACCTCTCAGTGGTGCTGGGGGGGATGGGTTGCTGGTTGAGGGGAGGAGGGCGGTCTGAAGCTTTTGAAGGGATTGGGGAAGTGATTCCTGTTGAATGTGGAGCAGTAAATGGATGGAGCCCAAAAGCAGGAAATAGCTCAGGTCACAGGGTTAGGAGGGGTGGGGAGGAAGTGCGGAGGAGGCTAATGGAGACTGAGGCACTGGCCTACTGAACATCTACTGTGGACCACTGGGCGTCGAACCCTACTGAAGATCATACCAGGGTTATCTACAAGATTAAAAATGAAAATGAAATGAAAATCACTTATTGTCACAAGTAGGCTTCAATGAAGTTACTGTGAAAAGCCCCTAGTCGCCACATTGCGGCGCCTGTTCGGGGAGGCTGGTACGGTAATTGAACCGTACTGCTGGCCTGCCTTGGTCTGCTTTAAAAGCCAGCGATTTAGCCCAGTGTGCTAAACCAGCCCCTTAATCTCACGGTCCCTGGTGTAATCGCCCTCTCTAGCTTGAGTTAGTTGATCCCACTCAGAGCAAGGGGGTTTGCACTATCACAGGGACTCCCAATAGGCACAGCTTCTGGCGGTTGTGATGCTAGACAAAGAAACCACGGGTCACTGTAGAGTTCATTGCTTCAAAGGTTCTGCGTTTATGTGAGTCGGGTAGGGCTGCACGTGGCGCAGTGGTTAGCATTGCAGCCTACGGTGCTGAGGAATCGGGTTTGAATCCCAGCCCTGGGTCACTGTCCATGTGGAGTTTGCACATTCTCCCCGTGTCTGTGTGGGTTTCACCCCCACAACCCAAAGATGTGCCGGGTAGGTGGATTGGCCACGCTAAATTGCCCCTTAATTGGAAAAAATGAATTAGGTATTCTAAATTTTAAAAGAAACAAAACATGTGAGTCGGCTAACTGATCTATGCTCACTGTGCTTGATCAAGCCCGGGTGTTGACTCAGAGCTAAGTAAACAGACATAACTGTCGCTCCTCAATGATGAGTTGGGGGGATGTTTTAGACACTTTAAAGCACCGCACAAAACAATAATGTTCCTGTGCACGTGGAAATAGTGTCATCTCTGTATCTCTCCCCAGTCCCACTGTATGTGGCTGCCTTTTAATGCCCTTAGTGAATCTCAGGAGGAGTATTAAATACTACCTTTGTGTGATGTTGGCGTGAGGAGACATTTGAGCTTCGATGGACCACTGACACTGAGTTTTCAAAATACATGGTCAGGGCTTGTAGAGTACCACCCCAGCCTAGAGTCAGTGCCTTTACGAGGGAGAGGGACCCGCACTCGAGGGAGAGTCAATTCCTCAAGTGTCAGAAAAAAGAAACACGCAGGAGAAAAGCTTTACCCCTATAGAAACGTTCCCTTACCATATGGAGTGACTATGACAGAAATCCAGTGCGGATATAATTTGTCGGAAGAATTTGCGAGCTTCTTTTGGTGTCAGTCTTCCCTTTTTGACAAGATAATCAAACAGTTCCCCTCCGGACACATGTTCTAACACTAAGTACCTGAAAGAAGAAAGGAGAAGAAAGTGAAAACACCACAGACCACTTGGCAAAATTAGTTGACTCAATATCAGATGCTTTACTAATTGACAAGGTTAAAGGTTTCAGGCTCTCAGACACTTCGCACCAGTACCCTTAGCAACACACTGAGAGGCCTCCATCTCCAGGCCCCTGGTACCAGTGCCCTTAGCAACACACTGAGAGACCTATTTCTCTAGGCCCCTGCCCCGGCGGCCCTTCGCTGTTGTGTTATGGGATAATTTGATATCTCAATGATGAGATCTTGAGACTTGTATGTTTAAGCGTGAACCTTTAATTGTTGATCTTTAACTATCTGCAGATCCTAGTTACTGGCATGCATGGTGTTGCTGTCTCCATGCAGGTTCCTTCTAGAATGTTCTCTCAGTCTATCACCATGTGACACTATACATCATACAGTGGGCAGTGGTATTCTCCAGCCCACGTTAACCCTTGCCATGCAGGCACATACAACATCCCCCTTTCTTCTCAAAAGAAAACTTCCCTCCTTGCAACGGAATATAACTATTTGCAGTACTGTTGTGTATTAATGTGTGTTCCTTGTCGGAACAAGGTCACTTTAAGAGTTTGACCACATGATGTACTGATGACATCATCGACAGTTTGGGCGGGCTGACAGTAAGTCTATTCTAGCAGCCTGTGAGAAAACACTTTTCCAATAAGGCTCTTGTTTGTTTGTGCCTTTGTGGTCCGAAAGCCTATCCTTAAAAAATACCACAAAGAAACTGGCGATGAGGAGGTCGGAATCATGTTGGCAGACTCCCAAAGAAAACAATATATAGAAAAATCATCGATCCATGCACAGCCACACGAAAAGGATTAGGAAGCAAAATAACTTCACTACACCAAAGTTGGCAATGGAGTGGTGCCTAATATGAGCAGCAACCATCGAAGGAACCTAAATTTAAACAAAGATCTTGGTGAAAACAGCATCAAAAGAAGCTTGCCATGTGCTCTGCCCGGAAAGTTTGGGAACAGTGCTCCCTCTGCTGTGAGTAGCTTATTCATTTGTTAAAGTAACAAATACCCTGCAACAATAGTCGAGAGATGGGGGTGTTCCCGGCTCTGGGCCACTGTCCATGTAGAGTTTACATTTTCTCCCCGTGTCTGCGTGGGTTTCGCTCCCACAACCCAAAGACGTGCAGACTAGGTGGATTGGCCACGCTAAATTGCCCCTTAATTGGAAAAAATGAATTGGGTACTCTAAATTTATTTTAACAACTTTAGCCGAAAGCTCAAGCTATCCATAAAAGATGGTTGTCTCTGCTGGGGACTGAGAGCCATCATTCCGCCATTGTTAAGGGAACGTGCCCTAAACTAGCTCCTCGAAGGCCATTGGGGATTAAGGATGAAGGAGATGGCCAGAAGCTATTTTTTGTAGCCAGGGCTCGATAGCGAAATCGAGAAGGAGACAGGAATGTGTTCCATCTGTGCAAAGGTTGGAGACCTGCTGCCACTAGCGGCATTACACCCACGAGGCTGGCCAGAAGGCCCATGACAAAGAGTTCATGTCGATTATGCAGCACCATTCGAAGGGTGAATGTTTTTCATTGTGGTAGAACATAGAACATACAGTGCAGAAGGAGGCCATTCGGCCCATCGAGTCTGCACCAACCCACTGAAGCCCTCACTTCCACCCTATCCCCGTAACCCAATAACGCCTCCTAACCTTTTTGGTCACTAAGGGCAATTTATCATAGCCAATCCCCCTAACCTGCACGTCTTTGGACTGTGGGAGGAAACCGGAGCACCCGGAGGAAACCCACGCAGACACGGGGGAGAACGTGCAGACTCCGCACAGACAGTGACTCAGCGGGGAATCGGACCTGGGACCCTGGCGCTGTGAAGCCACAGTGCTATCCACTTGTGCTACCGTGCTGCCCACCCGAAATGGCCTGAAGACGCCATTATGAAGACTCCGTCCTCGGAGAGAACAATAGGTTCGGCTACTGAACAACTTGCTAGCGACAATGGGCGATTCACAAGAATTCACTAATTATCTAACAGAGAACGGAATCCACCACATCTGATCCGCTCCTTAACATCCTGCCACAGATAGGCTGGCTGAAAGGTTTGTTCAGACAATGAAGTATTCATCGAAGGTCACTCGCGAGCAAGGAACATTGTCGAAATGGCAAAGCCAATTCCTGACGACATACAGGAAGACAACACATTCGACAATCCAAAGTTCTCTGGCATTACTCTTTAAAAAAGATGTAAAGTACCCAATTTTTTTTCCAATTAAGGGGCAATTTAGCGTGGCCAATCCACCTACCCTGCACATCTTTGGGTTGTGGAGATGAAACCCACACAGACTCGGGGAGAATGTGCAAACCCCACACAGACAGTGACCGGGATTGAACCCGGGCCCTCAGTGCCATAGACAGCAGTGCTAACCATTGCCCCTTTGGCATTACTCATGGTAAAATATCAGTTCCTCACAGAGTTTGATCTGCTGAAACGGCCTAAGATGAGAGAGATTGTCGAGAGGAAACAGCAAAGTCAGGTTTTGCGACGTGAGAACAGGGCAAAACGCAGTGTTTTTCATAAAGGTCAAGTAGTATTGGCAGGACATATACCACCAGCGAGAACTGGATAAATGCCATCATCTTAGCACAGACAGGACCGGTCTCCTACACCGTTCAAACTCGGGAAGGTTAGTGTGGAGGTGACGAGCTGATCACATTTTAGCAGCTAGAATGAGATTGCCAGAGACAGAGTCAACCGCGATTCGGCAACAAACTGAGCCACGGGAAGACCCAGACATTCCTGAGATCCGGACAATACCAGAAACACCGTGGGAGACTCTGCCCCAGTTGAGGACGTTTCAACACCGAGTCATCCTCCGAATACCACGTCGACTCCGGTTGAGACAGCAGACGACGTCCAAACTAAACCAAAAAACACCAGGGGTTTCGATCAACACGAAAAAGCAGATGCCTGAGGTTTATCGGCAACCACACAGGAATCGACAATCTCCAAAACGCCTAACTTATTGACTGTTGTGTATGTTCATAGCTCATATTGTAAATTTTGATTTTTAATGTTATATTGTGTTTCATTGCAGGAACCTCTCTTGGAAAATTGGGGGTGGGGTAGAAAGTGTTGTGTATTCATGTTGTTCTGAGTGGGAACACATCACATACTGATGACTGCAGCTTGGAAAGTTTGATATCAATCACTCCTGGGTGACTACGCCCAACCCTGGTGCATCTTCTCAGTTTACATTCCAGTTGAATAGTATTTACGTGGCATTGTTCCCATGGGCATAGGTAGGGAAAAGCTGAAAACCAGGAAACCAATGCATCGATGGCCCTTAATATCTCACTGAGAGGCCTCTGTCTCCAGGCCCCTGCCCAAATGGCCCTTAATAACTTACTCTACGGCCTCTGTCTCCAGGGCCCTGAGCCAATGGCCTTTATAACTCACTGCGAGGTCTCTGTCATAAAATCATAGAATTTACAGTGCAGAAGGAGGCCATTCGGCCCATCGAGTCTGCATCGGCCCTTGGAAAGAGCACCCTACCTAAGCCAACGCCTTCACCCTATCTCCGTAACCCAGTAACCCCACCTAAACCTAGGTTTCCCAGCCCCTGTACCAATGGCTCTTCATAACTTACTGTAAGGCTGCTGTCTCCAGGCCTCTGCGCTAATGAAAAATGAAAAATGAAAATCGCTTATTGTCACGAGTAGGCTTCAAATGAAGTTACTGTGAAAAGCCCCTCGTCGTCACATTCCGGCGCCTGTTCGGGGAGGCTGTTACGGCCCTTAATAACTCACTGAGAGGCCTCTGTCTCCAGGCCCCTGTGCTAATGGCCCTTAGTAACTTACTGTACAGCCTCTGTCTGCAGGCCACTCCACCAATGGCCCTTAAAAACACACTGACAGGCCTCTGTCTCCAGGCTCCTTCGCCAATTTCCCTCAGTAACTCGCTGAGAGGCCTCTATCTCCAGGCCCCTGTGCCAATTTCCCTCAGTAACTCACTGTAAGGCTTTTGTCTCCAGGCCCCTGTGCCAATGGCCCTTAATAACTCACTGAGAGGCCTCTATCTCCAGGCCCCTGTGCCAATTTCCCTCAGTAACTCACTGTAAGGCTTTTGTCTCCAGGCCCCTGTGCCAATGGCCCTTAATAACTTTCTCTACGGCCTCTGTCTCCAGGCCGCTGCACCAATGGCCCTTAAAAACTCAGTGAGAGGCGTCTGTCTCCAGGCCCCTGTGCTAATGGCCCTTAATAACTCACTGAGAGGCCTCTGTCTCCAGGCCCCTGCACCAATGGCCTTAATAACTCACTGCAAGGCCTCGGTCTCCAGGCCCCAGCGCTAATAGCCCTTAATAACTTACTCTATGACCTCTGTCTCCAGGCCCCAGTGCCAGTGGGCCTTATCAACACACCACGAGGAAACGTCTCTGCCCATCGAAGTTTCTCCACAATTCTCCCCTCCTCTCTTAAAGGCACGGACTCTTGCTGAGCCATGGTGGCTGTGATGACAACCTGGCCTCCAGTAATCCAGCCATTGGTCCTTTCATCTGTGAGCCCTGAGATGTCAGGGTATTGGATGGAGAGCGACACAGCTGAGCCTGAACGTGCCTTGAGCCCTGCAATTATCCACCAGAACACACTCGATGGTGTTCAGGAGCAGGAATCCCTTTCGACCCCCAGGATATCGATTCGTTTGCCCAAGCAGAATCCAGCCACAGCAAGGATGGCCACAAGGAGGCAATGCAGGAGAGGCCATTCCTGATTATACAGCAATTGACCAGGACTGGGCGGCCCTTGCTTTCAGGTGTCCAAATATTGGAGTGTCCATTAGAGATAGGGATTTGAGCCAGGGCCAATCCTTCTTCAAGATGGTTGCCATTTCCACTGGGAATATTAGTCCACTGTGCAGAATTAGAAACTCAATACAAATATTGAAACTTTTCATTTGGTATCGAGCCCACCAGCCTACAGTGCGGCTCTGAGGAGGGAAAGAGAGAGAGGAGAGAAGTAGTGAGAGATGAAGAGAGAGGAAGGAAAGAAGGCGGG
Source organism: Scyliorhinus torazame (assembly GCF_047496885.1). NCBI lineage: Eukaryota > Metazoa > Chordata > Chondrichthyes > Carcharhiniformes > Scyliorhinidae > Scyliorhinus > Scyliorhinus torazame. Next base: position 24,594,171 of record NC_092735.1, on the reverse strand, counting down.
GAGGAAGAAGGGATAAATATAGCAAAGAACGAACGGATGTTGGGACAGACGGCGGGAAGGACAACGAGAGGGAAGGCGGCACAGAGGGAGGGAGCGAAGGCAGAGGCAGGGAGGGAAAGAGGGACAGGGAAAAAGGTGAGGAGGGTGGAAGGAAGATAATCCCCTCGTGAATTACAGAGTTTACGCTTTTGAAATATGAACCAACCCCGGCCACATCATCCTGAGCGAAACAAACTCAAGGCAAAGCAGAAAAAAGTGCAGAGCCTTAAAAACGTTATTGTGAATATAAATTAAATATTTCACAACTTAAACTGGAAGGGGAGTGGGTGAAGCAGTCTTTTCACCAGGCTCGCTCACAGGGCCTAGTGTTTAGATGGAGCCTAGCCCTGTTGGGGTGGAAAAATTCCCCGTCAGTGTGAATTGGAACTGGGGGCAATTCGAGATCCAATACCCAGTAGGAATGGGCTCACTGTGCAGAACATCACTGGTCCAACTTACTGAGAGGCCTCTCTCTCCAGGCCTCTGCACCAATGGCCCTTAATGACTCAATGAGAGGCCTCTGTCTCCAGGCCCCTGTGCCAACTGGCACCGAAATTAAGAATTCCGCTCCAGGAGGCCACATGATTTGGTGATGGCAATTCTCAGGTTGGTACCTGGGCTGGGAATTTCCTCAGATCTGCTTACTGTACACCAGCAAGGTGGCAGGAGCTACATTTACTGGCGACAGAAAAGAGGAAATTGCTTCCATCTCCGCCCCACCCCATGTTGGTACTGGGGCTCAATGTAGAGGGCAATTTACTCTCTTTCAACCTGACCTGTGCCTGCCTGACTGAAAAGCTGAAAAGGCAGAAAGCCTCCTGACGAACGCGGGAGATCCCCAAGCACATTATGGCCAATGAAGTACTTTTGCAATGGGGTAGGCCAGAGGTGTCCTGCGGGAAACATGGCAGCGATCTGTGCACAGAAAGCTGCCACAATCAACAGTGTGGCAATCTGTCTCCAATGATTTCCATTGAGGGATAAATATTGCCCAGAACACCACATTAATGCCTTACGAGCGATTGGGGAATGGGAGCATCGGGGTAATGTTAGTGGACTTGCATTCCAAAGGCCTGGGCTGATGCATCAGAGACGGGAGTTCAAAGCTCACCAGAAGCAGTGGGGGAAATATAACTTGAAATAAAATGCTGGTCTCATTAATAATAATCATGAACACTACTATCTGGTTCACTAATGCCCCGATAGGGGAGGGAATCTGCCATCCTTACCTGGTCTGGCCTACATGTGACTCCAGACCCACAGCAATGTGGTTGACTCTAAGGTGGCTGTGTAACCATTCAGTTCAAGAGCAATCAATGGACAATAAATGCTCATTCCCAAGGGTGGCACAGTGGCTAGCACTGCTGCCTCACGGCGCTGAGGACCCAGGGCCGGGATTGGCAGGGGTGGCACGGTGGCATAGTGGTTAGCACTGCTGCCTCACGGCGCCGAGGACCCGGGTTCGATCCCGGCTCTAGGTCACTGTCCGTGTGGAGTTTGCACATTCTCCCCGTGTCTGCGTGGGTCTTGCCCCCACAACCCAAAGATGTGCAGGGTGGGTGGATTGGCCACGCTAAATTGCCCCTTAATTGGAAAAAAAGAATTGGGTACTCTAAATGTTCATTCACATCCGAAGAGTGCATAAAAATAAACATACTCAATTTTACATCTTGCCCGAAGGACAGCACCTTCAACAGTCCAGCACTCCCTCAGTATCACATGGGGAATGTCCCTGGAGTGGGGCTTGAACTCACAACACCAGGAAAAAACAGTTCTATTTCTGACCGATTTGGAGGTGGCCACTGGCGCTCCAGGAAGACCCGGGAAAAATGCACAAATCATAAAACAAGTGAAAAATATAATACCTACAAATATTTCTTATTTTCATAGACATCGTGGAGCTTCAGTACATGAGGGTGCTCGATCAACTTCAAAATGGCAATCTCCCGTTCCACCTACAGTAAAGCAGAAAGGAAAATCCTGTCATACTCAATCCTGGCAGCAGGAGGCAGCGATGGTACGGAGTGTCGGACAATGAATAAGAACAGGAGGAGGCCATTCAGCCCCTCAGGCCTGTTCCATCGCTCAGTTAGACCACGGCTGATCTGTCACTCAATTCCATTTCTCCCTCAGGACCACACAGAATTATTGTAGCGGAGAAGGAGACTATCCAGCCCATCGTGTCTTCACCATTTGGGGCAGCATTCACTGTTTGGGATACTATGTTCTCCCGCCGGAGCGGAATCGTACCTGATTTGCGCTCACGCTGGAAACCCAAGTCAGGAAACGAGTCCCAATCCTTTGCCATACGGGATTCCGCGATCGGGCCGCCCGCTGAAAAGAAGCTGTGAAACTAGCTTTGATGTGGTCCAGGGGCTGTTAATCATAGCAAAGTGTTTAGAAACAATGTGGTTAGTTTCACAGCTGGGTACTTCAAAGCAGACAGCTGGGTTTGCGTGGAAGTTGTCAATTACAGATCAGTGAAAGCAGTTTCACAGAAATATGAATGAGAGGCTTGCAGATCAAAGATCTGCGGGGGTTTAAACCTAGCTCACTGGTTTTCTCTTTCCAGAAATTGACAGGTGCTGCTTCCTCTGTCTGAGACAGCAGGTGTATTGCCCAGGTGAGTGTTAAAGCAGATTTGTTTTCCACTGCCTGTGTCTGGACTGCCCTCTAGCGTCCAGACAAGGGTCTCTCTCGTGTGTGTGTGTGTGTGTGGGGGTGGGGGGGGGGTCTCTGGTGGAGGTCTCTCTAATTGGGGGGAGTCTGTGGGGGGGGGGGGGGGGGGTTGGAGGGGGGAAATGTTGCATTGTGGGTGGGAGGGTGGTCCTCTGTTGGACTTTGGGGGAAATTCCCTGAAAGAGTTGGGCACTCTAAATTTAAAATAAAAAAATGTTCATTCACATTCAAAGAGTGCAGAAAAATAAACAGACTCAATTTAACACCTTGCCCGAAGGACAGCACCTTCAACAGTCCAGCACTCACTCAGTATCACATGGGGAATGTCCCTGGAGTGGGACTTGAACTCACAACACCAGGGGTGCAATTCTCCCATTGGGAGTCTAAGTGCCGATGCCACTCCGTGTTTCACTCTGGCGTCGGAGCCGCTCCTAGCCCCTATTCTCCCGCTACCAAGGGGCCGGCGCCGCGTAAATGACGTCACCCGCACATGCGCGGGTGCCGTCCTCCCCGAGGCCGCCCCGCAAGAAGATGTCGGATGGATCTTGCGGGGCGGCGGAGGAAAGGAGGTCCTCCTTCAGAGAGGCCGGCCCGCCGATCGGTGGACACCGATCTTGTGGGCCAGACCCCATTTGAGCCCCCCCGGGTGCAGGACCCGCCACAGGTCGCCCCCCCCAGCATTACCACCGACAGCGACCAGGTGTGGACGGCGCCGGCGGGAAGCCGTCGTGTTGGGCAGGCCGCTCGGCCCATCCTGGCCGGAGAATCTCCGCTCGCCCGTTGCAAACGGCGAGCGCCGATTCTCCCAGCGGCCAGCCGTGATTCTCGCCGCGCCGGTTTGGGGGGGGGGGGGGAGAATCGCGTGCGGGCGTCGGGGCGACGCGGCGGGACACGCGCGGCACCCCGGCGATTCTCCCACCCGGCGTGGGGGGGGGGAGAATTCCGCCCCAGGTTCTAACATCCCTGAAAAACCGGTTCTATGTCTGACCGATTTGGAGGTGGCCACTGGCGCTCCAGGAAGACCCGGGAAAATTGCTCCTCAATTTGAAAATGCCTTCCTCTCCCACCCCAGCCCATTAACAGGCTCCTCGAGGAGGTGAATAGGCCACTAATTGGAGGCAGCTTGCTGGCTTTTAGCTCAGTGGGCTAGACATCTGGGGCGAAATTCTCCCCCAACGGCGCGGTGTCCGCCGACTGGCGCCCAAGACGGCGCCAATCAGACGGGCATCACGCCGCCCCAAAGGTGCGGAATGCTCCGCATCTTTGGGGGCCGAGCCCCAACATTGAGGGGCTAGGCCGACGCCGGAGGGATTTCCGCCCCGCCAGCTGGCGGAAATGGCGTTTGTTGCCCCGCCAGCTGGCGCGGAAATGACATTCGGGGCGGCACATGCGCGGGAGCGTCAGCGGCCGCTGACAGTTTCCCGCGCATGCGCAGTGGGGAGAGTCACTTCCGCCTCCGCCATGGTGGAGGCCGTAGCGGAAGGGAAAGAGTGCCCCCACGGCACAGGCCCGCCCGCGGATCGGTGGGCCCCGATCGCGGGCCAGGCCACCGTGGGGGCACCCCCCGGGGTCAGATCGCCCCGCGCCCCTCCAGGACCCCGGAGCCCGCCCACGCCGCCTTGTCCCGCCGGTAAATACCTACTTTAATTTACGCCGGCGGGACAGGCAATTTCTTGGCGGGACTTCGGCCCATCCGGGCCGGAGAATTGAGCGGGGGGGCCCCGCCAACCGGCGCGGCCCGATTCCCGCCCCCGCCCAATCTCCGGTACCGGAGACTTCGGCTGGGGCGGGGGCGGGATTCACGGCGGCCAACGGCCATTCTCCGACCCGGCGGGGGGGGGGGTCGGAGAATGATGCCCCTGGTTTGCGATACAAAATTAAGACCAGCAGCACGGGTTCAATTCCCGTAGGGGCATTTCACAGTAACTTCATACTTGTGACAATAAAGTATGGGCAACATGGTAGCATATTGCTTAGCACAATTGCTTCACAGCTCCAGGGTCCCAGGTTCGATTCCCGGCTTGGATCACTGTCTGTGTGGAGTCTGTACATCCTCCCCATGACTGCGTGGGTTTCCTCCGGGTGCTCCGGTTTCCTCCCACAGTCCAAAGATGTGCGGGTTAGATGGATTGGCTTTGATAAATTGCCCTTCGTGTCCAAAATTGCCCTTAGTGTTGGGTGGGGTTACTGGGTTATGGGGATAGGGTGGAGGTGTGGGCTTAAGTAGGGTGCTCTTTCCAAGAGCCGGTGCAGACTCGATGGGCCGAATGGCCTCCTTCTGCACTGTAAATTCTATGATTCCTCACCCTCCACCACCCCACCTCACCCTGCCCTCTCTTTGAAAACCATGGAACCTTCCAGAAGCATCAGAATTCAGACACGCCTTCCGGTAACACCATCTTCAATCTACATCCACACTCACAAACACGTTGAAAATCTTGCCCAGGGAGATAGCAGGGGCGTCTAGATTGGCCTCTCGGGCGGCACGGTGGCGCAGTGGTTAGCACTGCTGCCTCACGGCGCCGTGGACCCGGGTTCAATCCTGGCCCAGGGACACCGCCCGCGTGGAGTTTGCACATTCTCCCCGTGTCTGCATGCGTCTCACCCCCCACGACCCAAAAAGATGTGCAGGGTAGGTGAATTGGCCACACTAAATTGCCCCTTAATTCGAAAATCATTTTTTAATAAGATTGGCCTCTCTGCTCTGAGGTTACGAAGGGCCACGTTCCCCGCTCCTCCTTACCGTGTGAACTCGGCTAGAAAAACAGGCAGCTCGAGCTTGGGACTGGCTTTCACTATGAAACTCCGGCGGTTGAATATCCAGGCAGCTGTCAATATCTGGGCTCCTTTGTGAAGAACGTGCTTTGCTTGGGGCACTAACCTGCATATTAACACCTGTTAACCCCAACCAAGATGGCTGACACCTTCCGTACCGCCAGGGATGTTTGCAACCAGGAGGAGGCCATTCAGTGCTTTGCCTCTGTACTGGTTCTTTGTGCCAGTAATAAAAAAAAACTAATTTCTGCCTCTCTAAAACCCTGCCTCTGCTACTAATATTCATCGCCTTTCACTCAAAAGGCCTCTCTGCTTCAACCAGAGTCTGTGGCAGAACATTCCATACCCCACCAAGTCTCTGAGCAGAAACATTTTCCTTAACCTCTCTCTTTAGCACTAATCTTAAATCGAAAATCATTTTTTAATAAGATTGGCCTCTCTGCTCCTAGGTTACGAAGGGCCACGTTCGGGGGGGAGGGGGGGATTCTCTCCCAGGCCACTCATCCGGGTCCTAATCACGCACGGCGCGATAACCATAAGACCCTAAGACAGAGGAGCAGAATTAGGCCACTCGGCCCATCGAGTCTGCTCCGCCATTCACTCATGGCTGATATTTTTCTCATCCCCATTCTCCTGCCTTCTCCCCATAACCCCTGATCCCCTTATTAATCAAGAACCTACCTATCTCTGTCTTAAAGACACTCAGTGATTTGGCCTCCACAGCCTTCTGTGGCAGAGTTCCACAGATTCACCGCCCTCTGGCTGAAGAAATTCCTTCTCATCTCAGTTTTAAAGGATCGTCCCTTTAATCTGTGATTGTGTCCTCGGGTTCTAGTTTTTCCTACAAGTGGAAACATCCTCTCCACATCCACTCTATCCAGGCCTCGCCTGTAAGTTTCAATAAGGTCCCCCCTCATCCTTCTTGATGCACGATCAATTGCACAAAGACTAAAGTTGGGTACAACTGTGGCTTTATTACAGTCAGATGCGTGGCCTCCTGCTGCAGCTGGCGAAATGGCAGGGCACTGGAGGTCATGAATATTTATACAGTTCTCCGTGGGCGGAGCCAGCCGGCAGGAGCTACCGGCGAACCTGTAGTGCGGGTCCTACCTTACATCTCCTATTACAGTGGATCACCACATTCACCCCCTGTTAAAAATGAGTCCGGTGGGGGTGACGTGAAACTATATATAATTAGTGGAATTATGTACAGTGGTAGGGAAAGAAAAGTCCATGTTGACGGTCCAGAGTCCGTCAAAGGTTCAGCCGGTCCGGTGCTTTGGTGCTTCGTTGGGATCGGCGTAATGGTGGCGGCGAAGTCGGAGCTGGCGGTGGTGGAGGTGGCCTCGATGGCGGTGGTGGCGGTTCTCATGCTGGCCAGTCATCGGGGAACTCTGGGAGCGTGCAGAAGTCCTCTTCGTCCTCTTGTGCGGAAAAGGGGATGGGGGGGGGGGTTGTCTGGTTGGGTCGATATTGGCGGCGCGGTGGGAGGTGGGGGGGGGTGCGCATTGGTGGGGGTGTGTGTTGGGGTGGAACCTGACGGTGCCAGGTCCCTGAGGGAGACAGTATCTTGGCGGCCGTCAGGGAACTCAACGTAGGCATATTGAGGGTTGGCGTGGAGCAGGTGAACCCTGTCCACCAAGGGGTCCGCCTTGTGGAGTCGGACGTGCCTACGGAGAAGGACTGGTCCTGGAGCAGTGAGCCAAGTCGGGAGCGACACACCGGATGTGGACTTCCTGGGGAAGGTAAAAACACGTTCATGGGGTGTGTTATTAGTGGCGGTGCACAATAGTGACCAGATGGAGTGCAGAGCGTCAGGGAGGACCTCCTGCCAGCGAGAGGCTGGGAGGTTCCTGGACCGTGGGGCCAGCTGGATGGCCCTCCAAACCGTCCCATTCTCCCGTTCTACTTGCCCGTTTCCCTGGAGGCTGTACCCCTGCTGAGCAGGAACTGACGCAGCTCATCGCTCATGAATGAGGATCCATTGTCACTGTGGATGTAGGCGGGGAAACCGAACAGAGCGAAGATGGTGCTGAGGGCCTTGATAACGGTGGCAGACGTCATATCGGGGCATGGGATGGCGAAGGGGAATCTGGAGTACTCATCGACGACACTGAGAATATACGTGGTACGGTCGGTGGAGGGGAGGGGCCCTTTGAAATCCACGCTGAGGCGTTCAAAGGGGTGGGAAGCCTTCACCAGGCGCGCACGGTCTGGCCCGTAGAAGTGCGGCTTGCACTCCGCACAGACCTGGCAGTCCCTGGTGACTGTCCTTACTTCCTCGATGGAGTAGGGCAGATTGCGAGCTTTGACCAGATGGTACAATCGAGTGACCCCCGGGTGACAAAGGCTGTCGTGTAGGGCCCGGAGTAGGTCCACTTGTGCGCTGGCACACGTACCTCGGGAGAGGGCGTCTGGGGGCTTGTTGAGTTTACCGGGGCGATACAAGATCTCGTAATTATAGGTGGAGAGCTCGATTCTCCACCGCAAGATTTTATCATTTTTGATCTTGCCCCGCTGTGTGTTATTGAACATGAAGGCTACCGACCGTTGGTCCGTAAGGAGAGTGAATCTCTTACCGGCCAGGTAATGCCTCCAATGCCGCACAACTTCAACGATAGCTTGGGCCTCCTTTTCGACGGCTGAGTGTCGAATTTCAGAAGCATGAAGGTTGCGGGAAAAGAATGCCACGGGTCTGCCTGCCTGGTTTAGAGTGGCGGCAAGGGCGATGTCGGAAGCGTCGCTTTCTACTTGGAAAGGCAGCGACTCATCCACTGCGCGCATCCTGGCCTTGGCGATGTCTGCTCTGATGCGGGCAAAAGCGTGTTGTGCCTCGGCCGTGAGGGGGAATTGGGTGGACTGATTGAGTGGGCGGGCCTTGTCCGCATAGTTTGGGACCCACTGAGCGTAGTAGGAAAAGAACCCCAGGCAGCGTTTGAGGGCCTTGGGGCAGTGGGGGAGGGGAAGTTCCATGAGGGGGCGCATGCGGTTCGGTCGGGCCCCGAGAAGGCCATTTTGGACTACATAGCCGAGAATGACTAACCGGGTCGTGCTGAACACACACTTCTCTTTGTTGTAGGTCAGGTTGAGAAGAGTGGCAGTGCGGAGGAATTTATCGAGGTTGGCATCGTGGTCCTGCTGGTCATGGCCGCAGATGGTGACATTATCTAAGTACGGAAAGGTGGCCCGCAAACCGTACTGGTCGACCATTCGGTCCATCTCTCCTTGGAAGACCAAGACCCCATTTGTGACACCGAATGGGACCCTAAGGAAGTGGTAGAGGCGACCGTCCGCCTCGAAGGCAGTGTATGGCCGGCCGGACTTCTGGATGGGGAGCTGGTGGTAGGCGGATTTCAGGTAAATTGTTGAGAAGACCCGGTACTGCGCAATCTGATTGACCATATCAGATATGCGTGGGAGGGGGTACGCATCGAGTTGCGTGTACCGATTGATGGTCTGGCTGTAATCCACGACCATCCTGTGTTTCTCCCCAGTTTTAACCACTACCACTTGGGTTCTCCATGGGCTGTTGCTGGCCTCGATAATACCCTCCTTAAGCAGCCGCTGGACTTCGGACCTGATGAAGGTCTTGTCCTGGGTGCTGTACCGTCTGCTCCTAGTGGCAACGGGCTTTCAATCCGCAGTTAGGTTTGCAAAAAGGGAGGGGGGATCGACCTTGAGGGTCGCGAGGCCGCAAACGGTAAAGGGGGGTAAGGGCCCGCCGAATTTGAGTGTGAGGCTCTGGAGGTTGCACTGGAAGTCCAGGCCCAACAGGAGTGCAGCGCAGAGATTAGGAAGGACATAGAGGCGGAAGTTACTAAATTCTACGCCCTGAACCGTGAGGGTGACTGTACAAAAGCCTCAGATCGGGACGGAGTGGGATCCGGAGGCTAGGGCGATCCTTTGATTGGCAGGGTGGACCGCGAGGGACAGGGCCTTACTGTATCTGGGTGAACGAAGCTTTCGGTGCTCCCGGAGTCCAGCAGGCACGAGGTCGCGTGGCCGTTGATTGTAACTGTCGTCGACGCGGTGGCCCGGTTGTGCGGGCGAGATTGGTCCAGTGTCATCGAAGCGAGCTGCGGGTAGCCATCGGATGCTTCGGGTGGCGAGCGGGTGTGGTTCCAATGTTGAGATGTCCGGGGACCCTGTGGTGAACAAGATGGCGGCGCCCATGGTGCGCACATTGCGGGGTCGGGACAAGATGGCGTCGCCCATGGTGCGCACATTGTGGGGTCGGGACAAGATGGCGTCGCCCATGGTGCGCACATTGTGGGGTCGGGACAAGATGGCGGCGCCCATTGGTCGCACATGGACCCGGGAGGAGAAGATGGCGGCTCCCATTGTGCGTCTGGCGTGGGGGAGGGGGCGATAGCGGGCGCGATCACAGCAACTGCGCGGGCCTGACACACAGCCGCGAAGTGGCCCTTTTTACTGCAGGCTTTACAAGCTGCAGTGCGAGCCGGGCAGTGTTGGCGGGGGTGCTTCTGCTGCCTGCAGAAGTAGCAGGGGGGACCCCCGGGGTGTGCGGATCGGCGTGCGGTGCAGGTGTATTGCGAAGGAAGGCCCCGGCTGAGGAGGTTGTCGGCGGGGTCCAGGAGGGGTAGGAAGGGGTAGAAGGGTGGGCAGCGCGGCGGGAGAGGTACGATTGTACGTTACGAGATGCGACCGTCATGGAGAGCGCCAAGGTTTCGCCTCCGCCAGTTCGAGCGTTGCCCCTTCCAGTAATCGTTCTCGGATGCGGTCCGACGCAATCCCCGTCACGAAGGCATCGCGCATGAGGAGATTCGCGTGTTCGGCGGCCGTGACGGCCTGGCAGTCACAGTCCCGGACAAGTGGAATTAGGGCCCGCCAGAAGTCTTCGATGGACTCACCAGGTAGTTGCGAGCGGGTGGCAAGTACATGCCTGGCGAAGAGCGTGTTCGCCTTCTGCGCGTCGTGTTCTTTGAGGAGTTCCATTGCTTTTGTGTAAGTCGTGGCGTCTTGGATCAACGGGAACACGCTGGAGCTCAGTCTGGAGTACAGGACGTTTATCTTCTGAGCCTCTGTTGGCGCGGGGTCCGCCGCGTTGATGTAAGCCTCGAAACATGCTAGCCAGTGAGCAAAGTCTTTCCTGGCGTCGGGCGAGTGAGGATCCAGCTGCAGGCGATCGGCCTTAATTCGGTCCATTCTGTGGAAAATCTGACTGTAATAAATTGATGCACGATCAATTGCACAAAGACTAAAGTTGGGTACAACTGTGGCTTTATTACAGTCAGAAGCGTGGCCTCCTGCTGCAGCTGGCGAAATGGCAGGGCACTGGAGGTCATGCATATTTATACAGTTCTCCCTGGGCGGAGCCAGCCGGCAGGAGCTACCGGCGAACCTGTAGTGCAGGTCCTACCTTACATCTCCTATTACAGTGGATCACCACACTTCTGAACTCCAACGAGTACAGACCCAGAGTTCTCAACCGTTCCTCATATGACAAGCTCTTCATTCCAGGGATCATTCTTGTGAACCTCCTCTGGACCCTTTCCAAGGCCAGCACATCCTTCCTTAGATACGGGGCCAAAACTGCTCACAATACTCCAAATGGGGTCTGACCAGAGCCTTATACAGCCTCAGAAATACATCCCTGCTCTTGTATTCTAGCCCTCTCGACATGAATGCTAACATTAAATTTGCCTTCCTAACTGCCGACTGAACCTGCACGTTAACCTGAATAGAATCTTGAATAAGGACTCCCAAGTCCCTTTGTGCTTCTGATTTCCTAAGCATATCCCCATTTAGAAAATAGTCTATGCCACCATTCCTCCTTCCAAAGTGCATAACCTCACACTTTCCCACATCTGCCACTTCTTTGCCCGAGCTTAACGAAAGCTTTTCCCTCACAAATGAAAATGGCTCAGCAGTGATGCTTTGAAACAAGCAGCCCGCGGAGATTCTCACCTTCATGAGGACCGACTCGGTCAACTTCTCCCGGTTTACGATCTTTATCGCGACCTTCTGTCCCGTAATACAGTGAATCCCGAGCTTTACCAGACCTGTAAGGAAAGACAAGGGAGACAACACGCGTTACAATTAATCACATCTCAGTTATTTAGCCAATCGAGGATTCTGGTATGGCGGATGAGTCAACTCTGCTCCTCCTAGTCCCCAAGAGGCTCTAGGCCTCAATTGTTGATGGACAGTGGCCATTTTGGTAAGAAACTCTTTCGAAATCCGCTTAGTTATTCAAAGAAGAACATTATTTGTCAATGGAGGGTGTTCTCTCCACAAGGAGAAACATTTTTGGAATTAAATTGTTTCTATTTCTCCCCACTTTTCTCCTCTCTTCCCCTGAGGAGATGATCCCACGCTGAGCAGGTGGAACACCTCCTCTGCTTCACTTTCGCACTGAGCCAGTGGCTGTCGCTCGCTTACTTGGGAGGGGCATCACTGCTGAGCTCAATTCTATGCCAGTCCAATGCTGGGTCAGCATCGTCCAGTAGGAGGCACTGGTTAGTGATCAAGAGGGGAGGCCCTCAGGCGGTTTCTCGTCCCATCCATAGTCCAGCAACATTGAGGACACCGTGTGACATTTTGACCAAACTTAGATCTGTCAACGCTCAGACAGATAGGGAGGTTGGGCAAGAGGGCAGAGAAAACCACTGTCGGACAGAGAGAAGGACGGACAGGGTGGAGAGAGAAAGAGAGAGCGAGAAAGGCAGTGTAAGAGAGGGGGGGGGGGGGGAGAGAGGGCAGGAGATACAGAGGGAGAGGAAGGAAGAGAGAGGACGTCACTTTACGACAGAGAGAGGGAGCAATAGGACGGAGGGAGAGTGAGAGAGATAGGGAGAGCCACTGTAAGACAGAGAGAGAGCAATAGGAGGGGGGGGGAGAGGGAGAGAGAGGGAGAGAGAGAGCCACTGTAAGACAAAGAGAGAGCAATAGAAGAGAACGAGAGAGAGAGAGAGAGAGAGAAAGCCACAAGAGAGCAATAGAGAGAGAGCAAGAGAGAGGGCCGCTATAAGACAGAGAGGAGTTGAGGGAGAGAAAGGGCAGAATGCATCATTATTAGAAATGAGAATTGGTTCTCCATTGATTTACTCGACTAAATAAATGTTAAATAAAATAGAGAGAGAGAGAGTGGGTCGTTGTAAGAGAGGGCGAGAGAGAGAGAGAGAGAGAGGGAGAAGCATAATAAAAGAGTTGACGAGAGAAAGAGAGGGAAGGGTAGAGGGAAAGAGAGGGGGATGCAGTGTAAGAGAGACAGGTGGAGAGCAAGCCAGTGTAAGATGGGGAGTGGGAAGGAGAGAAAGTGAGAGAGAAAGTGAGAGCGGCAGAGCAGAAGGGAGAAGAGAAATGCCCCGCTAATTCTCACTCTATCTCTGGTTCTCACCAGCCCCCCCTCTTTCTCGTTCACATCCCTTCCATACTGACCACTTCCCTTCCTCCTGTGAACCCCGACTCTCCTGCAGCAACCTCAGGAACAATACACTCGAGAGGAGGCCTAACCTCTTGCGCTGGGAAGCGGGGGAAAGGTCAATCCTTTCTCCCGGGAACAGGCTTTCGGAAAGGACTACCAACAACAGGATAATAGGGATAACATCCAGCTGAGCCGCTGTCAACAGCCATTTGAAATGAAATTATGTGTAAGGGATTGTCTTGTCCACATCATCAGGGGAAGCGCGGGGCCAATGAAGATGGAAAGACCTGAGGCCTAGAGCTGCTGAAATGCCTCCTCCTCATCCTTTCCAAACGAGATTAGTCCACTCCCCAGATAGTTCACAGCAGAGAGATTACAAAGGCAGCATTCCCTCAGTGTACGTCTCAAATCAAGTTCAGACAACAAATAGAAGTTCACAATCAAGGGGAAAAGGGTAAGATGGCGACCTGCTGCAGTGATGCTGTTTCCCAACGTCGTTCTGTACTGAGGCAGCGCTGCACTGCCCGAGGCGCTGTCCCTCAGCGAGGTGTTAAACCAAGGCCCCTGGGTGTGTCCCATCCCCCCCCCCCCTCCCCCCTCACGCCCCACTAGAAGGTCCCCAGAGGAGCAGGGGAATTGTCCCAAGTGGTTCTGGACAGTATCAACCCCCACAATCAACATCGCGGGGAAAGGAAAACCTTCCGTCCATCTATTTAATGCCTGTTTGTGGCAGCTTGCTGTGCGCAAATTGGCCAGGATTCCGAAATGATGTCAAAAGGAAAGCAACCAATTGGCTATCACAGGGTAGCCGGAGGTTGTGAAAGGCGCTTGATAAATGCAGATCTGCCTGTCTCTGTTCTGGAAGTGGCCAAAATCTTGGCTCCGCCTGAATCTGTCTCTGGGATGCCGGCAGGCGAGAGAGAGAGAGCGAGAGAGATCGATGTGTTCCACAAGTGTCGCATTGAAGGTAAAATTGCTTTCCCCCCCATTAATATGAAGCGCTAATTCCGTACTTTTATTTCAAACCACAAACTGGTTCTGATTCTGGAAGTTTCGAGACCGCTCACTCAGGAACCCTTGTGGTAGTCTGTGTCGAGGTATTACGGTACCTGGTAATGCTGGAACACCATTGGTAGATATTGTATGTTTCCTATTGGTCAAGCTGTATGGTAGCTCCGCCCTGCTAGGCGGGGTATAAGAACCCGTGCCGCCCCAGCAGCCTTCTTTCTGTAGCTGAGCTACTGGGGGAAACATCTAGCTTATTAAAGCCTTCAGTTGGACTACAACCTCGCTTTAGTGGTCATTGATCGTGCATCAACCCTATTCTCCTTTAACGCAAACAGAAAATGCTGTAAATACTCCAGAGATCAGGGCGGCATTTAAAAGTGAGGAAAGTGAGGCATTCCCCACAGAGGCGGCTCGGAAGCACAGTGGTTAGCACTGCTGCCTCACGGCTCCAGTGTCCCGGGTTCGATTCCCGGCTTGGGTCACTGTCTGTGCGGAGTCTGCACGTCCTCCCAGTGTCTGAGTGGGTTTCCTCCGGGTGCTCCGGTTTCCTCCCACAGTCCAAAGATGTGCAGGTTAGGTGGATTGGCCATGCTAAATTGTCCTTAGTGACCAAAAAAGGTTAGGAGGGGTTATTGGGTTACGGTGATAGGGTGTCCTTAGTCTTACAGAGCCGAAGGGAATGGTGAAGGCTCAACGTTGAAATGAAATGAAATGAAAATCGCTTATTGTCACAAGTAGGCTTCAAATGAAGTTACTGTGAAAAGCCCCTAGTCGCCACATTCCGGCGCCTGTTCGGGGATGCTGGTACGGGAATTGAACCGTGCTGCTGGCCTGCCTTGGTCTGCTTTCAAAGCCAGCGATTTAGCCCTGTGCTAAACCAGCCCCTGGACTGGAAGACTTCACTGGAAGAGCGCCGCAGACCGAGGACAGAGATGTCGGCGTGAGGGCAAGGTGGAGATTCAAAATGGCAGGCCACCGGACGTTCGCTAACGTGCTTGAGGTCTGAATGGAGGCGGACGGGAAAACAGTCGCACGATCTGCCGTCGGTCTTCCCAATGTCAGGGGCGATCTCACTTTGACCAGGGTGTCAATCAAATGACAAGACTAAAATTTCCAGCCTGAAAATGGACATTTGAAGACAGATTGTTCAGCTCACCAGTGGCCCTGCACACCCCAAAGCACAAAACTATCTGATGGGAAAGGACACGTTCACACTATCACAGGCTGTAGACATTGTCAGAGCACTTAACCCCACAGATAGACAGATGAAGGCACTGACTACCCAATCGACTAGCCTTCAGTTAAGTCAAGGGAAAGACAGCAGGGTTGATGCAGTGAAAGAGCAACAAACAAATGCACTCCAGACGGAAGAAGATGTGCAGGAGGCTGTGGATGACTACACGGCGTTCACAGAGAGAAGGAAATGTCTCGTAATATGGACCAAACTGTAGAGTTTTTGGAAAACCCAATCACTGGGAAAGGACGTACAGAACGAGGGAATAAGTAAACGAGTCATCAGAGAGAGCGCAATAGAGTGAATGAGAAAGAAAGAGCAGAACCCAAAACGCCCATAAACTGAAGATGACGATGGGTTTGGGAATACAACAGGTTTAGGGACCACACACACACTGTATGAAATAGCTGGATGTGACAGTTCCCACAGCAAACAAATCATTCCGATCAGGGAGAGGGAGAGAAATCAGCCCACAACCAGAAATTTAAAATTGAAGCTTGATACTGGAAAGCAGAGTAACATCATTACTCTCCGAATATACCAGATATCCCCAGAGTAACATCATTACTCTCCGAATATACCAGATATCCCCAGAGTAACATCATCCCGCTCCGAATATACCAGATATCCCCAGAGTAACATCATTACTCTCCGAATATACCAGATATCCCCAGAGTAACATCATTAAACTCCAAATATACCAGATATTCCCAGAGTAACATCATTACTCTCCGAATATACCAGATATCCCCAGAGTAACATTACCCCGCTCCGACTGTATCAGATATTCCCAGAGTAACATTACCCCGCTCCGACTGTATCAGATATTCCCAGAGTAACATCATTACTCTCCGAATATACCAGATATCCCCAGAGTAACATTACCCCGCTCCGACTGTACCAGATATCCCCAGAGTAACATTACCCTGCTCCGACTGTATCAGATATTCCGAGAGTAACATTATTAATCTCCGACTATACCAGATATCCCCAGAGTAACATCATTACTCTCCGAATATACCAGATATTCCCAGAGTAACATTACCCCGCTCCGACTGTATCAGATATTCCCAGAGTAACATCATTACTCTCCGAATATACCAGATATCCCCAGAGTAACATCATTAAACTCCAAATATACCAGATATTCCCAGAGTAACATCATTACTCTCCGAATATACCAGATATCCCCAGAGTAACATTACCCCGCTCCGACTGTATCAGATATTCCCAGAGTAACATTACCCCGCTCCGACTGTATCAGATATTCCCAGAGTAACATCATTACTCTCCGAATATACCAGATATCCCCAGAGTAACATTACCCCGCTCCGACTGTACCAGATATCCCCAGAGTAACATTACCCTGCTCCGACTGTATCAGATATTCCGAGAGTAACATTATTAATCTCCGACTATACCAGATATCCCCAGAGTAACATCATTACTCTCCGAATATACCAGATATCCCCAGAGTAACATCATCCCGCTCCGACTGTATCAGATATTCCCAGAGTAACATCATTACTCTCCGACTATACCAGATATCCCAAGAGTAACATCATTAAACTCCAAATATACCAGATATTCCCAGAGTAACATCATTACTCTCCGAATATACCAGATATCCCCAGAGTAACATCATCCCGCTCCGACTGTATCAGATATTCCCAGAGCAACATCATTACTCTCCGACTATACCAGATATCCCCAGAGTAACATCATTACTCTCCGAATATACCAGATATCCCGAGAGTAACATTACCCCGCTCCGACTGTATCAGATATTCCCAGAGTAACATCATTACTCTCCGAATATACCAGATATCCCCAGAGTAACATCATTAAACTCCAAATATACCAGATATTCCCAGAGTAACATCATTACTCTCCGAATATACCAGATATCCCCAGAGTAACATTACCCCGCTCCGACTGTATCAGATATTCCCAGAGTAACATTACCCCGCTCCGACTGTATCAGATATTCCCAGAGTAACATCATTACTCTCCGAATATACCAGATATCCCCAGAGTAACATTACCCCGCTCCGACTGTACCAGATATCCCCAGAGTAACATTACCCTGCTCCGACTGTATCAGATATTCCGAGAGTAACATTATTAATCTCCGACTATACCAGATATCCCCAGAGTAACATCATTACTCTCCGAATATACCAGATATCCCCAGAGTAACATCATCCCGCTCCGACTGTATCAGATATTCCCAGAGTAACATCATTACTCTCCGACTATACCAGATATCCCCAGAGTAACATCATTAAACTCCAAATATACCAGATATTCCCAGAGTAACATCATTACTCTCCGAATATACCAGATATCCCCAGAGTAACATCATCCCGCTCCGACTGTATCAGATATTCCCAGAGCAACATCATTACTCTCCGACTATACCAGATATTCCCAGAGTAACATCATTAAACTCCAAATATACCCGATATTCCCAGAGTAACATCATTACTCTCCGAATATACCAGATATCCCCAGAGTAACATTATCCCGCTCCGACTATACCAGATATCCCCAGAGTAACATTATCCCGCTCCGACTATACCAGATATTCCCAGAGTAACATTACCACGCTCCGACTGTATCAGATATTTCCAGAGTAACATTATCCCGCTCCGAATATACCAGATATCCCCAGAGTAACATTATCCCGCTCCGACTGTATCAGATATTCCCAGAGCAACATCATTACTCTCCGACTATACCAGATATTCCCAGAGTAACATCATTAAACTCCAAATATACCAAATATTCCCAGAGTAACATTATCCCGCTCCGAATATACCAGATATTCCCAGGGTAACATTACCCGCTCCGACTGTACCAGATATTCCCAGAGTAACATTATCCCGCTCCCACTATACCAGATATTCCCAAAGTAACATCATCCCACTCCGACTGTACCAGATATTCCCAGAGAAACATCATTGCTCTCCGAATACACCAGATATTCCCAGAGTAACATTATCCCGCTCCGACTGTACCAGATATTCCCAAAGTAACATCATCCCGCTCCGACTGTACCAGATATTTCCAGAGTAACATTATCCCACTCCGACTGTACCAGATATTCCCAGAGTAACATTATCCCACTCCGACTGTACCAGATATTCCCAGAGTAACATTATCCCACTCCGACTGTACCAGATATTTCCAGAGTAACATTATCCCACTCCGACTGTACCAGATATTCCCAGAGTAACATTATCCCGCTACGACTGTACCAGATATTCCCAGAGTAACATCACCCCGCTCCGAATATACCAGATATTCCCAGAGTAACATTATCCCGCTCCGACTATACCAGATATTCCCAGAGTAACATCATCCCGCTCCGACTGTACCAGATATTCCCAGAGAAACATCATTGCTCTCCGAATATACCAAATATTCCCAGAGTAACATTATCCTGCTCCGACTGTACCATATATTCCCAAAGTAACATCATCCCGCTCCGACTGTACCAGATATTTCCAGAGTAACATTATCCCACTCCGACTGTACCAGATATTCCCAGAGTAACATTATCCCGCTCCGACTGTACCAGAAATTCCCAGAGTAACATTATCCCACTCCGACTGTACCAGATATTCCCAGAGTAACATTATCCCGCTCCGACTGTACCAGATATTCCCAGAGTAACATCATCCCGCTCCGAATATACCAGATATTCCCAGAGTAACATTATCCCGCTCCGACTGTACCAGATATTCCCAGAGTAACATCACCCCGCTCCGAATATACCAGATATTCCCAGAGTAACATTATCCCGCTCCGACTATACCAGATATTCCCAGAGTAACATCATCCCGCTCCGAGTATACCAGATATTCCCAGAGTAACATTATCCCGCTCCGACTATACCAGATATTCCCAGAGTAACATCATCCCGCTCCGACTGTACCAGATATTCCCAGAGAAACATCATTGCTCTCCGAATATACCAAATATTCCCAGAGTAACATTATCCTGCTCCGACTGTACCATATATTCCCAAAGTAACATCATCCTGCTCCGACTGTACCAGATATTTCCAGAGTAACATTATCCCACTCCGACTGTACCAGATATTCCCAGAGAAACATTATCCCGCTCCGACTGTACCAGATATTTCCAGAGTAACATTATCCCACTCCGACTGTACCAGATATTCCCAGAGTAACATTATCCCGCTACGACTGTACCAGATATTCCCAGAGTAACATCACCCCGCTCCGAATATACCAGATATTCCCAGAGTAACATTATCCCGCTCCGACTATACCAGATATTCCCAGAGTAACATCATCCCGCTCCGACTGTACCAGATATTCCCAGAGAAACATCATTGCTCTCCGAATATACCAAATATTCCCAGAGTAACATTATCCTGCTCCGACTGTACCATATATTCCCAAAGTAACATCATCCCGCTCCGACTGTACCAGATATTTCCAGAGTAACATTATCCCACTCCGACTGTACCAGATATTCCCAGAGTAACATTATCCCGCTCCGACTGTACCAGATATTTCCAGAGTAACATTATCCCACTCCGACTGTACCAGATATTCCCAGAGTAACATTATCCCGCTACGACTGTACCAGATATTCCCAGAGTAACATCATCCCGCTCCGAATATACCAGATATTCCCAGAGTAACATTATCCCGCTCCGACTATACCAGATATTCCCAGAGTAACATCATCCCGCTCCGACTGTACCAGATATTCCCAGAGAAACATCATTGCTCTCCGAATATACCAAATATTCCCAGAGTAACATTATCCTGCTCCGACTGTACCATATATTCCCAAAGTAACATCATCCCGCTCCGACTGTACCAGATATTTCCAGAGTAACATTATCCCACTCCGACTGTACCAGATATTCCCAGAGTAACATTATCCCGCTCCGACTGTACCAGAAATTCCCAGAGTAACATTATCCCACTCCGACTGTACCAGATATTCCCAGAGTAACATTATCCCGCTCCGACTGTACCAGATATTCCCAGAGTAACATCATCCCGCTCCGAATATACCAGATATTCCCAGAGTAACATTATCCCGCTCCGACTGTACCAGATATTCCCAGAGTAACATCATCCCGCTCCGAATATACCAGATATTCCCAGAGTAACATTATCCCGCTCCGACTGTACCAGATATTCCCAGAGTAACATCACCCCGCTCCGAATATACCAGATATTCCCAGAGTAACATTATCCCGCTCCGACTATACCAGATATTCCCAGAGTAACATCATCCCGCTCCGACTGTACCAGATATTCCCAGAGAAACATCATTGCTCTCCGAATATACCAAATATTCCCAGAGTAACATTATCCTGCTCCGACTGTACCATATATTCCCAAAGTAACATCATCCCGCTCCGACTGTACCAGATATTTCCAGAGTAACATTATCCCACTCCGACTGTACCAGATATTCCCAGAGTAACATTATCCCGCTCCGACTGTACCAGAAATTCCCAGAGTAACATTATCCCACTCCGACTGTACCAGATATTCCCAGAGTAACATTATCCCGCTCCGACTGTACCAGAAATTCCCAGAGTAACATCATCCCGCTCCGACTGTACCAGATATTTCCAGAATAACATTATCCTGCTCCGACTGTACCAGATATTCCCAGAGTAACATCATCCCGCTCCGAATATACCAGATATTCCCAGAGTAACATTATCCCGCTCCGACTGTACCAGATATTCCCAGAGTAACATCACCCCGCTCCGAATATACCAGATATTCCCAGAGTAACATTATCCCACTCCGACTATACCAGATATTCCCAGAGTAACATCATCCCGCTCCGACTGTACCAGATATTTCCAGAATAACATTATCCTGCTCCGACTGTACCAGATATTCCCAGAGTAACATCATCCCGCTCCGACTGTACCAGATATTCCCAGAGTAACATCATCCCGCTCCGACTGTACCAGATATTCCCAGAGTAACATTATCCCACTCCGACTGTACCAGATATTTCCAGAGTAACATTATCCCACTCCGACTGTACCAGATATTCCCAGAGTAACATTATCCCGCTACGACTGTACCAGATATTCCCAGAGTAACATCACCCCGCTCCGAATATACCAGATATTCCCAGAGTAACATTATCCCGCTCCGACTATACCAGATATTCCCAGAGTAACATCATCCCGCTCCGACTGTACCAGATATTCCCAGAGAAACATCATTGCTCTCCGAATATACCAAATATTCCCAGAGTAACATTATCCTGCTCCGACTGTACCATATATTCCCAAAGTAACATCATCCCGCTCCGACTGTACCAGATATTTCCAGAGTAACATTATCCCACTCCGACTGTACCAGATATTCCCAGAGTAACATTATCCCGCTCCGACTGTACCAGAAATTCCCAGAGTAACATTATCCCACTCCGACTGTACCAGATATTCCCAGAGTAACATTATCCCGCTCCGACTGTACCAGATATTCCCAGAGTAACATCATCCCGCTCCGAATATACCAGATATTCCCAGAGTAACATTATCCCGCTCCGACTGTACCAGATATTCCCAGAGTAACATCACCCCGCTCCGAATATACCAGATATTCCCAGAGTAACATTATCCCGCTCCGACTATACCAGATATTCCCAGAGTAACATCATCCCGCTCCGAGTATACCAGATATTCCCAGAGTAACATTATCCCGCTCCGACTATACCAGATATTCCCAGAGTAACATCATCCCGCTCCGACTGTACCAGATATTCCCAGAGAAACATCATTGCTCTCCGAATATACCAAATATTCCCAGAGTAACATTATCCTGCTCCGACTGTACCATATATTCCCAAAGTAACATCATCCCGCTCCGACTGTACCAGATATTTCCAGAGTAACATTATCCCACTCCGACTGTACCAGATATTCCCAGAGTAACATTATCCCGCTCCGACTGTACCAGATATTTCCAGAGTAACATTATCCCACTCCGACTGTACCAGATATTCCCAGAGTAACATTATCCCGCTACGACTGTACCAGATATTCCCAGAGTAACATCACCCCGCTCCGAATATACCATATATTCCCAGAGTAACATTATCCCGCTCCGACTATACCAGATATTCCCAGAGTAACATCATCCCGCTCCGACTGTACCAGATATTCCCAGAGAAACATCATTGCTCTCCGAATATACCAAATATTCCCAGAGTAACATTATCCTGCTCCGACTGTACCATATATTCCCAAAGTAACATCATCCCGCTCCGACTGTACCAGATATTTCCAGAGTAACATTATCCCACTCCGACTGTACCAGATATTCCCAGAGTAACATTATCCCGCTCCGACTGTACCAGATATTTCCAGAGTAACATTATCCCACTCCGACTGTACCAGATATTCCCAGAGTAACATTATCCCGCTACGACTGTACCAGATATTCCCAGAGTAACATCACCCCGCTCCGAATATACCAGATATTCCCAGAGTAACATTATCCCGCTCCGACTATACCAGATATTCCCAGAGTAACATCATCCCGCTCCGACTGTACCAGATATTCCCAGAGAAACATCATTGCTCTCCGAATATACCAAATATTCCCAGAGTAACATTATCCTGCTCCGACTGTACCATATATTCCCAAAGTAACATCATCCCGCTCCGACTGTACCAGATATTTCCAGAGTAACATTATCCCACTCCGACTGTACCAGATATTCCCAGAGTAACATTATCCCGCTCCGACTGTACCAGAAATTCCCAGAGTAACATTATCCCACTCCGACTGTACCAGATATTCCCAGAGTAACATTATCCCGCTCCGACTGTACCAGATATTCCCAGAGTAACATCATCCCGCTCCGAATATACCAGATATTCCCAGAGTAACATTATCCCGCTCCGACTGTACCAGATATTCCCAGAGTAACATCATCCCGCTCCGAATATACCAGATATTCCCAGAGTAACATTATCCCGCTCCAACTGTACCAGATATTCCCAGAGTAACATCACCCCGCTCCGAATATACCAGATATTCCCAGAGTAACATTATCCCGCTCCGACTATACCAGATATTCCCAGAGTAACATCATCCCGCTCCGACTGTACCAGATATTCCCAGAGAAACATCATTGCTCTCCGAATATACCAAATATTCCCAGAGTAACATTATCCTGCTCCGACTGTACCATATATTCCCAAAGTAACATCATCCCGCTCCGACTGTACCAGATATTTCCAGAGTAACATTATCCCACTCCGACTGTACCAGATATTCCCAGAGTAACATTATCCCGCTCCGACTGTACCAGAAATTCCCACAGTAACATTATCCCACTCCGACTGTACCAGATATTCCCAGAGTAACATTATCCCGCTCCGACTGTACCAGAAATTCCCAGAGTAACATCATCCCGCTCCGACTGTACCAGATATTTCCAGAATAACATTATCCTGCTCCGACTGTACCAGATATTCCCAGAGTAACATCATCCCGCTCCGAATATACCAGATATTCCCAGAGTAACATTATCCCGCTCCGACTGTACCAGATATTCCCAGAGTAACATCACCCCGCTCCGAATATACCAGATATTCCCAGAGTAACATTATCCCACTCCGACTATACCAGATATTCCCAGAGTAACATCATCCCGCTCCGACTGTACCAGATATTTCCAGAATAACATTATCCTGCTCCGACTGTACCAGATATTCCCAGAGTAACATCATCCCGCTCCGACTGTACCAGATATTCCCAGAGTAACATCATCCCGCTCCGACTGTACCAGATATTCCCAGAGTAACATTATCCCGCTCCCACTGTACCAGATATTCCCAGAGTAACATCACCCCGCTCCGAATATACCAGATATTCCCAGAGTAACATTATCCTGCTCCGACTGTAACAGATATTTCCAGAGTAACATTATCCCGCTCCGACTGTACCAGATATTTCCAGAGTAACATTATCCCGCTCTGACTGTACCAGATATTCCCAGAGTAACATCATCCCGCTCTGACTATATGAGATAGTCCCAGAGTAACATCGTCCCGCTTCGACTGTACCAGATATTCCCAGAGTAACATCATTACTCTCCGAATATACCAGAAATTCCCAGAGTAACATTATCCCGCTCCGACTGTACCAGAAATTCCCAGAGTAACATCATCCCGCTCCGACTGTACCAGATATTCGCAGAGTAACATCATCCCGCTCCGACTCTACCAGATATTCCCAGAGTAACATTATCCCGCTCCGACTGTACCAGAAATTCCCAGAGTAACATCATCCCGCTCCGACTGTACCAGAAATTCCCAGAGTAACATCATCCCGCTCCGACTGTACCAGATATTCCCAGAGTAACATTATCCCGCTCCGACTGTACCAGAAATTCCCAGAGTAACATCATCCCGCTCCGACTGTACCAGATATTCGCAGAGTAACATCATCCCGCTCCGACTCTACCAGATATTCCCAGAGTAACATTATCCCGCTTCGATTGTACCAGGTATTCCCAGAGTAACATCATCCCGCTCCGACTGTACCAGATATTCCCAGAGTAACATCATCCCGCTCCGACTAAATGAGATATTACCAGAAAATGTGAGAGAAAATGGTTAACCGGGGAAGGATGCTTTGAAACCGAGCACCTTCATGCTAACGGCATACGGGGGAAACTGAGTTTCAACAGCTCGGAAGAACTCAGATCAGAGGGAGACAAAAAGGAAAAGATGTGAACTGTATCGTCTACGTTACTGAAGCAGACGTTCCTGCTACCCTGGCGTTGAGCAGGTGCAAAGGGCTGTGATTTACCTCAGTAAGAAACCATGTGATAGAAGATCGAGGTGGACTGATCCATCACCCATTGAATTAACATCACCGAAACAGAGTCAAATTAGTGATGAGCCTGGCAACGATGAAGAGGTACAGATGCTCCCTCAGCAAGTGATCCAGGTTAGGTTTAATAAGATACAGCAAACGCAACTGGCAACACGGCATTATTGGTCTATCAGAGCCAACAGTTCACTAGAAGATGGTCATCTGCTAGCCGGGATCTATAATAGTCATATCCAGCCCAATTCAGGAAGAATTTTTCCTGAAGATACGTGAAGGCCATATGGGAATGGAGACGTGTAAACTCCCCGTGTCTGCGTAGGTTTCCTGCCACAAGTCCCAAAAGACGTGCTTGTTAGGTGAATTGGACATTCTGAATTCGCCCTGCGTACCCAATCTGCCGTGTGATCGGCATCTACAAAGATAACAAACGCACCGTTCCTTCTTGTGATGTCTGCGAGAAGTGTCATGATACACCTCGGTCTGGCCAAAGGAACACTTGGCTCGGTTGAGGCGCAGGCCGTTTTGCCGTATGCGGGCAAAAACGCATTGGAGACGATATGTGTGGTCCTGTGGTGTGGTGGACCAGATGATGACGTCGTCCACATATACACGCACCCCTTCGATGCCTTCCATCACCTGCTCCATGATCCTATGAAAGACCTTGGATGCCGAGATGATGCCAAATGGCATCTGGTTGTAGCAGAACCTGCCGAAAGGGGTGTTGAAGGTGCATAGCTTTCGGCTGGAGGGATTGAGTTGGATCTGCCAAAACCCCTTAGAAGCATCCAGCTTCGTAAATATTTTCGCCTGGGCCATTTCACTGGTGATCTCCTCCCGTTTGGGTATGGGATAATGTTCCCTCATGATATTATAATTGAGGTCTTTGGGGTCTATACAGATGCGGAGCTCGCCGGAGGGCTTCTTGACACACACCATGGAGCTGACCCACGGCTTGGGCTCCGTGACCCTGGATAGGACCCCTTGGTCCTGGAGATCCTGCAGCTGCTTGTTGAGGCGGTCTTTAATAGGCGCACGAACCCTGCGAGGTGCGTGAATGACCTGGATGGGGTCCGGTTTGAGGCAAATTCGGTAGGTGTATGGCAGTGTTCCCATGCCCTCGAATGCCTCCTGGTTGTGGGCGAGGAGCGATTGGAGCTGTGCGTTGAACTCTGCATCCGGGAAGTCAGATGTGCCGTCTGGAGAGAGAGAGTGGACTCATTGCACGAGGTGGAGAGCCTTGCATGCCTGTGCGCCCAGCAGGGAGTCCTTTGATGAGCCGACTATCTCGAATGAGAGTGTGGCCGTGTGTGTGTTGTGTGCCACCTGGAGCTGGCAGGATCCCATAGCCGGGATAACCTTCCCGTTGTAGTCGACCATCCTGCACCGGGACGGCTGGATTCGTGGTCTGACCTTCATGGCGTAGAAGGCGGGCCATGCTATGAGGTTGGCGGAGAATTCAGAATGTCCCAATTACCTAACGTCTTTTGGGACTTGTGGGAGGAAACCGGAGCACCCGGAGGAAACCCACGCAGACACGGGGGGAACGTGCAGACTCCGCACAGACAGTGACCCGAGCCGGGAAACGAACCCGGGTCCCTAGCAATGGTGCTGACCAGTGTGCTTTGATTTGTGGCGTCTGCTTTGCGTTTAGCAATGGGATAACGGCCATGCAATCTTTCATTTGTGCGCTAAATATCGGCCGGGATATGGGTTGGGGGGGGCTCTCTTGCTCACCTCTGCAATAACGGACATGGTCGGTGGGGGGGAAGGGTGGGGGGAGGGGGGGGGGGTTGGGGAGATCTATCACGGTCCACTTGAGAGGGCCGAGTGAACATTTTGTTTTGAAAGGCGGCACCGGCGAGAGGGACCAATCAACACACACAACACCTCAGCCAATCACCAGTGAGAGCACACGCACTATAAAGACAGGGGGCATCAGAGTTCCCATTCATTGGAGTAGCAGCTAGCTAGGAGGACAGAGCTCACAGCCTGCAACACAGACATTCACCATGTGCTGAGTGCATCGACTGGTTTAGGACAAGGCAAAGGTCTTTAGTTAAAGCTAGTATCGTATTCACCCACAGTCTGAGTATGTTTAAACAGTTAATGGATTCAGTAAAATAGTGTTGCACTATTTCAAGTGTTGGTGACCTGTATGTGATCCAGAACACCCAACACATCATGATACCAGGAGTGGTGGGACATTAGCACTTCTTAGACCTACCTGCAAGTGATCTGCCTTCCGCCAGCATTCCGTCATCCTGCAATATGGACAACATCAGCCCGCCGCCGCCGCTCCGCATCGCCGGCAACCTCGGGGCCAACTGGAAGATTTTCAAACAGCGCTTCCAGCTCTTCCTCGAAACCACAGACAGGGAGGGCGCCTCGAATACCTCTTCTCCTCTCCACGGCCGGGGACCATCCCATCCACATTTTCAACTCTCTCACCTTTGCGGATGATGAAGATAAAACAAAGTTCAAGACGGTCCTCCTCAAGTTTGACACTCACTGCAGCGTAGAGGTGAATGAAAGTTTTGAGCGTCACATGGTCCAGCAGCGTTTGCAGGGTAAGGATGAACCTTTCCAATCCTTTCTCACGCACCTCCGCATCCTTGCGCAGTCTTGCAGCTACGGGCCCACCTCCGACTCCATGATACGCGACCAGATCATTTTCGGTGTTCAGTCGGACCCCCTATGTCAGCAGCTCCTCAAAGTAAAGCAACTCACCCTAGCGACCTCCATTGAGACCTGTGTCTTACATGAAAACGCCACGAGTCGGTACTCCCATATACAAGCGGCTGAAACGGTGCAGCACAGCCCCCATGTGGCAGAACGGGTCCAAGTGATTGAGCACCTCCAGGGCCTCAACCTAGATGAGGGCGGCCATTTCGCACGTTTTTCGCGGACTCACGCGCTTGTGCGTACCAAACGAGGGGACGGCGACATGGAGGAACGTAATGCGCAGGCGTGCACCACGCACGACCGCACCGCGCATGCGCAGTGGCGCAGCGAACGTGCTGACGTCACGACGTGTGGCAACTGTGGCTCCGCCCATTTAAGGCGGCAATGCCCTGCAAAATCTCGATGATGTTGCAGACTTGGCCACTATGCTGCCTTCTGCCGAGCAGCTCAGCCTGCCACTTCATTTCGCTTCAGCCAGCCTCGCAGGAATGTTCGGGCAATTCAACCTATGCTCACCGAGTCCGATTCCGACCACCCACACAGCAGTGACACCGAGGACCCGAAGGCGCCTTTTCAAGTCAGTGTCGGAACAAAAAACAGGCTGTACCCGAAGCAAAGACACCAGCCGCTGTCGGTATACAGCATCGATCCAGACGATGAGTGGTGTGCCACCCTGACGGTCAACCGGTCCCAAATACGGTTCCGCCTGGACACTGGTGCCTCCGCCAATCTCATGGCGGGGTCTGACTTTCAAAGCCTTCGTGTCAAACCAGCCATCCTTCCATTGGCCTGCCAGCTATTGGATTATAATGGCAATGCCATTGCTGCCAGCGGCTCGTGCCAACTTGAAGTGACGCACAGCTTACGCAAAGCCATCCTTCCTTTTGAGATCGTGGGCTCCTCGAAAGACTCCCTGCTTGGCGCACAGGCATGCAAGCTGTTGAACCTAGTTCAGAGAGTGCACTCTCTCTCTCCTGATGACACGTCTGCCTTCAGGGCGCAACTCAAAGCCATCATCGACCAGCACCGCGACGTCTTTGAAGGCATGGGCACGCTCCCATATAATTACAAGATCCTACTCAAACAGAACGCCACGCCTGTGGTGCATGCACCTCGCAGGGTTCCAGCACCCCTTAAGGACCGCCTCAAGCAGCAGCTGCAGGACCTCCAAGACCAAGGAGTGATCTCCAGAGTTACGGAACCAACCGACTGGGTCAGTTCCATGGTGTGCGTAAAAAAGCCTTCCGGCGAGCTCAGAATCTGCATTGATCCCAAGGATCTGAATCGCAACATAATGAGGGAGCATTACCCAATCCCCAAGCGCAAAGAGATCACATGCCAGATGGCTCGCGCCAAGCTCTTCACCAAACTCGACGCCTCGAAAGGATTCTGGCTCGACAAATCCAGCTCGACAAATCCAGCAGGAAACTATATATCTTTAACACCCCTTTTGGCAGATATTTTTACAACAGGATGCCGTTTGGGATCATATCGGCGTCAGAAGTGTTCCACAGGATCATGGAACAAATGATGGAAGGCATTGAAGGTGTTCGCATCTATGTTGACGACATAATCATTTGGTCCACCACCCCGCAGGAGCATGTCAGTCGCCTCCAGCGCGTGTTCAAACGCATACGGGAGCAGGGCCTCCGCCTCAACAGGGCCAAATGCTCATTTGGTTAGACGGAACTCAAGTTCCTAGGGGACCACATCTCCCAGTTGGGTGTGCGGCCAGATGCGGACAAGGTGCCTGCTTTCACAGCCATGAAAATGCCAGAGGACAAGAAGGCGGTCCTCCGATTTCTGGGCATGGTCAACTTTTTAGGGAAGTTCATCCCGAACCTCGCCTCTCATACCATGGCTCTCAGGAACCTGGTCAGGAAGACGACAGACTTCCAATGGCTCCCTGCCCATGAGCGCGAATGGAGGGAACTCAAATCAAAACTTACCACGGCCCCGGTCTTAGCTTTCTTTGATCCAGCAAAAGAGACCAAAATTTCGACCGATGCCAGCCAATCCGGCATTGGGGCAGTGCTCCTGCAACGCGATGAGGCCTCATCATGGGCTCCCGTTGCATATGCATCATGCGCCATGACCCCCACGAAACAGCGCTACGTGCAGATAGAAAAGGATTGCCTGGGCCTTCTGACCGGTGTCGTCAAGTTTCACGATTATGTGTACGGTCAATATAATACAGAAAGACTTGAACGACATGACGCCTCGCCTCCAGCGTATTCTTCTCAAGCTCCGGCGATACGACTTCCAGCTGGTAAACACCCCAGGCAAAGAACTCATCATTGCCGACGCTCTCTCCAGGGCAGCCAACACCCCGTGTGACCCAGCGGTATTCGTCTGCCAGGTTGACACCCATGTGGCCTTCGTGGCCTCCAATCTACCTGCCACGGATGAACGCCTCGTCCAAATTCGCCGTGAGACGGCGGCTGACCCTTTGCTACAGTGTGTCATGCGCCACCTAACAGACGGGTGGCTCAAGGGCCAATGCCCGCAGTTCTATAACATCAGAGATGATCTGGCGGTAGTAGATGGTGTTCTGAAACTGGACCGCATTGTCATCCCGCATAGCATGCACCAGCTCGTCCTGGAACAGCTACACGAGGGCCATCTTGGTGTGGCGAGGTGCTGCTGACGGGCCCAAGAGACAGTGTACTGGCCCGGCATCAATGACGACAGAGCCAACACAGTGCTCAACTGCCCCACTTGTCAGCGCTTCCAGCCGGCCCAACTACGTGAGACCCTACAGCCCCATGAGTTGATCACATCCCCTTGGACCAAGGTGGGCATCGACCTGTTCCACGCGCTGGGCAGGGACTATGTTCCTATTGTAGACTACTTTTCAAACTACCCGGAGGTGGTACGTTTACACAACATCACATCGTCTGCAGTCATCCGTGCCTGTAAAGACACCTTTGCTCGACACGGCATACCACTCACTGTGATGTCGGACAATGGCCCCTGCTTCGAAAGCCAGGAATGGTCCAACTTTGCCAGGAGGTACAACTTTGTGCATGTGACATCCAGTCCCCTGTACCTCCAATCCAACGGCAAAGCGGAGAAGGGCATCCACATAGTCAAACGGCTCCTCTGCAAGGCTGCCGATGCTGGGTCTGATTTCTACCTCGCCTTGCTGGCCTATCGCTCGGCCCCACTGTCCACTGGCCTGTCGCCAGCCCAGCTGCTCATGGGTCGCACCCTGAGGACGACGGTGCCGTCCATTCACGTTCCAGACCTCGACCACGTTCCGGTCCTTCAATGAATGCAACTGTCTCATGCACAGCACAAGGCGGCTCATGACTCCCGTGAAGCTGATCTCCCTGCTCCGGCTCCAGATGACAACGTCTGCATCCATCTTCCGGATGGTGGCTGGTCTGCAACCGCTGTGGTTCTTCGGCAGGTGGCCCCCCCGCTCGTTCCTGGTTCGCCAACTGATGGCTCCATTCTGCGCCGCAATCGACGTGCCCTTCATCTCGTCCCGCGCTCGCTACGTGATCCTCCGCCAGTGCCACGCCCTCCTGTTGCCCCTGACCTGGACTATGCAGAGATCCCGGTCACTCTGCATCCTCCTCACTCTGACGCAGTCCAGCCCGCTCCTCAGCCGGCGGCTCCCGACCCACCCTTGAGGCGGTCAACCAGAATTTGTCGCCCACCTCAGAGAATTAATTTATGAACTTTGTGGACTTATGGACTTTCTGATTTGTTCTGTTCTTCCATTTAATCGTTCAAGTGGTTTGTATATAGTGTTCATCTCGTTATTCTTGTTTTTCTGCACAAGGCACCTTCCCATGTAAATAGCTTAGCTTTTATGTACATAGTCCTGTAAATATTTCGCACACACGTAGTCAGGAACATTCACCACACACTATTTATTGCCACAGAGCTCACAGCCTGCAACACAGACATTCACCATGTGCTGAGTGCATCGACTGGTTAGGACAAGTCAAAGGTCTTTAGTTAAAGCTAGTATCGTATTAACCCACAGTCTGAGTATGTTTAAACAGTTAAATGATTCAATAAAATAGTGTTGCACTATTTCAAGTGTTGGTGACCTGTATGTGATCCAGAACACCCAACACATCAACCCAGAGCCGGGATTGAACCTGGGACCTCGGCGCCGTGAGGCAGCAGGGCTAACCCACTGCGCCACCGTGCTGCCCGAGGAATCTGTAAATTGAGATATCAGTGAGGTCTCAAAGGGTTAACCGGGCCTCCCACCTCTGGGGTGAGGGACCTTCAGCTGCAAGCTGTGTGCCTGAGGCATCGTCTGTCACCTGGGCCTCAGGGGAGCATCAAGCAACACTGATCTATTCCCTTCCCCCACCCCTCCTCTTCTACAGGGCTTTCTTTCAACCTCTCCCTCTCTCCTCCCTCTCTCCCTCTCTCTCTCTCTCTACCTTGCTGTCCTGTTTATCCGGGAGATTTTTTCCTCATGCTTTGGCCATCCAGTGTGCCCCGCACTCAGGGACCGGACGGGTGATTCCCGGGCGAGGATTTAAGAGCTGACAGCGCCTTGGCAGAGCACGTGCCGGGGTGAGGGGGGTCGTCGAGATTCTGCCGGAGGAAGAGCGGGAGTGTGTGAGTGACAGAGAAAAGGAAGGAACGAGGAGAGGGAAGAAGAAAAGAGAGAAAAAGAAAGGTGAAAGAGGGAGATGGAAAGGAAAGGTAATGAATAGCGAAGATGAGAGCAAGAACTGAGAGAGAGAGAGAGCGATTAGGAGAGACACTTTGTGAAAATTGTGAACCCGCTGAACTTGATGCAATTTAATCACATTTTAATTATTTTTATTCCTCTTTTAATTGAGGCTGCGGGTCGATAGCTCGTTGCTGGGGTCAGACGGATTTGGCCATGAATTCCCAGTCTGATCACAAGTTCAAGGGCAGAGGAAGGAGTCAGGGACACTTTCTGAGGCATATTGAAAAGGGTCACTCACTCACTCACACTCACTCACACTCACTCACACTCACTCACACTCACTCACACTCTCTCATTCCTATACCCACAACACACTCTCACACACACTTACTCACACACACTCCCTCATTCCTATACTCACAACACACACTCACTCTCACACACACTCACACTCTCTCATTCCTACACCCACAACACACACTCACTCACTCACTCACACACACTCTCTCATTCCTATACCCACAACACACACTCACTCACACACACACTCGCTCTCAATCCTATAGCCACTACACACACTCACTCTCACACACACTCACTCTCTCACACACACACTCTCTCATTCCTGTACCCACAACACACGCACACTCACTCTCATACACACAAACTCACTCTCTCACACACACACACCCACACTCTCTCATTCCAAACCCACAACACACACTCACTCTCACTCACTCTCACACACACCCACACACTCTCTCACACACACACTCTCTCACACACACACTCTCTCACACACACACTCTCTCACACACACACTCTCTCACACACACACTCTCTCACACACACACTCTCTCACACACACACTCTCTCACACACAGACTCTCACACACAGACTCTCACACACACAGACTCTCACACACACAGACTCTCACACACACAGACTCTCTCACACACAGACTCTCGCACACACAGACTCTCACACACACAGACTCTCACACACACAGACTCTCACACACACAGACTCTCACACTCGCCCACTCATTCACACACCCACACTCTCTCATTCCAATACCCACAACACACACTCACTCTCATACACACACTCACACTCTCTCATCCCTATATGCACAACACACACACACTCACTCACACACACACACTCACTCTCACACACACACACACTCACTCTCACACACACACTC
The DNA here is from genome assembly GCF_047496885.1 of Scyliorhinus torazame. Classification (NCBI taxonomy): domain Eukaryota; kingdom Metazoa; phylum Chordata; class Chondrichthyes; order Carcharhiniformes; family Scyliorhinidae; genus Scyliorhinus; species Scyliorhinus torazame. The sequence goes on along the minus strand of NC_092735.1, from coordinate 24,560,639 downwards.
ACTCACACTCTCTCATTCCTATACCCACAACACACTCACTCTCACACACACTCACTCTCACACACTCACACTCTCTCATTCCAATACCCACAACACACACTCATTCACACACACACTCTCTCATTCCTATACGCACAGCACACACACACTCACTCTCACACACACACTCACTCACACACACTTTCTCATTCCTATACCCACAACACACACTCACTCTCACACACACTCACTCACTCTCACACACACACTCTCTCATTCCTATACCCACAACACACACACACTTACTCACTCTCACACACACACACTCTCATTCCTAAACCCACAACACACACACTCTCTCTCTCACACACACACACACTCTCTCAAAGAACAAAGAAACGTACAGCACAGGAACAGGCCCTTCGGCCCTCCAAGCCCGTGCCGACCATACTGCCCGACTAAACTACAATCTTCTACACTTCCTGGGTCCGTATCCCTCTATTCCCATCCTAGTCATGTATTTGTCAAGATGCCCCTTAAACGTCACTATCGTCCCTGCTTCCACCGCCTCCTCCGGCAGCGAGTTCCAGGCACCCACTACCCTCTGTGTTGTGGGTATAGGAATGAGAGAGAATGTGTGTGTGTGTGTGTGTGTGAGAGAGAGTGTGTGTGTGAGAGCGCATTCTCTCACTCCAGGCACTCTCATTCCTATACCAACACACACTCACACTCACACTCACACTCACACTCACACTCACACTCACACACTCTC